>NC_141366.1:8346574-8737571 GCF_963921425.1 Dryas octopetala
GTGATGGATTGGGGGAGAGAGAGAGAGAGAGAGAGAGAGAGAGAGAGAGAGAGGGAGGATGAAGAGAAGAAAAAAACTGGAGATGGAGAAGTCACGGGGGAAAGGAAAAGGAAGGAAAAAAAAAGGAAAAGAAAAAAGGAGAAAAAAAAGAAGGAAAAAAAAGAAAAGAAAAAAGGAAAAAAAAAAGAAGGAAAAAAAAGAAAAGAAAAAAGGAAAAAAAGAAAAAAAAAAAAAGAAAAAAGAAAAAAAAAGGGAAAGAAATAATAAAAAAGAGAAAAAAATTAAAAGGTTTAGGGTTGATTGGGGTTTGAAGCATTTGGGCAATTGTAAAGAAAAAAAATGGTTTTGAATTTTTTTTGACCATTTTGAAGTTTCGTTTAGTTATTTTTAAACCCTAAATCAATAAACTTTAATATATTTCTATATAAAAAATAATTAAAAATACAATAAAGGGTCTAAATCATAATATCATATACCATATCCTAAACAATATAGAGTATAGATTATAAAATATATAGGGTTTAATGTATAGATTATAGAGTATAAATAATATACTAATTTCATTTATTCATTATACTAATTTTATTTAACAGTATTTGTCTCCAGCGCACATTATATTCATCTTATATCACATGAAGCCTACTATATATAATTAGTTTCTTCAATGTTTTTTATCAATTTAGTAGATAATATGTTAAATAAACATATGGTAAAGTTTCATTCAAAATTTCCGTATTTTGATAGTAATTTCCATCGTTTCCATCTAATTTTTGTCGAAATTTAAAAATCTTCGAAATTTCCGTCGAAATTTCCATCGAAATTTCCATCGAAATTTCCTCGAAACCCGAAATTTTATTCCTTGCTTCGCTATGATTCTTATTACTAATTTAGGTTAGTGGGTCGCCCATGTTTTGTATGAGTTTGTCGTATTCGATAATTATAGCATAATATAATAATATAATGAGTCTTACCATATAATATAATAATGATAATTTATAGAGAGTCAAATATGATGATTTATACAATACTTTTTGGACTGTGGGCGGCCAATTTCGGCAATGTCATACATACATCATCCGAAACTGTTTACTTTTAGATAACTTATTAAAAATTATTTATCTAAAAAATCAAATTTTTGTTATATTACTATTGTCGATTAAATAAAAATATCACTGATTTCCAATTAAAAGAGTAATTTTTTGACTAAATTATTTATTTTTTCTATTTAATTCATAACAGTTATATAACCAAATAATTTTTCATTGAATTAATTTTTTACAGAGATAATGTATAATAAATGGTTTAAAATGTGAACGATTTTAATTATACGCCGACGTTACTAAAATTGTGATTTTAGAAAATGGGGTGACTTGGGGTACCGGAGGTGACCCTAAGTACTGTCCATAATTTTTTGCGATTTTGGCTTGCAGTTTTGATTTCATTTTGGAATCAGATTTTAATTTTATTCTCCTACTCATAAATGGTTAAATTGGAAATAGAAAGAACGAATCGAGATCACATTTTATTTCATACTTACTATATTGATTTTAATTTTTTTCCCTCACTGAACTGAAGGATTCCACCAGTGTCGATATGGTTACAAGAATGTTTCCGATCTTGAGAGTGTGGTTGGTGGTTATGCAAAAGCTGGCATCCCTCTTGAAGTTATGTGGACAGACATTGATTACATGGATGCTTACAAGGATTTCACTCTTGACCCCATCAACTTTCCAGTGGATAAGATGAAGAAATTTGTGAACACCCTTCACCAAAATGGCCAGAAATATGTGCTCATCTTGGACCCTGGTATGTGGTAGCAAACACCAACACTGTAACACATTCTGAGCCAAAAGTAGTTTTGCATGTTTTAATGTAGAGAAGGACATGATTCAGAATAGCAGCAAATGATATTTCTTCCACAGGTATCAGTGTGAATGAGAGCTATGGAACCTACGTCAGAGGAATGCAAGCAGATGTATTTATAAAACGTGATGGCATTCCTTACCTAGGAAACGTTTGGCCTGGTCCTGTCTACTACCCTGACTTTGCAAATCCACGCAGTGAGCCTTTTTGGGCTACTGAGATCAAAAAGTTTCAAGATGTTCTACCTTTTGATGGTCTCTGGCTTGATATGAATGAGTTATCCAATTTCATAACTTCCCCTCCCACTCCATCTTCTACACTTGATGACCCTCCTTACAGAATTAACAATTCTGGAGTCCTGCGCCCAATCAACAATCAAACTGTTCCTGCATCATCCATACACTCTGGTAATATTTCAGAGTATGATGTTCATAACCTTTATGGGCTCTTAGAAGCCAAAGCAACCAACATGGCCTTAGCCAATGTAATTGGTAAAAGACCATTTATACTCTCTAGATCAACTTTTGTAAGCTCTGGTAAGTACACAGCACACTGGACTGGAGACAATACTGCAAAATGGAGTGATTTGGCATACACAATTCCGTCCATTTTAAATTTTGGACTCTTTGGAGTTCCGATGGTTGGAGCTGATATATGTGGATTCTCTGGAAATACTACTGAAGAACTTTGCCGGCGATGGATTCAGGTAACTTGATGAGCTTTTAATTTGAACACTTCCACAAACCACATTATCTTGATTTCCTAAAACTTGAAGTGAGTGTTTGACACTTGAAGATGATGCTATCAATTATCATTAAAACATATGGGACTAACTTAGTGAGCTATGTCTATATGTAGCTAGGAGCCTTTTACCCCTTTGCAAGAGATCACTCAGAGAAGTTTACAATCCGTCAAGAGCTCTATCTTTGGGATTCAGTGGCTGCAACAGCCAGGAAAGTGCTTGGGCTCCGTTATCGGTTGCTCCCCTTGTTTTACACATCAATGTATGAGGCACACAAAAAAGGAACCCCCATTGCACGTCCCCTTTTCTTCTCATTTCCTCAAGATATCAGAACTCATGAAATCAATTCACAGTTTCTGATTGGTAAAGGTGTGATGGTGTCACCTGTATTGAAGCCAGGAGTAAATTCAGTTGATGCATATTTCCCTGCAGGAAACTGGTTTGATCTCTTCAACTACTCAAAATCAGTGAGTGTAAATTCAGGAGAGTATATTAAGCTTGATGCACCGCCGGATCATATAAACGTGCATGCCCGTGAAGGAAATATTTTGGCCTTGCAAGGAGAGGCCATGACAACAGAAGCAGCCCGGAAGACTGCATTCCAACTTTTGGTGGTCATTAGCAGGAGCGGACAGAGTACCGGAGAAGTTTTCTTGGATGATGGAGAGGAAGTAGAAATGGGAGGAGAGGGAGGCAAGTGGACTTTAGTGAGATTTTATAGCGGAATAGCAAACAAAAATGTGTATGTAAGCTCAAAGGTCGAAAATGGAGGATTCGCTTTCAGCCAAAAATGGATCATTGAAAAAGTTACCTTCATTGGGTTGGAAAACGTTGGATTAGAAGGGTATGCATTCAACATTACCAAGGGAACAAACTTGAATGGAAACTCAGATATCAGAGCCAGCATTGACAGTAATAAGCGGTTTGTCATGGTAGAGATTTCCGGAGTATCCATTCTTATAGGAGAAGAGTTTCAATTGGAGCTGAACTGGCGAAGATACTCTTTTCGAGAATAAATAATTACATGCCATTTAAATTTATGACTCAATAAAACATATTTTATGATCGCCTGTAATGTTGGAACTTTTTTCCAAAACCAAGAATTTCTTATCTCCAGTCAGGGAAATTAAACTATATGGCTCCGTTTGTTACGCCGGACTGTGTTGGACCGGATTATTTTTAGGTATTAGGCTGGACTGTGTTGGACTGGAGTAAGCTGGATTAAATGTTATCCTATGTTTGGTGCTGTGTCGGATTATGAAGCTGGATAAGCTAAATAGCACTGTCTTGTGTTTGGTGCATGGCCGGACTAAACTATAATTATTTTAATTTTTAAATTAATAAAAACAATTTAATTATTTATTTTTTAAAATATAATTTCAATACCTAAAATAATGTACGTTATGTATTTGTTTATTAAATAAATACATTTTATCCAATGACAATTCACTTTTTAATATAGTTTGAAGGATTATGCAACTGTTTTGGCAATGTTAATTAACCACCGTTATGCATCACAAAGTAAAAAATACAAAATATCTTTTTACTCTTTTTCATGTTAAAACCTCCATGATCGTGTATGGTTGAACTCTAAACAGGGTCTTAAGTGCTGTAGGGTCCTATGCACAATCAATTTCTATTGAGATGCTCCATAAGTTGAAATTCTTTTCTAGGAGCAGGCTTTGTATTGAAATAGTATGTGGTCATGTACCAATTTTGGCATACTCAAGAGTGCACATCATATGTGGTTATGTGTGCAGCTCTAATTCCTTGGCTTCCCTTTTTCCTTCATGACAGGGATCTTTCAGAGATTTAAAGAAGAAAAATAACAAAGTTGATAAGTTAGATCAAACAAGATAGATCAAAACCTAGAAGGTGCCTCTGCTTGTAATTTGACAACCAAACAAGATAGATCAATTAAGGTGCCTCTGCTTGTAATTCGACAACCAAACAAAATAGATCAAAACCCAGGAAAAAAAAAAAAAACCCAATGAAGAAACTACAAAGTTCATCAGTTCATAATCAACATCCAAAGTTCATGTCCTAATTAATAAACTACAAAGAAGATGATGTCTTGACTGAATAACTATGATGCAAGTATTTTACAACAACTATGATGCAAGTATTTTACAACAACTATGATGCTTTTCATGGCAATGACCTGCATTTTCCTGCAGACATGCACATAAAATTCCCACTCACAGATATTAAGGCAAAGGACTTTTATTTTCATAAGTGTCTACACAACAATTTATTGCCTAAACTCTCTTTAACTATAGTTTAAATATGGTGAGGTCCTTGCCTGCCCTTATTTCCATAGATTGATTTTTGAAAGTTCAACATGACACCAGACTGACATGTGGGAAATCAACTTTAATTTCTTGCTCAACCAAGAACCCCCTGAAAGAGAGAGTAAAAAGAAACAAATTTCCTTTATAGAGAATTCGCCAACATAAAGTCACTGTCAAACAAATTTCCCCTATAGAATTTGTCTTTCATTGTACACACACACACACATATATATATATATACTAAAAACTATGTTTAGGGGACAACACATATATATATATATACTAAAAACTATGTTTAGGGGACAAGAACAGTACGTTGATTCTCTACCAAATAAAACAGTCAGCAAAATTAAATGTTATTGTTCTATTCCATTTACAACTCTAGAAATATTATTGTTCCAAAACTACAAACTAACCAGCTTCCATTCATTAAATGTTGACTTATGTAATTTAGATCCAACCACACCATGGGAAAAGTTTGGATTATTAAGGTAAAGGTGATCAGGTCATTAAGCACAGAAAACTGATCTTAATTTCATCTACATAAATAACATGGTAAATTTCAATACAATAAACTACATATTCAAAGAACAATCCAATTATATCAACGACCATTGAACTGGGAGGTCACAATCAATTCTCCAACAAGAAACACAAAGAGACAATATTTATTTTTGCCAACCACCAGCACAAAAGTAACACTCAGCTGCAATTCTATATAATAAGCTTGACTCACAACCAACTCAAGTTCTGACTTGAAGGCAAGCATATTAAAGCACAAACACACACGCACAGAGAGGGAAAGAGAGAGAGAGAGAGAGAGAGAGAGAGAGAGAGAGAGAGAGAGAGAGAGACAGAGACAGAGACAGAGAAAGAGAAGACTCTCCTTCACAAAACTCACAACTATGATCCAAGGTTTCTGCTCCCGAAAAAAAACCCAAAAAATATGCAGAAAAAAACCCACAAAATTACCTAAAAAAAATGCAGAAAAAACCCACAAAATTACTCAAAAAAAACCCAAAATATATGTAGAAAAACCCAATAGATCAAGCCATCAAAACAACAAAAAAACCCAAAATCTGAAATAAAAGAAAGCAAAAACAAAGAACCAACACATCAAGTAAAGTGAAAAGAAAAGAAAAGAATCAAAAGCAAAAGATAAGAGTCATCAGGAAATAAAATGACAGAAAGAGAGAGAGCTGACCTTGTGGGATTTGAAGCAGAGGAAATTTGAAGAAGACGATGAAGTATTGGCGAGCGTCGACTGTCGAATGGCTAAGCAGATCAGGTGCTATGTAAGAAGGAGCTTACACAGCGAGGTGTGTTTACACGGTGCTATGTAAGAAGGGCTAAGCTCATTTTTTGGGTTGGGCCGGACTCCATAGTCCAACTTAAAATTAGAATGGTAACAACCAAACATGGGATAAGGGTGTTAGTTAACACTATCCTAGCTAGCACTAGCTAGCACGGTGAAACAAACATACCTCCTAAGTGTTGCTATAGATTGCACAGGGCATGCTTTCTGAATTGAATTCGAAATTAAATTTCTAATTCAATCTCGTCATTACAGGTTCATCTAATCAAAACTTTCTATATATACTGCACATGCATTTGGACAAACTGATATAGGTTTACAATTCTATTTGATATACAATCCATTTCTGTTTTTTGTTTTTTGTTTTAAAGCAGATTCATTTGAGTAGTGCCTCAAAGATACTTTCAATTTGAACAGCCATGGTGAAATTATATCTTACATAAATCTTTTTTCACCACTTGTAAGTTGTAACCAATCCTTCACTACTTTCAATTAAGCCACATACTCAACAACCATTGTCAATCTCTGAATAATTGTTGAGGTCAGGAATTCATATTAGCCTTTTGAAGTCCCACCAAATTCTTCCAAGAGGCGCTCAATGGTTTTTCTTGATGTGACCTTGTCAATCTCAAATGCTTGCATCTCCTCTCCAAGACCTACATGAGCACCACGAGGAAGTTTTAATTCCAACCCGAAGTGATAATGCAATTAATCATTGAAATCCTCTATGATGAAAACACACGCAGTCTAGCAGTTGAAAACAACAAACAGAAACTGAAGTTCAAGGTCTGTATAACTTTGCAGTAATTCTTACCAGGCTGATGGAGAAATTTGAGAGGCAGTTGGGAAGCACTTGAATTGAAGAAAAACAGCAGATTCTTCATGAGGTCCACAGACTCAGCAGACACTAGGATCTCTCTCTAAATTACACCAGAGATATGTTGTAATGTCAGAGCCTTTACCATAAAATAATAAAAAGCTACAGAAAGTGAGAGACAGATAGAAACATAAGAGAAAACCCCTGGCCAATTCACACCCTATTTGAGATGGGTCAATTTGGGCCAGTCTCTTTTTACTCCTGAACTCCAAAAGGAAAAAGGTTACCCCGAGGAGCAGAATTTTTGACACCAAACACAATACAAAAAGAGAAAATGTCAAATACAAGCATGTCTCTAACCTTGAAGTTCCTTTTTGCATCATAATACCCAGAAACAATCATGAGAAGCCGAAGTTTCTCCACCTCTGAAATTCAGAAAAAAAATAAAAGAATAAATAAAATGAAAGGAAAAAAAAAAAACACAAAAACCAAAAAACTGAGACTAAAGTAAAAGTAGGGCAAGTAACTTAATGGTTGTGCGAGCCAACAACTATAGTTCTTAAGGGAGTGAATCTTTGATCCAACAGGAAACAATAGCTATGATGACAATGAAATAAAATTATTTACTTACGTTGAAAATATTTAATTTCCCGCACTGAGGTATCCTCATGATCAAGAAGTTGTGCAACTGACATTCCAATAGAACTCAACCCCATTTTTGATACTATTAATCTAGAAGCAGCAGTGTCTGGCTTACCACCTACTCTTGTCCACTTTTTGAAATCCTTGTGCAGTATATCAGCTACTTTGAGATCAGATACATCATACATTTTGTATCTCACTGAAAATCATAAATTAAATTTAGTGGAAAAATTTTTGAGAAAATAAAGTAAATCAAAATGATACATAGGTGAGTAAAGGACAAAATACATACATAACTGGTAAAGACCATTGCATCCAAGGCGACCAGCACTATGGATTAACAGTGCAGTCATGTACTTATCTTTGGAGGAACAATGAGGACTACACAAGTTTGCAGAATCTAAGAGGATGGCAGCTAACTGCAAGCAAACAGGAATTCCAGAGAAAAAAAAAATGTAATGCAAGGCAATGGGGTTATAAACTATCAAGGAAATACATGGAGTATATGGTGGGGGAAGGAACAGAGAGAGAGAGAGAGAGAGAGAGCAGATAGTAGTGCTAGAATGTACACCAAGTAGGTCTTTTAAATCATGAAATAAGAAATTCACATTTAATAGCAAGAAAAGGGGGAAAAAGGAACCTACCAAAAGTCTACTGAATCCTTGTCCAGCCAAAATCTCAGGTGAAGTCACTGCAAACTTCTCAGCAACAAGTGTACAGCATGAGCTGTCCTGTTTCTTATAGAAATATAATCAGCATATTCATTCATGGTAAGAACAATAGGGGCAAAGTAAGCTGGTAAGATAGTAATAAATAGTTTTCAATCCTTCAAATAAGATTGATAAATAAAATAGGATATACCTAAACACAATCTAAATTCTAAAATCGTACCTCTTCTATGGTAACAGTCTCAACCCAGGGATATACAGATTCACCCTGTAAAAAGACAGCGAGAGAGAGAGAGAGAGAGAGAGAGAGAGAGAGAAATCTTAATTAGGTGTTAATCAAAAAAAGAAATCTTAAATAGGCATTTTGGAAAAAATTGAAGGTGTCAGGAATTAGCAAGATAAGCTTAAAAGTAGACCACACTGAGTTCAGTAGAGAACCTTTTTGCAATTGAAAATTTCAACTACTGCCTCTTTCAATGCCTGTTTTAGGAAGACACAAATATCAATAATTTCCCATGGTTAAAATTACAAGTGTATCCAGATTTTCATAATTAAATATTACCTCTTGCTTGGTTGGGAGCTTGTTGCCATTTAGTAGAACCAGTTTAAGACTCCCAAATAGATCATAATATGACAGATCGACCTGCTCAACATTTGATGATTGAGGATAAGTGTATCAGTTGAACAGGCATGCTATAATTGAAAACTTATATTTCATGCCCTAACCACTCACTGGTAAAAGGCATGAAATAAACAAACAAAAAAAACTCCAAATAAGTCAAATCCACATGATTCACATATGAATATATGATCCACCTAAATAGCTGTTCCATATTGAGACCAGTCAATTGAACATACCTCATCTACAAAAATTAAGGACGACTGATCAATTAGACAAGAATCAAGCAACCATTTGAGTTCAACTCGAGAACTTATGTCCGACCTCTTCATGTTGATGACAGGCACTGTGCAGAACTGGTCAGATTTACGTGTTTCATTCAGGTAGAAGGCATACGCGATGGTTGAAGCAATGGATCCAACATCTGTAAATTGTCAAAGAGTGAAAAAAATGGGAACTCTGACATCAGTTCGCAAGTTGGCTGCAACATGGTCAAAATCACAATGACCTTCATATTATCAGCATCTCCATACATTTTTCCTAACAAGTTTATTCTTTTCCAATGAACTTTCGGGATATTCCGGGCACAACACAATGCCTTGTCATAATGCCATAGGTTTTGAAAGTATCATTGGAGTATAAATGTATAATGTGGTCTCATTTCTATTTATGAAAATATCAGAAGCCATACAAAAATTTAGGAAAGAAAAGAAAACTTGCAAAGGACAATTAAAGGAAGGCATTACCATGGACATCTTGAGCCATTACAGCATGTAAGAACCTTCCTGGGACACCAGCATTCACTTCATCCCTTGTGGCTTTGAGAAATAAATTAAGCCTGTAAATGCTTGGACACGATTCAATAATTTCAAACTGTGGTGAGTCCCCATTATAAAATGATGCTGCAGACTGAGGAAGTGGTACTGTGGACAGGTTTTCTCTCCTTTTATTCACACGAAATGATTTTGCAATTGTTGGGACTTTTTGTTAGACCAATTGGAGCATGGTGCTTATCATTTGCTTCAATGGGCACATTTGGGTCCCCCAAGTCAAAGCTAAAAACTGACTGCACATTCGTGAATGCAAATGAACCTGTTTTACCAATTTGTGACCTTTCAAAAGGTTCAAGACCGATACTTGACAACGAATCTTGTGCTTGTCTTGTGTGATCCATATCTGACATGGACCTAGAAATGTTCCGGCTGCCAGGGATTGGTTGAAAATCAACGGTAGGAAGAGCCCCATCCTCGGCTCTTATCAAACCATCGAAGAATGGATTCTCTCTTGTACGACTGTATGGTCCCTGCACAATGTTTTGGGCACAGTTTCAATATAAAGTCAACGACGAAATGAAAAGGATAAGGAGCAAGTGAGCTTCAGAGTGACCTGGTGAGGCTGCGCAACTGCTCTGGGCCTGGAACTCATGATGATGATGATGATGATGGCAAGGAAGACAAGGGAGCGCAGTGCTAATGCTAGGGGTGGGTTCGGTACGGTTACCGTACCGAAACACCCATACCGAATTCCGACCGATTGGAGTCGAGATGAGAGTTTTTGGTTCCGATACCGTACCGACGGTAGGCGGTAACCGTTCACTTCGGTATCGGTCGGAGAATGGGGCATCGGAGCGGTATTGAGCTTGCCGAAAACAACATCAACAACCAAATTAAAGAAATCAGAGAGAGGAGGAGAGATAAGACAGAGAGATGGGGAGAGATAAGAGGGAGAGAGGGAGGGAGGCGACGATGGTTTCTGGTGGAGTTCGTGGTGGTGGCAGGGGTCTGAGAAGTTGTTAGGAATCTGAGAAGACAGAGAGAGGGAGAGAGATAAAACAGAGAGAGGTGTTAGGAGCAAAGGGTGAACTTCGAGAAGGTGTGGCTCAGAGAGTGAGTGAACAAAGGTGAAGGACGAGGCCAGAAGAAAACAGGCGGAGACTAGAGGTATGAAACTCGTCTCCATGTCTGTGTTGTTGGGGTAGCGACTGACTTCCAGTCTTCCACTGTGACTGAGTTATGGCTTCTATTTCTCTAAAGTCAAGGTCAATGAAATATGGGCTTCCACATTTTTATTCTATAGGCCCAAAAGCCCAACCGTCAACCCACCCAAACAACCAACATCTGAACGTGTAATCCCCTCTCTCTCACACTTCACTTCTACTTCTCAGTTTTCAATCTTCACTCTTGTAGGTTTCTCTAGATCTCTTCAATTCTTCCTCTTCTAGTTTCAAGCTTCATCTCCATTTCTGAGCTTCTTGTGGCTGTTCTTGGGATCATCTTCTTCTTCTAAGCCTCACAGCCTCAGTGCCTCACTCACTGACCCAGGTATTTCTCTTCTCTTCTTTTGGTTTTTGATTTTTTCTAATCTAAGATTCAAGAAGGGTTCAATTACGATTTTAATTGAAATGCCAACAAAAATATCTTGAAACCTTGAAGATAAGACAGAGGGTTCAATTAAGATAAGGCAGGGGTCTGAGATGGTGTTAGGAGGCTGAGAAGACAAATGCCAAAAAAAATAAAAATAAGAGAAGAAGAAGGTTTCTGCAAATCTGAAACCAGAGAAGAAGAATAAGAGAATAGGAGAAGAAAAAGAGGTATCGGTACGGATTGGTATACCGTTGGTATGAGTATATCAATACCATTTCGATCCCGTTTTTAGTCGGTACGGTACGGTATTTACTCCGCTACCGAAAATTTCAAAAAAAATACCATTCCGATCGGTACGGTACTGGTACGGCAACGGTATTTTTCGGTAAATCGGTAGAAAAACCCAGCCCTAGCTAATGCTATGGCAGTTTTGAAGGCATGGGAGGACGGCAGAGTCCATGAGTAAAACAACAGCAAAAGACGCCATGGAGAGCCTTGTGGAGTCCGCCATTATCTTAGCAGAGCACCAGACGCCCAAAGCTTAGGAAACAAAGTAGCATTATTATTGGACAAAGTATGAAACTTTTTTATTCATTCACCAAAAACAAAAAAGTATCAAAGTTTTTCACATTCTCTTCGTTTTAACTTTGACTTTGATGTCCATGTCCCTGGCCAAAAAAAAAAAACTTTGACTTTGATGTCAGTGATTGTAAATTGTAAATAAACAGAAAAACTAATAAATTATAAGAAAGAAACCAATAAAGAATTAAAGAAAAAATACTTTGGCTCTGAAAACTGTCTTCTCTTTTATTTCTATGTGGCAGTCAAATCTCAGCCCACCCGTGTCTATCGAACCAATCGAGCACAAACCCACTCTGCGTCTCAGCTTCTTCGGTCCCATCGCAACCTCACTCCTTGACCTTCATCGACGAGAGGACAAGTACGGCTAAAGAAGGGACCTTTAATTCACCAATCTCAAAAGGGTATTCATTTTTTAATTTGTTTGCCAATTTTCTAATCTGGGTTTGGCTTATTTGTTTATATTTTCAGTTGGGCTTCTTACTTTTCTATTATTTTCGTTGTATTCTAGTGAGTAGTTGCTTAACCCTGTTTGTTTGGTAGGAAAATGTAAGAAACGGAAGGAAAATCAAGTTTCTCTTTTTGGTTTTTCTTAAACGTATAAAATTTGCTAACTTCAAAATGAATAGGCTGAGCTAACAGAAGGGGTTGTTAAGCATTACTGTAGTTTAGGATGATACTGCTCAAATTAAAAGTTAAGGACATGAACACTGGCGTTTGCTGTTTCTCGGAATTTGATAGAAAACAATAAACATTCCCGGGAATCAGTTTCTGTCAAAACAAACAAGGCATTAACTCTTTTTGGTTACAGTTGTTTAATTTGCTTATCAATTTTTTCAGGTGCCATGGATATCCCTCTGCCTCTTAGTAAATTAGCTCTGCATTTGATTAATAAGGACGACAAGTAAGTTCACCTTGTCAATTCAATATATATCGCTATTTCTTGCTTTTGTTTGTTACTATTGAAATAGTTGGATATGTGTGGCTTTCAAGGAATGGATTTAGCTTGAATTATAGTACAACGAAGTTTCTTTTTTATAATTTGCTTTTCTCTGTTAAATTTCATCAGTAACTTAACTACTCCTATGTACTATATTTAGAGGCATTACATCTTAATTTGCAGAAAAATTGCAAATTAAGGTTGACATGTTCATACTATAAGGTGTAATTTCTTGAAAATATGTTAACTCTCTATCTCTAAACTAGGGACAAGAAATACGTAGTTCTAGTTGCAACTGGAAGTTTCAATCCTCCTACTTATATGCATTTACGAATGTTGGGTAAGTTGTGGCAAGAACTTAATTTCTTTCTAATTCTGCACGAACTCAATTCATCTTATGAATAGTTCATTCATTTCATTTACTGGTTGCAACTTATGCTACTATGATGGGACTGTCCTGAGTTTGTAATCATTAGAAAGTAGTAATATGTAGTAGCAGTGGCTACTTTGTACCTATGACTTTGGGTTCCTTTACTCAATTTTCACCGGAAATTACAGATCTAATTTATATTTTGTATCTATTTTGCTGTTGCGCACAGAGCTGGCGAGAGATGTGCTGAATTCAGAGGGCTTTTGTGTTATTGGAGGTTATATTTCACCTGTTAATGATGCATACAACAAGAGGGTATGTAACCTTTAATAGCATCTTTGTAGGCATAGAAAGAGCTTTCATAAGAACATGGATAGAGGTCAATAGTACAGAAGGTCCTAAAAAAGTTCTGGGATGAGGCAACACAGTTGTACCATTTTGTTATTGCATGGATTACTTGGATGAGTTTGTTCACGTTATTCTGATGTTTTAGTTTAACCGCTCTTTCTGCCTCATAAAGTGCTATAGCTATATCAGTTATCAGATATCACATATCCCTCAATTGCCACACACTGACATGGTCTGACAAAGCAGTTACGTGATGGGTATGTAGGGCCTTATATCTGCTGAACATCGTGTACAGTTGTGTCATCTAGCCTGCAAAAGTTCGTCATTTATAATGGTTGATCCATGGGAGGTATCTCTCTCTCTCTCTCTCTCAAGCTGCACTGCACAGATTCTCTAGAATTTTAGATGATGTTTCTATTCTGCAGTACCCTGACTTATTTATTTACTACCACTAGCGTTCTGTGTAATTATATGTGTAATTTTTAAACCAATATTTACAGGCAAGACAAAGTACCTTCCAACGCTCTTTAACTGTACTGTCTAGAGTCAAGGGTTCCTTGTCTGAGTCTGGGCTGATACCCAGTGGTAAGATTTGCAAAACTATTATTTCTTTTTTGCTGTTGAGCAATTGAGCTGCATAATTATGAATTATCCTCACACAGCTTGCTCTTTATATCTATGCATATAAACAGGAATAGCTGCAAAGCACCCATGCCAATAATATTCTTAACCAAAACTTTGGCCATAATTTTATAGAAAATTTGTCAGGAGACTTCCATATTGCTACTTGAAACCCAGTTTAGATCAAGGGATTTCTTGTTCTGGACACTTTTTTTCGATTCACACTCACTTTTACCATATGGTAGCTGTAAAGACTCTTATTCCATAAATAAGCTGAAAACTGACATCTATCACGTATTTCTTTTTGAGGACTTTGTATAATCAATTTGATGCATGACCATTTCTGAACCTGGTTTACAGTTCACTTCTTCATTGTTAATTTGAGGCAATATGATTAACTTCTATTGTCCTGCTCTTGGTAGATACCCTTAAGTGCATGCTTGTCTGTGGTTCTGATCTACTCCACTCATTTGGCATTCCTGGATTTTGGATTCCTGAGCAGGTATCTCTATAACCTCTTAGTATAGTGGTGATATGTGGTTGATGCTTATAAGATAACCATCTCATTTTACTGTGCTTCTATAGATTACAATGACCTCCTCTAGAGACTTTTACTATATTCTGGTTCAGTAACTTATAAGTACGTAAAATGGCAAATAATTCTTAGGAGAAGATTTGATTATAATGTTCAACAATTACACATGAATTGAGTTGCACATTGTTTGACTGGAAATCAACTAAGCGTTTGGGAGATCTGTGTTGTGTAATATCAAGTAATAATGGGGTAGGGTTTAAAACCTTTTGAATTGGTCGGTTGCTGGTCTAAGCAGATGGTAATCCGCCATAATTGTCCTTATGTATCAGGTCAGAGCCATATGCAGAGATTTTGGTGTGGCTTGCATTCGCAGGGATGGACAAGATGTTGAGAAAATTATCTCAAATGACAAAATTTTGAACGAGAACAGGGTAACCTCATATCTTGATTTGTCAGTGTTTTTCAGCTTATATATTCTAATATTAGTCAAATTTAGGGATTTTCTTGTCATTTGATCTTTGGTAACTCCTTTATCAAGTATTCTCCTTTATTACAGGGTAACATAAGAATCGTAGATGAACTTGTACCAAACCAAATAAGCTCAACAAGAGTAAGGTAAAGGCAATCTGTTTCTTAACAATAATATTAAGGAGAGTTTGAATTGACAATTTACAATGTATTTCAGGGATTGCATTTCAAGAGGATTGTCAATAAAATATCTGACTGCAGATGAAGTAATTGATTATATTAGAGAGCAGCATCTGTACTTGAACTCGAATGACAAATGATGATTAAGATGAAGATGATTTATTCATCAAAGTATGTACATGTTATCAGATCATTCTGTAGAAACCAATAAATAATCGATATAATAAAAAAACACATTTTTGGCAAGGGATTGTCCACTGTTTTCATGCAAGACTCTAGAGAGTTGAGAGACTGAATTTTCTGCCTTCTTTATATTTTCTTCATTTTTTATCACTGCACTGGAACTACTTAGCAAACAAAACTACAATAGGCCTAATGCATAATTGGTGTATAATGGCCTTAGAGCATGTACATTGCTTGTATTAAGGCTAAAGGCAAGATTTAGCCCAAAATCTAAAAAAGCCTCTACATTGCTAGGCCAAAAGTAAAACAATTTTTATCTTGGTAGGATTTTAGGTTAAATTTAGCTTAAAATTTTGCTATTGTATTTGCTTTGTCGAGAGAAGTGGGGCTCACAAGAGAGAAATGTAGCTGATATAAAGTTAGTGGAGTCCATTGTCAGCACCTGAGAGAACAAATGCAGCTGTCTTGATAGTGGGGACAAGACTAGCAGCGGCACCAATGAATGCATGACACCTGTCGCTGCTTGGCCACATGTTTGCTGATTTGTTATTTAAAAAAAAAAAAAACCACAGCGTGACACACTGACACCAACCCACTGCTTTTTGGTTAATAATTGCCCCAGCCAATGGGTAATGCCATGTGGCCTCCAAAATTTATACCCATTAATTTTAATACCCATATTAATACACAAAATTTTAATATTTATGTTAATACACAAATCTTAATATGTGTATTAAATTAATAATATTTAAATATATTTAATATTATATTCATATTAAAGATCTTATTAAAATAATTATAATAATATAATTATTAAATTATATTAATTTATAAAAATATATATGAGTACACTTAATAAATAAATACGTGAGTTTTTGCCTTTTGTCTCTAACAATATATAAATTTGTGCATTTGACCGAAAGGAAAAACTAAATCTTTCATTTAGTCTTGCATCTTGCTTTTAACGATGTACATGCTCTTAGATGGCTGATCATATATATTCTGGAAATTTTGTTTGTACTATTACAATATCTAACCAATTAATTAATTAGAGCTAATGGCAGTAATGGGTAATAAAGGCTAACTATAATTTGTGTAGAAACTGCGCACCAGTTGGAAAATCATCTGGCCCAAAGCCTATAATATTATTTACATGCTTAATTATCAAAGCTAGTGGAACAAAACGACCCACCAAGATTAGGATGATGACGATGATGCCACTGCCTCCACCAATCCTTTTACCAAAACTATTCTTAGCAAGGCATTGGTCTCTTTACACATAAAGTAGAAATGTAGAATACCTGCAGTCTGCAGAATTGCAGATACTTTGACAACTGATCGATCAATTCACACACAACAAAATCATTATGAAAAGATCACTAGTGGCATGCATCAATTAAGTCAAAATTCAGGAACACCATCATTTGTTTCTTATAACTTGATCACTACTTTATCCAATATTATATATGATCTTGCCACTGCATGGGAAAAAATTGAACACTTTTATGTGAATAACATTATATAAGTAAACCACTTTTTTCATGAGTGGACTACGATTATGAGAGGTTTTTTCTTTCTATTATATATTTTTATAAAACATGTCGACCCACTATTGATTGATAGGAATTAGGAAGTGATACATCAGCTAAAAAGTAGAGAATACAACCAAGGAGCTAGGGACCCTCCATCCCTCTTATGTCTCAGCTTCACTACCCTAAGCAAATTGAGTCAAAGAGTGAGCCACCCTATAATTAGTCTCTCCCTCTTTCGTATAGGGAATTACCCTATTAGTCTCTCTGGATCGGACTAAATACACAGTGCACGGATTGTACAAGTCATCCCATATCTTCAACTATAAAGGATTTGTGGCATGAATGCATAACCAAATTGATCACATCACATTCGATACCACGACATTGACATAAAAGTGATTTTGAAGTATTTTCGAGGGAGACAGAGCATGTCTTAAAAATCGAAGGAAAAGAAGATGACTATAGGAGTAGATGATGATGATAATCATCACCGGCCATCATCATGACTATTGACTCATGAGAAATGTAAAGCAATTTCATTTCCAATTTTCCATAACCTCGGCGTAAATGGAGCCTATATTCATCTCGTGTTAGATGGACATGGACCGACCATTAAATTGGTCTACATGTAGGATTTCGCATGCAGCTAGACTGTCCAATATTTGTCCAATAGTAATTTGTCCCATCCCTTGAAATGTACATGTGGATTGTGGAAAATGAATATGTTGGATTGACTGATTAGGAACCACAATCATCGATAATCATCATGTTAGCCACCTACCTAGCTAGATAGGGTTGATCGACCTTTGACCTATAAAAAGTTGAAAAAGTGCATGCATATGCTATGTGCCATAATACTGTGTGCATGGTCCAAAGTATCACGTGCATAAATATATAGTCTCTCGATCTGCTAGAATATATATATATATATATATCTCGGTATATCCTCCAGTTGTGTATATTGTTTGGTATTAAATTAGGTTCAAGGAAAGGGAAATATACACTAGTACACTAAGTTAGCTAGGGCAGGTTAATTAGAGTTGGGTACTTGGGTGTGATTAATGGCAAGGGCACCCGACAAAAACCTGGCCACCCCCAGAAACAGGCCAAGTCCCCCCCAAACCATAATGCATTCAACCCCTGCTTTATTAGCTAGCTTGGAAAAGCAAGTACTCTTTCGTGTCACCATCTTACATGACATATATGTATATATGTATGTGGGTGCATAAGAGAAATCTAGAGACCCTAAAACTAGGCTATTCACTATTCTCTATATATTCCACTTTGTGACTATCACTATCTCCAATCGAATCTTATGCCAAATATGAGAGGTTCATTTGGTGGAAATATATACTACTAATCATAAGTGATTTACCAAAATTAAAACCATGTATAAGATATGGTATGGATTTTTCCTTCTCTATACAAAATTAAACCTAAAATTTGAGGTTATCATTTGGCCCACCAGTCCAAGGTCTCGGTTGGACCCATCTAGCCTAGTGGGCCAAAATCCACTCAAGCAAAGTTGATTCGGTCCAATTTTATATATGAACTATAATTGCGAGTCTCATATCACTTGAGTTAAAACTCATAATCAGTAAGAATTTTATATTTTATCCGCTAAGAAAGAAAAAATAAAAAAAAGGTATTAATTTAATTGTTTTTAATGTTGACTTTAAATAAAAGTTACTAAGATTATATATTTTTTGTTTTGTTATGCCACGTACCCACCTCGGTCTTGAGAAAGCATGACATGAGATTATTGAGGCATCGGTACATTTGCTTATAAAAACTATACCGATATGATAGAGGAAAACATCTAAGTATTCTTAAGTATTCCGGGGGGTCAACCTGGTGGTTTTTGCCAGGTTTTTTCGGTGGGTGGGTGGTGAGGCGACCACCTTTGTCCCTTAGTGCACCAGTCCATGCTTAGGTTACTAGTTCGAGCATGCCTGTCTTAAGGTGGTCATCTCATGCTCTACAAAATATAGAAAATGAGCAAGACTTTACATTTTCTCGCCTTAGCTACACTCTATATAAAAGGCCAAAGTCAATGTTCTCCAGGTACGCACATTTTTTATATACAATATTGACCCAGTTTGATTCTTAATATACATAATTTAAGCATCGGAAGAGCATGCTTAGCAACATAATAGTGCCGCTCTCCTTAACTCTTGTTCATTTCTCGGTGCTTGAGTTGAATAGAAGTTTGGTCGGAACAAAATCTCATTACGTACTCGAAGCCAAAAAATAAATTCTCATTGATCCATTTTATGCACCAACAAATATTTTTTAATTCATTTTCCTTTAATTTGTAACCCAAGATTAGAGAATATTATTATTTCCTTTTCAAAGAGAAGGCAAAAGGTAAGGGGTAGAAAAGGTGCAATATGCCATGGCGCTTGGTGTGGCGGTGATGATGGTCAATCAGAATATCGATGGAATTAATTTTCCATATCTCTCCTTTGAGATTTAGTATTTAAAATTCAAATCCCCATAGGATTTTGTTAAAAGGAAAGTGCATTAACTACTACATCTTACTGTACATGGCAAGAAATTAAACCCCTCCCCTCCTAAAGCTCCTATATATACAGAGAGTTTACATTCTACAATACCATTCACTTCATTTCATTCTTTTCTCTATGCCCTCTCTGTCTGTGTCTCTCTCTTCCTCTGTATGTATAATATGTTTGTAGCCAGTAGATCAAAGAAGGTTGATGTCAAAGAGAAGACAAGAAGGTTGAAGTGAAATTAGGTGAAATAATTAATGGGTTATGCCTGGCTCCCTGTATGCCACAAGCAGAATGGTCAATCTGCGTATTGGTTGGCCACTGTGGGTGGCGTACGAGGAGCCAAGCATACCCTCTCCTCTTCCCTTTCTCTCTTTCTTTCATTACTCTTTTATTTCTTTGCTGCATCTGCACAGAACTAGACTCTCTACTTTGCTTGCTACTCTGCATATTTCAATCATATTTCCCTCTAGTACTCCTTGCTAGTTGCTTGTATCTATGTATATCTCCTGATTAAGTTGCTGAAAATTAATGGGGCTTTCTTTCTTTCTTTCTATGATCCTTTTCTTTTTCATTAAGTTGAAAATGATTTGCAAGCATGGACCTATAAAATGGTTACCTAAAATATATATGATCAATTCCCTGGTCATGTAGTCCACTCCGATGTCTTTCTTTCATTTTTCTTGTTTATTGATTGGATATATCTTTCTTGAATACTATAATCTTTACTTGAATGTTTGAGAAAATTTTATGCAGGACACTCTTACCAAACAATATGTTGATGCAATTAATGAAAACTATTTATTCATATTTTGTAATAAAAATGTAAATTTTATTGTTCAATTT
This sequence comes from Dryas octopetala, assembly GCF_963921425.1. NCBI lineage: Eukaryota > Viridiplantae > Streptophyta > Magnoliopsida > Rosales > Rosaceae > Dryas > Dryas octopetala. The sequence goes on from NC_141366.1 coordinate 8,367,007, forward strand.
ATATTAAACCCAAGAAAAGAAATTCATAAACGACTTAAAGTGATTTTTCATATATCTTTGGACTCTCAGAGCCTCTTTTAGGCTGTAAATAAGTACACAGGAAAATGACAGACCATGCTTCGGTTGCTCCTTCAACTCTCAAAAAATTTATTAACTTATTATTTTTGAAAGTCCAATTACATGAGATAGTACTGTAGGAAGGGCTTGGTCTTTGTCCTCTTGGAAGACTTGGATATAATGGGGAGGAGGCAGGACTACACAAGTGCCTAATTTTTTCAGGTTGACAATGACAGTTTTGTTTTGCTTTTGCCATCAAAATTCTAAAAGACAGGATTGAATGAGATGTAACTTTCCTCCCTTTCCATCATCTACAATGCAGCAGCAGTACCACCACAGCTTTAGGAATTACGATTCTATTCCCATTCATTATGTATGTGCCAAAGTTCAACTGTGACTGCCAAAAGTACCTCCGAGCTCCTCTCACCCCCACAAAACAATAGGGTTTTGAAAGATGATCATTGTTGCCATAGCTGTACACTTTATTCCCCGTTAGCTTTTTTTTATTTTTTTATTGTTACACTTTTGTGTGTTTAAATTCTTTAATTAATCAAGGTCGATCATGAAAATAATGCATGTCATTCTAGTGGATTACATAAAATAAAACATAATACTCAATATCTGTCTGTATTGTAAAACGGCTTTGGAAATAAATTCCTATCCTTATTCTTTACCAAGAATTTTGGTACCCTTTATCCATCATTACTTTCTAGTTTCTATCATACAAACGTAACCTTCTTTCGTTTAAATAGGAGAGATAATTTATATTAATTATTGTACCAAGATATTAATTATTTTTCAAAGCAAATACATTCTAAATAGTGGTGGTGTTCTACAATCTACATGCTCTCCTATGTGAATTGCTAGGCCAACAGTATATGATATTTTTTTTTTTACAGAAAGAAAGCCAGCTGCTCAGCATGGGCCATTTTTCCTTCCATTTAGGGGCTAAGAGGCCCAAATTTCTTTGTATGGGCCTCATGACTCTACTCACACTAAGGTCTTCTTTCAAGATTTCATAAATGTCTTCTTTTTTTCTTCGAAGATTTCTAAGTGAACTACAATCAAACTTTTCTTTAATGTTTTGTTGATAAAATGGCACATTTTAATGGTTAAAGAAACTCATGCATCATATCCATTTTCCTTTTTTGTTTTCATGAATCTTTTTTCAGTCTACATCGGTCTAATACTATTGAAAAAGAGATTCCCTTAACAACTCTATAAATATAATAAAATTTAAAAAACAATCGAGGAGAAATTAATGTCAGCCTGACCCATAAGTACCTACAATTCAGTCAACAAACCCCCTAAATTTCAAAAAATTTACTCATTTTCTTAAAACAAAACTTTCAAAAAAAAAAAAGGACTATCAAGTGAAGGGAAGGCAAAATGGCAAAGAAATTAAAATTTTAAATGAGGGAATGTGTTGAACCTTTATTTTTCTATTACAATGGGCCCAAAGGTCCAACAAGAAACAAACTATGGACAAATATCTATGGGCCTAGCTACTCTTTTTGGTCAACTGGGCCTACTGACTTTAATCGTGTTCATAATTCATATACGGAAAATTCTAAAAAGACCCAATATTTGCTTTATAAACCCTGTGTACTCATTTTTGCTTTCTAATCTCTGTGGTTAGAAAGCAAATTAACAATGTGTCTTTTTAGAATTTCCCTTCATATCATGTACGCACACCCTGATTGGCAGAGGGGCATGTAGCCCAATAAGAAAGGCTCAAAGGAGGCAAATTCTTAAGTTACTACCCCTTTCTTTCAATAAAATTGAAAAATGCTAAATATACTACATTATTGGCATTACATATATACTACTTCTCTATTAGAGGTAAGAAATACCTATACCAAGTATGTCTCATATTATTAAATATGGTATGGAAAATGTGTATCATACATCGATTAAATTGAATCCCATAAATTCATACAATCTGAAATCATAAATTTTGTATCAACTTGTCGTCTTGCACACTATACAGCAAAGATTAAAAACTTTTGTCCTCGTCATGGTGTTTGTCAATTGTCATCCATTCTATTACATGTAATAGGGGGTCACACTTAAGTCAGATGTCAACAAAGGAATAAATGGAATGTTAATATAATGTAAGTCAGCAGCACTACGAATTAAAAACCTAGGATGTATTAACTATTAAGTATCCTTAAATTTAAATTCGAAGTGGGAAAAGAAAAGACTGAAAAGTTGGCCACTTGCAGATAAATGGGAAAGTTTTTAAACATAGTCCTCGAGTATGTTTTTTTTTTTTTTTCGCCACTTTGAAATTAAGTCCTCGAGTACATTTGTTTAGAATTTAAAAATAGAATTAAATACAAAAATGGTTCACAAACTTTACTGTGATTCTCAATTTAGTTCATTAATTATAAAAAGTGTCAATTTGGTCCACGAATTTTTTAAATTGTACAAAAGCAGTACAAACGTTAACTTCTATAAAAAAATTTAATTGAACTAGTCATGTGCACAACATGTGACTGCATTTTTTAGGGGTATTTCAGTCTATTTATTACATTTGAGCTTAATTTTTTTTTTTAAATTAACGTTTATACTACTTTGGTACAATTTGAAAAATTCATAGATCAAATTGATATTTTTTGTAATTAATTGACCAAATTGAAAATCACAGTAAAATTCATAAACTATTTTTTAATTTAATTCTAAAAAATATAACTCTCGTCTTTACAAAAATATATATATAATTAACCCTCGAACAAAAATATATATATAATTAACCCTCGAGCATTACTTGAATGTACTTTAAACACTATTCGACAAGATTCAAACATGCGCGTCTTTAAACAAATTTGAGTACTATTTAATGGAATTCCAACAATACTTAAAAATTATACATATTGTAGCCCAACTCAACTTTTCAATTTTAGTTTTATATATAACCCATAACCAAATTTATTTTTTCAACTTTATGTCACCTCTCCAGCCCCATTCCCCCATAAATTTGGACGTCCTTTAGGCGCTAGGAGTGCCATCGATTATCTTTAGACTAAATTAATTAAATTCTCAAGTTAATCCTTAGTAAAATGTGATGGGTGTATATTAATTAATTCCTATATATTGTAGGTAGCTTTGTAACACCAAACCTTGTAACAAACGGCTAATAATTAATCAGAAATGACTCAGCAATCAGCACACTGTCGGTTGGGAATCACATACCACACCCATTGTCCCACTGGTATGGCCCTCCATCACCATGCATGATGCAGGCAGCCATAGCTAGAGGCCAGACTCAATTCAGCTTCAGTAACAAATAAGATCCTAATATTTGACCAGGAAAAAAAAAAACAAGATCCTAAATTTTTATTTTTATTTAATTTTTTTAAAAAAAGGTAAATGCTTTCTTTGACATTTTGTCTGGTTCTCAGACGTGTCAATCTGTTAGACCTTTCATCAGAGAAATGGAAACAAAAAATTGAAGTAGGTTGTCTTTGTCACCACCCTCCCAAAACAAACATCGACACACAATTACATTTTTATATCAAGCCTAATTAAGTACTTATTAATGTGCATACCATATGGCATAATAGCACAACCACCAAAAACCCTTAAAATATGAAACCTTTGGCTTTAAGATTATTCCTCTCTATCCACACTTCCACACCATCATCAGACAATTGAGACTATTTAAAATCATAAAACCTACAACCCCCATTTTCAAATCATGGAAAACAAGCAGTGTTGCTTAACTAACACCAATGATTAAAGTTGTAATTAATTAATTAATAAATAAAGCACATGATTAACACACCAATCTCTTTGTCGGGTGGCAAAAGCCAAAAGCAGGTAGCTAGGAATTAGTCTCAAAATTGCCAAAAAAAAAAAAAAAAGGAATTGTAATAAAATTAGAGTGAGGTTAAAGAATCGAAGTGGTAAAGGGGACAAGGACAAGAGTACGTGTTGAACTGTTGACGATGTTGTTTTTCTAAATAAGCTTTTGGCGCAGATCTACTACTACTCCCACCTCACCTACCGATTCATTTGGCGGTGTCCCCACTGCGCTCGGCACAAAATATCGGCAGCTGATTTCGTTCGTGTACCTTGTCAGTTTTTTATGGATTTTTGACAACACATGGAGAAGAAATATATGTTTATGCTGTACGTGCTCGATCCACCGTCGGTGCTGCTTGAGGAAGCCCCCACGAAAGTGAACCTTGTCAATATGTCATAGATACGCAGTGTGATCATGCATATATGCTATTACTCAATCAAAAATTCACGCTCAAATTTGAAATTATCAGAGTAGCTAATTTACGTGTTTACGTTGTTTAGTTTGTATGTATGATAAAATTATATTTCTCACATAAAAGTCCTTTTTATGTCAAATAATTTTGAGCTAAAACTAAAAGCACAACCTATTAGGAAGTATACCAATAATTCAAACCCGTTTTCTTCTTTTGTTTCGATCATCAACTTATAAAGGACAATGAACTTGGAAGACTTGTGGACCACAAGTTCAATAATAATAAAAAAAAAAAATTATTATTAAAACATGAAGAGAATAAAAATTTGGGACCCATTGGCGGGAATTCGTGCGCATTGAATAATAAAAAAAAGAATAGTGCTGGTGGTTTGAAAGTAAGCAAGGGATAGAGACATATATAGAGTATAGCTAAGCATCTTTGAGAGATCGAAGGAGGAGGAACCAACCATTATTATACTTTAGTGCCTGACAAAATATTGTGACGTCTTTAATTAGGTCAGAAGGAGATCGACTCCGTCGTAATCAATTAATTAATTTGTGGGATCACTTAATTAACTAGGTTTCTCATCACTCATCGGTTAATTTGTGGACTCTGATACTTTTAATTACCCTATTGATGTTACAAATTTACAATACATACATAAAATCGTTTATGATACAAATATTGTATGCCATTTAAATAAATGTAATAATTTACAAATTTATATCGAAAAGCGTGAATGTGCTATGAAATTTATAGTTTTTGGTGTTGGTAGTTTGGTACTATAAAATTTTTCCAGCACCAAAAACTTTGGAGGCGCCGAAACTTTTGAGCGATATATATTAGAAGTGATTGACATGCAATGTGAATGCATGTGCGTATACTGTACTTTATGAAATGAGATAATTTTTAATGCGGACACTACATCCTAAACAATCCCATCTAACGTGGAAGTCACACCAGAATATCATACATGGAAGATATATAAATGGAGAGGGTACTTGCTTGCTTAATTAATTAATTGCTGCCTACTTTTTGAGTTTTGACAAGTCTAACCGTACACAACTAAGCTGCAGGTTAGGTACGGGACCCGGACAACTGTAATTGACAACATCAACACCATGCATGCACCATGCTAGCTACCATTTGACTGAATATGTCATAATCCAAACAGATACCATCATTTATTGACACGTTTGGTCATGTTAGGACTAGCTCAAAAAAAATATATATATATATGTGACTATGTTTCATAGTGGTAATTTGTCTGGTTAAATAATTAAACATTATGTTGTTCAATTATAAATTAAAATAGTCAATTAGGTAAAATCATTTTATATATGTACGTGAGACTCAATTCCACAGCCTTACCCAAACTAATGCACTATTGGCTCAATTCTTCAACTTAATTTCAACTTAGGATTCCGCCATCACATTACTAGGTCAAGAGTTGACCTCATCATAAAATCAATTTCCTATTAATGAGTGGGAAAGCTATATGTACCTCAAGAAATATCATAATCTTTAAGTAAGATTACATATATACAGAATAACATGAAATGTATTATTACATATAAAATTAAGCTTAACTTGTGTTTTGTTTTGTTTGTCGAAAGTTCATAATATAAATCAAGACTGTTGATTATATGAAATAGTATGTGTATGTACATTCACGATCTGACAACAAAAACTAGATATCATTGTTTATGATATATATGCATGCATCTATACATTAAAGTGGTGGGAAATGCATGAGAGCAGAAGGGAAAGGTAATTGACACTAAATGTCGGTACACCCCGTACATGAAGAAGCTTGTTAAGATGATGAGAAGGGATCGAAAATTAAAGAATATATCATACGAACACCCACATGTTATTTGGGCCTACAAGGATTTCATGGCTAACCATCACAAGATTTTCACAGCCTATGAATGAATGAATTGTACCTCTGTAGTACTTGATTCATCAATTAATGCCTTGGGATCAGAGGTTCCTCTGTTTAGGATTCGGGCTCCACTCGATATGACGGTTCATCTACAATATTGGCCAATTTAGTCATTGCAAACTATGAGTCTATGACGAATAAAAAGTTTACCTTGGACCTGTCTGCACCCAAAAACATATTTAATATCTTTTGCATTCACCACAATGAGTAGAAGCCATTAATTAGATCTCACAAATTTATAGGATAATGTGTATCACGATATAAGATCGATATATAAATTATTTAGTTGTTATATTGTGAAAATTGAAGACATCTAGACATTTATCTCAAAATCAATTGGCAATGATAAGAGTAGTCCAAATTCTTATAAACCACTAGTAAGACTCTCACATTTTCAATGTGAAATTTCTCTTAACAAAAATGACCACATAAAAGGATAAAAGTCTACATATATAATAAATTCATGATTCAGATTTACAATGCAATATAGACATCTTATATATGCTTTATTTCATACCATTTGCATGTACAAGAAAAGATGAAAATTGCTTTGGGGGTTTGAAGTTTGAACATGATAACAAGAGTGTGAAATTTGAAAGAAACATGGCGCTTAATTAGAAATTAGAACTTAGAAGTCAATAGTAATATTCCATAAGTAAAGAGAATGAGAAAGAAAGGGAAAGTTCCAATAAAGCATTATTGTATTTATTATTTATTGGGACTAGTAGCCAAAGTTTATCCTCAAGTTGAAGTTCATCGAGTCCCATCCCTTCCATGTAATAATAATAAAAAAAAAGTCTCATCCCTTTCATAAATTGAAGCCAAGATATTCTATATATCTCCTCTCTGTCAGAGAGAGGTAAGCTAGTAAGGTACCACGTACACTTTGGTACCATACAAGGCATAATGATAACATTATTTAGAGCTTCAATTATTGTCTATGCATGGCTAGCTAGATTAAATTATGTGTACCATATTTTGGTACTATCTCTAAAATACAGTAACATTTTTATGGTAAATTCACCAACCCTAGAAGGTTGATTTGTAACATTAATTCCTCCAAGTACTCTTGGAGTGTCCTTTAGGCAACTGTTAGAATAGTTTTACCCCCTCAAAAAATGCCAAAAGCCTCATACTATAAAAAATAATAATAATAATAATAATAAACATTTAATATGATCTACCATACAAGCTAGAGATCACAAAGCTAATTTTAAAAGAATTTTGGCGGTATCCTAGCTCCCTCCTAAAGGCTACAGCATCTTTTATTTTCCGAATAAAAAAACCAGCCTTGGTCGTGTGGTGGCTAGCGGTTACCCATCGATTCAGAATGTTCCAAGATGGTCACCAAAACATTCGCTTAATTGGAAAAAGAAAAAAAAAAATATATATATATATACCTGATTTACATTTTACACTGACTCACACAGACACAAACTCTCACACGTACGTATTCATATTGACAACTATAAAAACCCACATAGTGGCTTGTGCCTATCCATCTTCATCAACAACATCGATCCATCACTTCCTTCTTCAACTAGCTAGCTATTATCAGTAGTCAACTCTAGGCTTACCTAAAACAACACCAAAAGTTTCAGTACGGTTCGCATTAAAAGTACCCAAATATGGCGGCAAAGTCCACATCTCACTCTCCCATGCTCAACATTGATGATGATTCCAACTTGGTCGATGTCGACAAGCTCTCCTACGAAATCTTCTCCATTCTCGAAAACAAGTTCCTCTTCGGCTACAACGACGACGTTTGCGACCAGCCAAAAACCCCTAAGCAGCAACCCCTTTCCAACACTACCACTACTCCTCTCCATCACATGCAGTCCAGCAAACACTTCACCGGCAAGGTCCGAATCCTCACCATTGACGCCGCCGGCGCCACCGACGGCATTCTCGCCGCCAAGTCCCTCGCTCACCTCGAGTCCTGCCTCCGCCGCAAGTCCGGCAACTCCCACGCCTCCGTCTCCGACTACTTCGACGTCGTCGCTGGCTCCGGTGCCGGCGGCATTATTGCCGCTCTGCTCTTCACTCGATCCAGAGATGGATCGGGCCGCCCGATGTTCACAGCTCAGGAAGCGCTCGACTTCCTCCTCGGCAACCGCCGCAAGATCTTCAGGTCGTCATCTCCGGCCGGGATTCTCCGGCGATTTTTCCGGCCGGCGAAGTCGGCCGAGAGGGAGAAGCTCTTCCGCAAGACGTTCGGCGACCAGTGCAGCCTCAAGGACACGCTCAAGTCGGTGTTGATCCCTTGCTACGACCTCTCCTCCCGCGCACCGTTCTTGTTCTCGCGAGCGGACGCCGTGGAGATGGACGGCTACGATTTCAAGATGAAGGACGTGTGCGCCGCCACGTCAGCGCATCCCGCGGTGGAAATGATGTCCGTGGACGGGAGGACGAAGATCATGGCCGTCGATGGCGGAATCGCCATGAACAATCCGACGGCTGCGGCTATTACGCACGTGCTGAATAACAAGCAGGAGTTTCCGTTCTGTACTGGCGTTGAGGATCTCCTGGTGGTGTCACTTGGAAATGGCGAGTCGGAGTTCGGAAATTCGTCACAATCAGACTGCCTAAGGATCGCGGGTGAAGGAGCTTCGGACTTGGTAAGAATTAATTCTCAATTTTCTTTTTTAAAATTTTTACTCGTTTTTTTTTTTTGTCAGTAATAATTTTACTTGTTACGGGTTTTACATGAATTTCATAAATTGAATTTTAATATGATTATTAATTAACTGTTCTTGTACTATATGTACGGTGGTTGGGGTGGCATATATGATAAATGTGCCACCTAATTATTAACTACATGATTTTCTTTTGTTAAAATAAATAAGGAGTTGTTTGTGCAATATTCTTAAAGCATATTAAGTTGGTGCTCAATTAATTTAATTCATTTTTAATGAGTAGGTGAGCTCTCACTAATCATCATTTATCTTTTTTCCAAAATTAAAGGTTGATCAAGCTGTTTCCATGGCGTTTGGGCAATCTCGAGCAAGCAATTATGTTCGCGTGCAAGCCAATGGCATCATAGCAAAGAGCTATGAGCGGGACCTGCACGCGGACAACAACAAAAAGGTGGACATGTTGGTGGTGATTGACAAAATGTTAGCGCAAAAAAATGTGGAGTCCGTACTTTTTGAAGGAAAGAAAATGGTGGAGAGCACGAATTTGGAGAAGATTGAATTGTTTGCCGGGGAGGTGATTAAGGAAGAAGAGAGGAGAAAAACCAACATTTTACCGACTGTGGTGTTGAAGCAGACTTCGTCCTCCTCACCCAGAACATCATCTGCCACCACCCTATCGAGTCTATCATCGTCAACATGTTAATCAATTAGTCTTAAATCTTAATACCTAATTATTAAGCTCCAGTAATTATATGTGTAATGTTCTATGTTTTGCATTCTTAGCCGCTCGTGATGCTGAATGAAATTAAGGTAGCTAGCTAGCATCCGAGTCTGAGCTGAGCTGCTGAGTTCGATCATTTGATTTTTATTCTTAAAGTTTGTTCAGTAGTTGGTCAATGTATATGTATGATAGCATGGTGTTTGTGTATACCAAATTGCAATGAAGGCACAACCAGTTTTCTGTACTAAATGTTTTGTTTGATTCCATTGGGGTCCTCTTATATGATTAATCATCTAGCTTTAAATTGTAATTGCACCTTATCTTTGGGTTTTGGTAAAGGGATGGGGCTAACATGTCAGACTTTACTATAAATTAGTACTCTTCCATACCTAAAACTTTAAATTCCTGAACAATCGTTAGATTAAAATGAGAATTTTTTGGTAGGGGCAGGTAGTCGTACCACATGTATATATAGTGCGACCTATAATAATATACTGACATGTGTAATTATTTCAAATAAAGTTTACAGTTTTAAAAATACACATGGCATATAAGCTATTAATATGTTTTTTCCTAATAAATTTAAGATTTATTTTTCGATTCATCCTTGAAGTTGAATACCTTATTCAATAATTATTTTTACCCAATCCATAGGAATCAATAAAAAAGGCAAATCTCTTATAATACACAAAATTTGACTCAATTATATGGTGCAACATTAAATGATATGACATGTGTACTTATTTCAAGTAAAATTTACAATTTTAAAAATAAATAGTACATATGACACTGTAGTGATAAGCATACACATAATCAGACAGTTCTATTTAAAAATTTCTAAATTAAAAATACCATCTTATCTAACCCTCTTCCTCTTCCTACCTCGCACCAAAGTCAGCATGATGATCAGATTTGGCTAATACAACATTTTAGATGTGTTTAAGGACTTAGCTAATTTAATTGAGGCTGTGATGGGCAAATTTAATTGAGGCCTATTTGGTAGCAACTAGAGAATGAGTAATGAGTGGGAGGCCTTAATTATTTTTTTATTTTTATTTTTTGTGTGGGTACATTTTGTTACAAAGGGGATCTAGGCCCAAGGAAAGCACAAACTAAGGGCTTGTTTGGTATTCTATTCAAAAACAAAAAAACAAGTTTTAGTCAAAAAAACGTATTTGGTAAACCATTTTTAAAAACAGTTTTTAGAAAAAAAAATTCAAAAACATGTCTCTTTTTAAAAATGATAAAACATCGTTTTTCTCATTTTTTTTTTACACTTCTTTTTTTCTTAGATGTCATCATTTTTTAAATTTAAAAATTGTTTTCAAATTTCATACCAAACACGTTTTCAAATTTTAAAAATTGATTTTGAAAAATCACATTTAAAAAAAAAATCTTAATTTTTGAAAAAAAAATTTGAGTTGGATACCAAATGGGCCTAAGAAACTAAAGCAAGCATGCACTGATGGGCCTGACAACACCACTAAGGTCCGCATGGACGAAGTCAAGAAGTGGATCCGGGGCAACTTAAAACAACCGAGCCCATAATCCATAATTCCATATCATGCTCAAGAGTGCTTTCTATTTCAAATCAGACTGAAAAAGAGAATAGCTTGTATGGTTGGGTTCCAAATTCCACTCCTAAAAAGAAAATAAGGGAATTAGGTCGGTTCGTCGGTCGCCGACTTACTGTTCAATTGATATGAATTGAATTCTATTTGTATTTAACTAAAAATTAGATCACAAAAAAACAAGAGAGTCACAGAGGAGGCGGCAGGAACAGGAAGGCAAGGCCTCTCTCCTCTCTGGGTACGTAGTAATGTCATCGTCAACACAATCTCAGACAACGCAAAAACTGCATGCTGATAAAGGTAATGCTGTAATGGAAGTTTTTAGTTTCTTCTCTGAAAGGTAGTGACTAGTGGGGTACTAAAAGCTCTTACGTTTCAGGTGCTTCCAGTATTGGGTCTCAGGATTTTGGTCAGGACAGCTCCAATGCTGACAGTGATGTCTCAGACAGCCTCTCTGATATTGACGATGCTGAGGTATATATTGCTTTTTGTCTAACTTGTTTACCTTAATCAGCACTTTCCTTTTATATGGATATTTCCTTGCTTTTAAACTTTTAATTGAGAAACAGAAGCTTGAAGCTCAATAAGTTCAATGAGTTATTATAAATGTTGAAGGCTCTTCGAATTACTAGAAATCGGACCTTTATGCCTATTTCCTTTCTGCTAAGCCAAAGAACCATATACATGAAAGTCCTTCACTTTGAGTTAGTCTTTTCTTGCCCTTCTGGTGTAAAATGGATATCTGCTTTCTTCAAGATCACTTCCATCATATCCACTTGGTATAGAGCATGGTCTTAAACTTAACTTTCGGCTGCTGTCATTGATTTAGATTTTTAAATGATTATTGTTTCAAATTTCTTATCTATAAAATTTTGACATGGAAGATTTCTTATGCTTTATAGCTTGTTCAATACCTTAACAACAAGGAGGAGGCACTGTATAAAAGCATCATTTGGGAAGTAATGAACAGGGATTATGTTAAGGTAATGCCTTTGCAAGTCCATATATTTTAACAAATGTGTGTGTACAAGGATTTGGTGTAATGCAAAGGTTTTCTTAGTTTCTGTTTGCCCCACGAGTTTTTAGATTGGAAAACAATGAGACTATGATCATGAGTCATGACCATCATATGTACATTTTACACTTCCTTGCGTATGGCTTTTATGTTTCACTTGGTGAAGAAAATAAATAGTCTATATATGATTGAAAATCGATCCAAGTCCTTTTATATTATCTGTTTATGTCAAGGTTTCGTCTCAGAAATTTAGGCACATGATATGCAGCTAGAATAAGAGCCTGTTTGTTTATACTTGAAAATGCATCGAGCTGAGTGATATGTTCTTGCTCTCTTTCCTCCACTCTTTGCCTCTTTATTTTCCCTTTTCTCCTTAGCTCTGTAATTGTTCAGAAAATCTTAAAATCACTTTATTCCTTTTCATGTATCTTTGCAGTCTTTGAACGGAAAAAGCACATTTTCTTCTGAACTGTAATTAGAGTCACACTTGCTTACAAGGTTGTATTTGAATGCTGGATAACTGTTTTGCAACTTTGAAAATTGAAATGACAAGTTTTATTGTCAATTTAGCGGCTTATGATTTATTTTATAGTTTAGCTCCTTTGACTCGGTGTTTGTTTTACTGCCAGCATTGAGTCTTATTTAATTCTATCTACAACTTTCAAATTTGGCAGGGAAAGAGTAAAAAACGAGCGAGAAAAGCCAAGAAAGCTGCTCCTGCAAAAAAAGCAGCCAAAATTTCTACTGAGATAGATAATAAGAAGGTAAGTTAATGAGCTGGTGGATGGCTAAAAGTTTCTTAATTTTGCTCTGTTGCAGTTTAAATTATGAGCAGAGCGGTAATCCTCTTTGCTAGCATGAAAACATTAGTCAGGTACAATTGAATCTCAACCTAGTCATTAGAAAGGGGCACGACAAATTATTCCTCGTCATCCCATATTCTGTATTTTCCCCGTCAGTTATTGCATTATCATGGAAAAAAAAAAGTGACATAAGTTATATTTGTATACTTTTCATGCAATGTTACTTATCCTACCTATAATCTATTTAACATTCCTCAGTTTAAGAGAAATTGATGTGGGATTTATGTTCTTGCAGAGGCTGAGTTCAAAAATCAACTATGATGTCTTGAAGAAATTAAACGAAGAAGATGTAAGTCTGTTTTTGCTGGCTTATGTTACAGTCATTCTTGCATTATTCATAGCTGTGCAATTCCCATGTTATGTCTTGTCTACAGGTCTTCAATGCATCTCAAATTTGCATCACCTAATCTTTTCTTCCATGTGTATAAAACAGGGTAATTATGCACCGGGACTCGAAAAAGGCAGAGAGTCCAATTGTGGCAGTCATGGTGATATGCAGCACTCGAATGAGAAATTCAACAGGGTAGCACACAATTCTGGAGGCAGTTGTGATGATGAATTTGATGAAGAAAATGCGTACAGTGAAGAGGCTGAAGCCGGACAAGACTACGGTGATGATACATATCTTGCGAATGATGATTATAATGGATACAGTGATGAGGAGTACGATTTCTTTTAACAATTCTACACATTTTTTTTAATCATTGAGTTGCATCATGTAACGATCCTGAAGGTTAAGTAATTAAACCTTCTGCTTTTTGACAATCTTTTTGAGTAGTATTGACTGGTTCTTTTACCATTGGTATCAATCTAAGGAGAAATTCAATAGAGTGTTGCTTGCATTTCAAACTGTATGAATCATACAATGAACCCAAACTTGTTATAGGAACACTGAACACTGACTGACAACACAAACAGCCTTCCCAAATCACAATAATTCTATACATAAAAGTCTGAGGACAAATTCAATTGAACATTGCTTGAATGTCAAACTGTGCATTATACACAGCTGTTCAGAGTTTACTAGAGAAAGCAAGGTACTTGGTATGGCGGCCCTGAGCAACAATTTTCCCAGTCGTCTTCTTCCTGAACTCAACACTGGCAACACCAACAGTCTTCCCAACCCTCAAAGCCTTGGCCTCAACCTCAATCTCCTCACCAGGGTATGCAGCATCCAAGTAAGAAACGTTGATCTCCACAGAAACTCCTTGCTGGGGGGCTCCGGCTGTGAGGATTGCCGCCGTCCCCACCAAATCCACAAACGTTGCGGTGGCTCCGCCGTGTAAGAAATTGCCCCCATTCAGCAGACGAGGGGGTACTTTGAAGGAGCAGACAATACGACCGCGTTCGATGTGATCGACTTTCAGGCCTTCCATGATTAGGGACTCGAAAAACCTGTCTGGCAGCTCATCCATGGCGGCTGCGGTTTCGCCGTCTTTCAATAGGTACTTCCTCGCTGACTCCATATCTGATTTTCTCAGTTTGCTTCTTTCTTTCACTTCACTTCACTCCTCTTCCATTAAACTACCCAGAATCCAAAATCTAGAAACAAATATGAAAAAGGAAACTTTCTCTCAAATATTTTCTGAGAACCCAAACACCTAAACCCACGCGCAGTTTATACAAAAACCCAGATCGGATTACAAATTCCTCGATTAAAATTAAACCCAGTTCATCAATTCCCTTAAATCGGACAAATAATTAAAGAGAGAAAATTTATTGTAGTAAAGCAATAAGCTTTCGTAAAGCAATAAGCTTTCTGAAACAAACACAAAAATCAGGGAAAGAGAGCTGAGTAAATAAACAAAAAGCTATAAGCTGAATGAATAACAGAGAGAGATCTGAACCTTGGGGCCGCCAGCTCCTCAGCTGTGTCTTTCTCGCCGACGCACTACTGACGCAGTGTTAGCGTGGGACATGCTGACAAATATGACAAGATAGGATATTTTTGGTAATTGTAAATTTGGACCTAAACAAAATTTAAAAATTAAATAAACAGCGAATAATAAATCCAAAACCGAGTGGCCCAAATTCATAAGCAGACTAGGCCGAACTGGGTAGGCCATCCAACAGCGCAATTCGATTCTCTGTAACCATGGCCCCGTTCACAGGTCCAACTTCTCTTGAGTAGTGTTCATCATATTTACATTTACAAATGTTTTGATACTAATACGACATGTTTATTATTTGTGTTCAGCATATCGTGTCAAGAAATAGTCAAGAGAAGCTTGTGCTTCTCTTTGTGCCTTTATGTTTCTACTACTTCTAGTTCTGCAATCGTGATGTACGTAAAATGAGATGCATCTGGATATTCTTTTTTATTTTGTTCTTATGTGGATTGAGTAAATATAATAAAAGAACGCTGAAACGATTGAGTAAATATAATATGAATGTCCCGTTGTTATATTTTCCCTCACTTATAATTTATGAAATTTACTATTTTGATGCTATTCAAACATTGCAAAATACAATTAAATAATATAATGAAACAAAATAGAGTTCCTACTTTGGGTATTTTAAAAACCTATTTTAATATTTAAGCTTAGCCTCATTTTAAATATCTAATTCAAATATTTACAATAGTTTAATTTTTGAAATAATTAAATATATATATAGTTTAACGAATATGAAAAATTATTAAAATATTAAGATTTACAATAATTTGCAACTATGGAGTTGCAACTGGCAATCCCTATTCAAAGTCCACATTTGAATTCAACTAAAAAATTTACAAACATGATACATACTTTTATGGTTGTTTCATTTCAAGACATTAATTTTGCTTTGTGTTAATGAAAGACACATACTTTCATTTTGTGTCAATTAAGGATCATTTTTTTTCTTTTTTCAGTTTTTATCTCAACTTTGGCCCGACATTAGATCCATCAAAACTCCACCAAATTCTGAAAAATTATACTGGATTTAAAGATATGCATCATTTCTTTACAACCATATAAAGATCACCCAAATCAGATCTCTAAAACTCCAAATAATCGACCCTAAAGTAGGGTACCCGAAATTGTCCAATTTTCCAAATTTTTTCCCAGAGGTCCGATTGGACAGTTTCGGATACTCTACTTTTGGGCCAATTATCTAGAATTGTAGATGTCCAATTTAAGTGATCTTTATATGGTTATAAAGAAGAAATGCATATCTTTAAACTAAATATAAGTTTGCTAAATTTGATGGAATTTTGATGGGTTCAATGTCGGGCCAAAGTTGAAATAAAACAGAGTCCTTAATTGATACAAAATAAAAGTATGCATCCTTCATTAACACGAATCAAAATTAATATCTTAAAATAAAACAACTATTAAAATATGTGTCCTGTTTATAAATTTTTCCCAATAAAAAATAAATTGCACTAGCCTCAAGGTGCAACTTTAATATAAAAAACTGCCTTGATCCGCAGCCAGCATTGGGGCTGCTCTAAAGAGCTGACATTGACTCATACCTATTGACCAAAAAAAAAAAGGAACAGTCATTGACTAATGCGCCTTACTCAATAGACAAGTGTCACTAGTCTATCCTCTCCTCATGTCATTATAGTATTAAGTGGGAACCTGTTTCATTCTCATGTATACATTTACAAGGAGAAGATGAATTTGTGGGCAAAGCGGCCATCTCCTTCCCAATTTGCTACTTGCTGCTTCTGCTGTCTCTGCTTCATCTTATCACCCTAGAAATCCATTGCTCAAAACGCCATTACAGAGCTAGCACAGACCCTTTTAAAGCTAGGTACATATCATCTCTCTCTCTCTCTCTCTCTCTCTCTCTCTCTCTCTCTCTCGTATCTAAACGTTTAATTTTCTTTTTAATAGTTTTAAGTGTTTGAAATATATATAGTGTTTGTTTAACCAAGCTTGAGCTTATAACATGTTTACCAGCTAGTTTGTTTAACTAAGCTTATAACATGTTTACCAACTAGTTTGTGAGCTTGAGCTGGTAGGTTTTTCTTGATCATTCCAACTCTCTTTATTAGGTGTTTGAACGTTCATCTAGACATGTATGTATCAACTTGCACATGCAATACGCAGCTCTTCTTCTCCAGAGAATTGACACTTAGCCACACATGCAACTTTTGAAAATCCAGTATTGTTTTCTACGTCTGTTCCAAAAAATCAAACGTGTACTTTTCCAAAATTTATTTTGTCAACGCTTGTAGAACCTACAAACATTGTGTTGGAGTCGGCGATATTTATAAGAGACGGCTATATTTATAATATTTATTACTCTCACGGACTTCTAACCTCTTTAAATGATTAAATCGACAAGTTTTATTTATTGTTCAAATGACAATAACTTCCCAAATAATGACATATTTTGTGTACACGTCTTGAATCTTAGCCTAGAGTACTCAACATTTTCTTTCAGTATAGCGCTTGACATCGCAACTTATTTGTCAACTGATTTTTTTTCCTTTAATTTTTAGTTGAATCTTATATTTGTGGGGTTGATTAGTATTTTTTTTATAGTGTGTTTATATATGTTTTAAAAGATTTTTTGTGTTAAGACTTAAATTTAGTGTATTTATAGATGATATATAGTGTAGTTGCAAACTTGCAATAAAGTAATAAGACAAGTGGTTATCCTTTAGTTAATTAAATTAGTGGTCTGTGACGTCTGGCAGTTGTTGAGTAAATCCATTTCTAATATACGAAGAGTGCTGCTATTTGCACACCTCTAAATTTTTTTTTGTATACCTTTTTTTTTTTCCTACACACCCCACACACTTATTTTAAATTCAAAACTTCTCAACACACACCTAACTCATTACCAAAATACCCTCATTTCATTACACACCCACACACCCCATCTTTCTCTTTCCCTCTCTCTCCTTCCCTCTCCCTCTTTCTCTGTCAGCACCACCACCGCGCGCAACATCACCCTCCCTGCATGCGCACTATTCTCCTCTCATTCTCTCTCTCCTCCCTGCTGCACCACCCTCCCCGCGCCCACCATCATGCCAAGCTCGCATAGCCAAGAAACCCCAATGCCCGACCACGCCGCCAACGCAAATGAGCTCGCACCCGACAGCTCTGCCCAGCTCGCACGACCACGCCGCAGTGCCAGCCAAAAGGATGAGCTTCGCAGGCCGTTCGGCAGTCATCTGCCGAAACCGGCAGGTTCGTTCGGCAGCCATCGGTCGAAAATTTGAGTTTCCTTAGGCAGCCACCCATTGAACATTCGCTGCAACTCGATCATCATCGATTTCCTCAGCTCGGTGGTTTTCGCCGGGGAACTAGGCAACGAGACACCAACCAAACACTTCCTCTCTCTTCCCTCTTCCTCTCCACACCCGCCAACCACCCAGAAAACCAACGATGGCGCCGAAACCAAAAGCACCACGCCGGCGTTGATTCCGTTTCTGGCGGAGTTGGGAGACCAGACCACCCTCCTCTTTCTTAAGATCGGGGCTGGTGTGTGTGTTTTTTCGGTCGGGGTGAGGGAGGGAAATGGGCTGGTGTGTGTGTGTTGCTTGCATTTCAAACTGTATGAATCATACAATGAACCCAAACTTGTTATAGGAACACTGAATACTGACTGACAACACAAACAGCCTTCCCAAATCACAATAATTCTATACATAAAAGTCTGAGGACAAATTCAATTGAACATTGCTTGAATGTCAAACTGTGCATTATACACAGCTGTTCAGAGTTTACTAGAGAAAGCAAGGTACTTGGTATGGCGGCCCTGAGCAACAATTTTCCCAGTCGTCTTCTTCCTGAACTCAACACTGGCAACACCAACAGTCTTCCCAACCCTCAAAGCCTTGGCCTCAACCTCAATCTCCTCACCAGGGTATGCAGCATCCAAGTAAGAAACGTTGATCTCCACAGAAACTCCTTGCTGGGGGGCTCCAGCGGTGAGGATTGCCGCCGTCCCCACCAAATCCACAAACGTTGCGGTGGCTCCGCCGTGTAAGAAATTGCCCCCATTCAGCAGACGAGGGGGTACTTTGAAGGAGCAGACAATACGACCGCGTTCGATGTGATCGACTTTCAGGCCTTCCATGATTAGGGACTCGAAAAACCTGTCTGGCAGCTCATCCATGGCGGCTGCGGTTTCGCCGTCTTTCAATAGGTACTTCCTCGCTGACTCCATATCTGATTTTCTCAGTTTGCTTCTTTCTTTCACTTCACTTCACTCCTCTTCCATTAAACTACCCAGAATCCAAAATCTAGAAACAAATATGAAAAAGGAAACTTTCTCTCAAATATTTTCTGAGAACCCAAACACCTAAACCCACGCGCAGTTTATACAAAAACCCAGATCGGATTACAAATTCCTCGATTAAAATTAAACCCAGTTCATCAATTCCCTTAAATCGGACAAATAATTAAAGAGAAAATTTATTGTAGTAAAGCAATAAGCTTTCGGAAACAAACACAAAAATCAGGGAAAGAGAGCTGAGTAAATAAACAAAAAGCTATAAGCAGAATGAATAACAGAGAGAGATCTGAACCTTGGGGCCGTCAGCTCCTCAGCTGTGTCTTTCTCGCCGACGCGCTACTGACGCAGTGTTAGCGTGGGACATGCTGACAAATATGACAAGATAGGATATTTTTGGTAATTGTAAATTTGGACCTAAACAAAATTTAAAAATTAAATAAACAGCGAATAATAAATCCAAAACGGAGTGGCCCAAATTCATAAGCAGACTAGGCCGAACTGGGTAGGCCATCCAACAGCGCAATTCGATTCTCTGTAACCATGGCCCCGTTCACAGGTCTAACTTCTCTTGAGTAGTGTTCATCATATTTATATTTACAAATGTTTTGATACTAATACGACATGTTTATTATTTGTGTTCAGCATATCGTGTCAAAAAATAGTCAATTCTAAGTCGTTAATTTCGTGCCGTATTATAGTATCATGTCAAATACTACCACCTCTATTTTGAGTTTCTTGGTTCCCTTGTCTCAAGTATTTGACATGATAGGATAATAGGATAATACCACCTCTATTTTGAGTTTATGAGTATCTTAAACATAAGAGCCTTGATCAGGCACTTTTTGGTCAAAAAATGGTACTTGAAATATGTAAAAAATAGTGTAAATTGAGATACCAAGTAAAAAATAGTGTAAATTTGAGATAATTATGTGTAATTTGCTCTTAATTAAATTATTAAGTTTTATAGAAAACCATGAACCCTTCACCGCACATTTGCATGTGCAAGGCTGCAAGCTAGTGGTAGTTGTACCATAACCATCATCAAGTTACTTGGCATTATGTGCGAGTGTGTTTTTTCTTTTCTTAAAAAAAAAAAAATTATTGTATTCTAGCTTACACAATTATTGCATGTTGTTACTAGACCCACTACTAAATTTAATAAGCTTTCGAGATATATGGCAACTATGTGTATATTAAAGTATTAAACTAGTTAACACCCTAGTTAATTAGTGTATATGGTGATATTATATATATATTGACAATAAATTCATTAAAAAATGCTATTAATTTTAAAGTAAATCACTCCTTTATTTTAGTCTAATATCTACACACTTGTGAGTTGTGCCACCCATTTCTTTGTACATGCAAGTTAAATAAATTATAATTAAAATTTTCATTATTATATTACATCCCGTCATATGAAAATTTTTGTAATTTATTTTTTAAACGTTTTTTTAGCATAAAACGTTAAATATATAGATATGATTATTGATTCTGTCCAATAGTGACATGAATTTTTTTTCCTAACAATAATGCATAAGCTATCTATTTTTTTCTTTCTAGGTAAAGAAATATTGATAATTATAATTGTTAAAATATCGATTCCATTATCACGTCACAGCTCACTTGCAGGCTTGCATCACCAATGTAGTGACCAGTGCTCATCAATTAATCTGATCCATCGCTTTAAACATTAATCCAAAAGACAAAGTGGGTGGTGCCGTACTGCCGTGGTGGGTGGAAAACTGGCAATGGCAATTATGGCATTGACATTTTTGTCATCGACAATTAATAATCAAAATATCCAATAAGCTACCTTTCGCTGATTCAACTTTTGATACTGAGCCACAACTTCTGAAAAATCAACTATAGTTTTCTACCTTATATTTCAAAACTTTCAGCGACTACTACATTCCAAAATTTATTACTCACCCAAAAATTTGTCACCCTCGAATGTTAGGAAGAGGTGAATTCCAATTATTTTATTTCCCAGAAGGCAAAGTATTTTATATTATACATTATTTTGCGCTCAAATATTACTACTTATGAGTTACGATGAATCATGTGTATTGTGTAACCCTGACCAGCTGAGCAAGAGTGTTCATTAGTCCAATATCCCTTTATATTTGTCAACAGAAAAAATTAAATATTAAATTGGAAAAGCCATGGTTATCTAGAATACTAGATAAACGTTTCAACATTGAATTTGAAGAAGCGGCTAACACTTAACAGTGAGTCAAATGTGGATGTCACTTTATCAATTGTCAGTGCTCTATCCGAGTGGAGGTGTGGAATTTAGAAAAAGTGGCAGCCATCTGATCCACTTGCAATGAATTTATTAATCAATTAAATTGCAACATCTGATGTCCACGTTATTGATATTTTCAATGACTAAATCTAACTAATTTTAGGACACATGATATATTCGTACATGTCACGTAGGAATTCCAGAAACATAGGATTTTACCATTTTTATTTTGGCCACAACATAGGATTTTCCCACTGAGCGGTCCATGACCATATATATCCATGCATGCCACCTTCTTGTTGAAATGTCTCCTCTCTTCTATGTGTGTTACAGTGTTAGAGTAAGTACTTAATTGGAATGATTCTTTTCAGGCAATCGAGTGGCCGCAAGTGCATGAATTTGAGGATGAAGCAGCTGCTGCAACCATCTCTTTCACTAGTATCATCTGTTCGCTTCTTTTGTCTCTGCTTCCTCTGTTGCATCTCTTTTCAGGTGTCCATTGCTCAAAATGCGACCACCGACCCATCTGAAGGTACCCATCTCAGCTTCTTTTGTCTCTGCTCTGCTTCCTCATTTGCTTTCCATTTCATTTACAACTCTGAAATTTCTTCTTAATTCATCCCATTTTTCTCAACTTCTTTTTTGCATATATATGCTTGTGGCTAACTAATTCCCATGTTTGCCAAAGTTGTATATCAATAAGCATGTTTTAAGTTTTCAATCTTAATTTTTTCATATTTTGTTTCAAAAGTTGAATATTGATCAAATATGGTTGTGTTGTGATATAATTACATGAACAACGTACGAGACAGTGAGGGCGTTGAACTCAATATTCCAACAATGGGACACGCAATCAGTGGCACTGTGGAATATCAGTGGAGAGCCGTGCAGCGGAACTGCCATCAATGGAACTGATCAATTTGAGACCAGCCTTAATAACCCAGCCATCATTTGCGACTGTACTTTTGACAATGGTTCTACCTGCCATATCACCCAACTGTATGTAATTACACTGCTCTCTCCCTCTCCTTCCTTAATTAATAGCTTATTATAGCCAACCTCATACCAACAAGTATCTTTATACATCTTCTCAAATAGTCTAATGACTTCACCACACTGCAGAATATATGTGGGTTACATCCATCAATCCATAATATATATGTGATTATGTATAAATACACACATACATATATATCACTATTATAATAAGTTGATAGATTGACTGTGGTGTACTGCTTTAAATTTGATTAAATGGCTAGTGAAACATGCCATTTACTTATTAATGTAGTCTAACTGTTCCATCTATTTTCTTTCCAGGAGAGTTTATGCTCTGAACAAACGAGGGGTGTTTCCAGAAGAACTTGTGGCTTTGAGATATCTGAACTTTTTGTATGAAATTCTTTTCAACCCCCCTTCTCAGTTTTTTGGTTTATCAAAGATTCAAAATTAAGCATATCAAGACAGGTTTCTTTACTTTTTTACAATTGAAATTTGTCACAAATATTCATGATGCTGAGAGACAAAGAGTTGATGGTTACATTTTGTATCAATTTTTGTAGGAAAATCGATCAGAATTATTTCACAGGCCCCCTACCAGCATTCATTGGCAATATGTCTGCATTGACGTTATTGTAAGTAGTGGGAGAGCATTGTTTAAGCTTAGTACAACCTTTTTGACTACTAGTACTTTGATTAGGCTCATTACAATTTATAAAATTTAACTTATATTTTATTTTCCTTTTTATCCTTTGTAAGCTTTAAGAAACTATTTACTAATTATATATAATCTTTGAGGTAAGGCTTGTTGTTTTATTCTTGACTTTGGTTTTGATTTTAGTCCTGCTAGATTGGAACTGTACAAATAAATAAATTTTATTGGTTTATTTGTTCTTGGAGGACATCACTCCCAAGTGAGTTATCCAAGAGCACATAGTACTTTACGGCTTCAAAATAATTTATACTTATTATTTCTTCATATTACTGAAGTACCACACTTCTGTATGTGCTATCTACAGAATATCATTCTGTTTTAGTTGGATAACACAGTATTTCCTGATTTATGAACCATTCTAATGTCTTTAATTGGTATTTCCATTCAGGTCAATTGCCCACAATGCATTCTCAGGGCCCATTCCCAAAGAGCTTGGAAAACTTAAGGAGCTCAATATGCTGTGAGACATGATACCACTCTTCAATTAAACATTAATTATCTTGTGTGAAAGCATCAATTAAATTTTTTGTTGTAGACAAATGAGAAAACTCTATGTGAACACGTTATATATGTAACTCATATAGTCATATATTCTCTGATAATTGCTTTCAAGTAATTTTATACCTATTCAACATGACTTGCAGGTCCTTTGGAGGGAATAATTTCTCTGGAATACTCCCTCCAGAACTTGGTAATTTAGTCAAGCTCGAGCAAATGTAAGTGCTTCATTTAATTCATCGAAGTTAAGTCGATCATGTGCCAGGATGTGGTTTTCCTAAGGAATGTTTGGTTTGTTAACCTATTTTTGGTGATCAAGGAATGTATTTATCACATGGAATTGATAGTAATCAGTTTATGCTTTTCACAGTTACATAAACAGCTGTGGACTCAGTGGTGAAATTCCTTCAACATTTGCTAATCTCCGGAACATGCAAATCCTGTAAGAATGGTTCTTAAACTGAGTTTTAATCTTTTTTGTTTCTCCAGTACTTTGAGATTGCTATTCTGGAATGGGCTTACTATGACAACTTGTTGAATTTTAGCTGGGCATCAGACACTCCTTTCTCAGGAACGATACCTGATTTTATAGGGAATTGGACAAAGCTAACTTCTTTGTAAGTATTGAAAACTTTTAATTTTATGGAGCATATGAAAGCAAGCTAGCCTTGCTGAGAAGGGTATTTTGTTCACAAGCCTCTTAATTCTTAAATGTTTTTGTAGGAGATTTCAAGGCAACTCTTTTGAAGGCCCAATACCGTCTGGTTTTTCACAATTGACCTCATTAAACTCTCTGTAAGTACAAACGTTTAATACATTGTAAACTCTCTCTTCTCAAAACAAGTTCCAGTTATATTTGTATGTAATGATGTAGGCGGATCAGTGACATATACAATGTGAGCTCCTCTCTTGCTTTCATCAAAAATTTGAAGAACTTGACTGATTTGTAAGTGAACATAATGTTCCATGCATATATTGCAATCTACCTTCTTTTTTCTATTCAAATTTGAAATCTAACTCCATTTACTTGTTCATTTTTTTTTTTTAATTTCTGGTCCAACAGAAATCTACGAAATGCATTAATCACTGATAGCATCCCTTCTGATATTGGAGAATATCCAAGTTTACAGATACTGTACGTACCAACAAACATATAATCTTGAATTGCAAAGATATCAATTAATTTGCTTTCATTCTAATGGCTCCTCTCAACTTCTCATTCATTTTGCAGGGATCTGAGTTTCAACAATTTAACAGGCCAACTCCCAAGTGCATTATTCAACATGAGTTCTCTTACATATTTGTAATAAGCCCTGCCTTCACTATTATTTTTATTTCTTGCCATAATTAAAGTTATCAAATCTATAACCTTCCCCAATCCATCCAAGGTGTATGGGCACAATCTCTACTTTGATTGAAGATTCGGACTGATGCCTTTAACTTAGTTATTCATCTGACTTTTTTTTTTGTTCCTTTCTTTTTTCTTTGTTGGGTGCCTTCCACTATCATTGAAATGACCAGATTTCTTGGAAACAATAGTCTGTCTGGAACTCTTCCTAGCCAAAAGAGCAATAAACTTCAGAATATGTAAGTCTTCATGTCATAAAAGCATGTTCTATTGAATGTACTGGCAATTTAAACCTGCTCTCTCTCTCTCTCTCTCTCTCTGTATGTGCGCATGTGAGTGTCTGTGTATGTGAAATCATGCATGAAGAGTTTTATAACATTGTTTGTCTCTTTAAAGCATATTTGAGTATGCAAAGAAGATGAAATTTTTTCTCTAAAGCATACTTGTGAGTACGAGAGTAACACTGTTTTTAAAGTAAGATTGCATTGTTATTCATGGGATGACAGAAACTTAGTCTGACTGCCCTAATCTGGAAGAATTTTACAATAAATTTAGGCAAGATAACTATAGGGTACATGTCCAGCACTTATTCCAAGCATAATCATACTAGGGCCAATATGAGGTCATACTAATTTCTGATTACTTACGCATGGAGCGGGTTTCTTAGCAAATATTTCCTGAATGGGATACAATGAAATCTCATTTCCAGTTAATGAAACCAAAATCCATCTTCTTAATTCCAATTCTTTTAATTTTTATGCATTTTGTGCCTTCTCACTCGATAATTTTTTGTGCAGAGATTTGTCTTACAACTATTTATCAGGAAGTTTTCCCTCATGGGTAACCTCAATATCACAACTGTATGTCTCCTTTTTATCTTTCATCTTCATTTTTGCAGTTTAAATCACCTGATTTTTGTTGCCAATAAAAATCATAAGATTTTATTCTCTCAGAGCTTCTTTCCTTGTATTATAGTGTATATCATATATATATAATACCACATGCATGAAATTCAAGAAATAAGTAATTTGTGCATGACAAGTTAATTTAACAATTAGAAGGAATGGATTTGAAGGTACTGACATTTTTAGGACTTGAACATGAAATTTTCATTTTATAAGGCTGTGTATCTTTACCTTGGAATAGTGATAACTAACCTACCTCCAATGGCAAGAGTACAAATATGCCATTGCACGGGGAACACACACACACGCAAATTAAAATTAGCCATTCAGAGGTGTCATTGCAAACTTGTCTTGTATTATAGAGTTTATATAATACCACATGAATGAAATTTAAGAAATTAGTAATTGGTGCATGAAAAGTTAATTTAACAATTAGAAAGTAATGACCATGTTTAGAACTTGAACATGAAATTTTCATTCTATAAGGCTGTATATCTTAACCTTCGAATAGTGATGACTAACCAGTATAAAATCTACCACAGCAGGGCACACACACCCACAAATTAACCATGCAGAAGTGTCATTTCCCACAATCATATACATTAGGCTAGCACTCTTAAATTTTCACAATGGAAGTGATTCTGGGCACCAAAACTTCTGGTGGTCAGTTTTGTTCTGTGGTCAGTGCGCCAAGGCCACTAAAACTATTCCCTTCTAGGTTGCAGGTCATCTTTTACATTTCTGTATTCTTGCATCTCTGATAGGTACTATCAAAGATTTTTATACAAAATCGGTTAATGAATTTATGCAGGAACTTAGTGGTCAACAACTTCACATTTGACAGTTCGAACATAACGTGAGTTGAAGTTTCTCTTACCCTTGTTTAGACAAAAATAATAGCACTAGTACTAGTATGCATGAGTAGCAAAGTGATTGCTATTACACTTGTGCATTTTAATCGATTCTTTAATTATATGTTTCTATCTGGATAGGTAATAATGTTTCTCTGTGTTTGCAGTCTTCCTGGATTGAATTGCCTTCAGAGAAATTTTCCATGCAATAGAAATACCCCACGATGTAACCTGCTTTTATTTTACTAATGTAATACAATATCATTTTAGAGATATGTAATTCAAAAACATTAGTATGAGTCTTCAATTTGAAGTTTTTATCATTGATCATTTTCTATGAAATTTACAGATGCAAACTTCTCTATCAAGTGTGGCGGACAAGAAATGAGAGGAAGTGATGGCATATTGTACGAGGCTGAAGACTCAGCTCTTGGGCCAGCTACATATAATGTAACCAGTACAGAGAAATGGGCTGTTAGCAATGTGGGTTTGTTTGCTGACAGAAAGAGTCCAAATTTTCTGGTAAATACCTTCGCACAAGTCACTGGGACGGATGTGACCCCAGAGCTTTTCCAGATTTCAAGATTGTCCCCAGGATCACTGAGATACTATGGCCTGGGTCTTGAGAATGGGCCGTATACTGTGACATTGCAATTTGCAGAAACAGTTTTTGAAGATAGTGCCTCACAAACTTGGGAAAGTCTAGGAAGACGTGTATTTGATATATATATTCAGGTAAGATTGCTAGTAAAGAAAAACTTTAAGCTTTTTAAACTGAGGACAACCTCATCACACAGGTCTTTTTTAACTATTTTCAATGATTTGCAAAGACTAGAATTATTAACTCTCTTCATTTGCTTCCTAGGGGAATCTCAAATCGAAGGACTTTGATATATCAAAGGAGGCTGGTGGGGTTAACAGAGCAATTGTGAGAAATTTCAATGTTAATGTGTCGGAGAATTATCTTGACATTCATCTGTTCTGGGCTGGTAAGGGGACCTGCTGCATACCTGAACAAGGTCATTACGGCCCACTAATAGCGGCTGTCCATGCTGCTTCAGGTATTATATATGTCAAGTTATAAAGATTTTATATGAATGGTTTGAATGTACTTTTTACTGGTAATTGACACTGAACTTATTCTATTTTATTGCTCAGATTTTACACCAACTGTTTCTGGGATTCCGCCAACTACTCCAGGAAAGAAGAGCAGGACAGGGTTGATAGTTGGTATTGCAGTCCCTGTTGGAGTTGTGGGCTTGCTATTAATAATTTCAGTTCTATGTATGAGGAAAAAAAAGTCAGAAAAAGAAGATGATGAAGGTAAGAGCATATTATTAGCAGTATCACCAATTAAGGGCTTCATCATTCAGTCAATTTTGCATGCAGTTCTAGGTTCTTCTGTACATGATATATAGTTGTGACATTAACACAAATTTTATAATTGCATCTACGGTTTCAAAATTAAAACTTATGTTGTACTCTCTTGTTTGAATATGCAGATCTTCTAGGATTAGGCCCCCGACCAAATACTTTCAGTTATGCTGAGTTGAGAGCCGCAACTGATGATTTTAATCCGTCAAATAAGCTAGGAGAGGGAGGATATGGCCCTGTTTACAAGGTTAAATCTGTTTTACATCATTATCATGTACTGACTTGGGACTTTTTACAGAAAAAATAAGCAAGCAAATATAGGTTCCCCCCTCCCTTTTGATGTCACTAAATTGTTTTACTGTACAGGGCACACTTTCTGATGGGAGGGTAGTGGCTGTGAAGCAACTTTCAGTAGGATCTCACCAAGGGAAGAGTCAATTTGTTACTGAAATTGCTACCATATCTGCAGTGCAACATCGCAATCTAGTGAAATTGTATGGATGCTGTATTGAAGGAAACCATCGCATTTTGGTTTATGAGTATCTTGAACATAAGAGCCTTGATCAGGCACTTTTTGGTATGAACTTATTTGCTACCATACCTTCTAATTTTAGGTTACAAAAAACAGAATACTCTGCAGTTGCGAGTACTTCTAAGATTACAACCAGACAACCTTTTTGTTACAATTTGCCACCTAATAAAGGTTTCTAATTGGTTGTACTCACTACTATTTCAGTAACAAATGACTTGCACCTTGACTGGCCTACCCGCTTCAATATATTGCTGGGGACAGCAAGAGGCCTTGCTTATCTTCATGAGGAGTCAAACCCAAGGATTGTACATCGAGATGTCAAAGCCAGTAATATATTGCTCGATGCAGAACTCTGCCCAAAAATATCAGATTTTGGATTGGCAAAGCTTTATGATGACGCGAAAACCCACATTAGCACCCGGGTTGCAGGGACAATGTAAGCCCTCCTTTATTAATTTTCAAGAGGCCTTGCTATAAGTATATACTTTGAGCTGTTTTATGGATTGTGTTATAATGGAATTATTATATACCATGTCATTGGTAATG
This sequence comes from Dryas octopetala, assembly GCF_963921425.1. Taxonomy (NCBI): domain Eukaryota; kingdom Viridiplantae; phylum Streptophyta; class Magnoliopsida; order Rosales; family Rosaceae; genus Dryas; species Dryas octopetala. The sequence goes on from NC_141366.1 coordinate 8,396,225, forward strand.
CCACTAATGATAAGTTGTTCCACTGGAAGACTATTTAGATGCATGGGATTAGGTCGTGCCTAGGATATAACCCAACCAAGCAACCTTCAGTAACCATTTGATAATCTTGCAGAGGCTATTTGGCACCGGAGTATGCAATGCGCGGACATCTGACAGAAAAGGCTGATGTTTTCGGTTTTGGGGTTGTTGCTTTGGAGATTCTCAGCGGTAGGCCAAACTCTGACAATAGCTTGGATACCGAAAAGATTTATCTCCTTGAATGGGTAGGAAAAGAATTTGCCAAAATTTGTTTCCATTAATTCTTTCAGAAGTAGCATAGTTGTGAAGTTGAAAGATTATTTAGTATTCCTTTGACCATGGTATAATGTTTTCAGGCATGGACTCTACATGAAAACAAACAGAGTTTGGGGGTGGTGGATCCGAGATTGACAGAGTTTGACGAAGAAGAAGCAGCTAGATTGACAAGAATAGCTCTCCTGTGCACTCAGGCATCACCAATGATGAGGCCATCCATGTCACGCGTGGTGGCCATGATTTGTGGAGATATTGAAGTAGGCACTGTTATGTCAAAGCCAAGTTATTTGACAGATTGGGATTATAACGATGTAACATCAAGCAGCATCTTGATTGAGGGTGATACCCAATCATTTGCATCCAAGGGAAGTAAGAGTGAGCCCAACTATCAGCCTGCAGGCAGCACAACCGGTGCTAGCCCTGAGATTGACACTGTGCCGTCCCCTGTAAATGTCACTCAATCAATGCTCACTGGCATTGTAGGAGATGGAAGGTGACAACTGATCACAACTACTGCATTGTATGTCCTTGCTCTAATATTCACTCTCGCCACAACTTTCTAAAGCTTGTGCTTCTCTTTGTTTCTACTTTCTAGTGCTGCAATGGTGATGTACATAAAATGAGATGCATCTGGATATTCTTTTTTCTTTTGTTCTTCTGTGGATTGAGTAAATATAATCTGAATGTTCCGTTGTTATATTTCCCCTCACTTATAATTTATGAAATTTACTATTTTGATGCTATTCAAACATTGCAAAATACAATTAAATAATATAATGAAACAAAATAGAGTTCCTACTTTGGGTATTTTAAAAAAACTATTTTAATATTTAAGGTTAGCCTCATTTTAAATATCTAATTCAAATATTTACAATAGTTGAATTTTTGAAATAATTAAATATATATAGTTTAGAGAAAATTTGGGTTAAATACCTAATCCCAATAATGTTTTAGATAACCAGTAAGACCATATAATTTTTGGGTTGGGCTACTAATTTATGGAGTTAATTTTCAAAATAGGTCACAAACTAACAACTAGTTTCTATTGGGCCTTATTATTGACAGATTTGCCCTTTGGCCCATATCTGATGGAACTTGAAGTTCGTTAAAATAGTTTTGCTGTGATCGTCATTAAAATATGACTCTTTTAAATTGGGTCGTTTGGCCCCTTTTTTTTTTTTTTTTTTTTTTTTTTTTCGTTTGTGATCGTCTCTCTCACGCAAATATTCTCTGCATTTTTTTGTGCAATTTCTGGAGATTTTGATGTGAGTTTGGTGAGCTCGCTTGGTTGTAAAGGTATGTGATCGCTCTCTGCTTTTCTTCATTTCTTTTTGCTTGTTTGGTTGTGCGATTTTGTAAATTGATGTTGTGTTCATGTTGAAGTTTATTGTAGGTTTTGATTTCGCATGTAATTTAGGGTTTTTCATTGATTGTTTAGAATTTGTGATCTTCATTGTAAGTTTGAATTATGTTTTTTGTTCAAAATCTGAGTATATGATGAAACTCACAATGAATTATTTGTCTGGATTATGTTTCTTTTGAATTTGTGCTATTATTTTTCCTAGGGTTTGAGTTGCGATTTTTGTTATCTTTGTGTAACTTTTGAGTTTTTTCAAGTTTTGTATATTGTTTAATTTTGGACTTTAGGCTTGGCTCTGTTTTTCTTTATGTATTTGATTTGATTACTATTTCTCGTTATGTATGTTATTGTTCTATTATTATGGTTTCTGCATTAGAGTTATTATTCTGTAATTTTGGAGTTCAGTCACAGCTTCTAATAATAAATTTAGGCATTAATTATGGAGCTCAGTCACAATTGCTTATTACCTTCTAAGTTTAGTCACAGTTTTTATTAATTATTGTTTTTTTGTTTTTAATCTTAAAGGTGATGGAAAATTTCATAATAGGATGTTGTTGCTATGGCTTAGACATTTTCATGGTTAAGTTGTCTATGACTTCATCGTTTGTTGATATAACTAGTAAGGTTTGTTTGAGGTTTAACTTGAAGTTAAGACTTTTTAAGTTGAGGTATGAACTTGTTGGGTGCTCTAATTGCTTTTTGGACTGTGTGATGATTTGCAACTTATGTTGGCATATGCGGAAATATCAAATAGTAAATCTGTGGACATAGTTGTAAAAGATTTGGTTTTGGAGAATGAGATTGAGAATTTAAACAATAATTGTGTTGTGCTTCATAAAAGTGCTTCTTCATCTACTAGTGTAATTTCTACTGATGTTGAGACTGACTACAGTGAATATTATGGCAAGTATAAGAGTTCCAAATCAATGGTCCATTTGTCAAATGAATGGCAGCAATATATTCATAGCGTTGGTTTTGATTTTCATTTTGAATATGTTTTCTTCATCAATTTGGTTGATTATGACTTTTAATTGATCAACTTGCTTCGAGCTTTTAGGGATTTGGTTTTGATTTTCATTTTAAATATTTTCTTTCTGTGATTTGTTGCAATAGATTCTTTTATTAGTTTGATTATTTAGGGTTTGATCTGCGATTTTCAATTTTTTCTTTTCTATCTTTTCTGCATTTTTTTAGTTTGAGATATAGAAAGATAAAGATGAATTTCAAGTTGTTCTGCTTGATAGTCACAGGTTAAATTTCCTTCTTAGAGTGTATATATTTAATGTATTTGTTTAATGCAAATCCCATTTTTATGTGAGCTTTTATGTTAAACATCAAGGTGTTTTATGTTAAACTTATCTTTTCTGATATCAGTCACAACTTCTGATTTTGTTAATTAGTTGTTATATGAGTTTTGGTAGTGATTTTGGTTCTATTGAGTTTTATTTTTTGTAGCTTCGGTTGATTAGTTGAGAAAACTATGGCAGATGCCAAAAGGAAAGTAAAGTTTGCATGATTAGGTGTTTTATGAGCAAAAAGGTTCTTTGTTTGTTCTTATTGTTGATTCTAGTGAGGTTGCAATTTTTTCTGCATATTTTTTGCTTATATAATTCAGAGTTACATGACAATTTGATTGATTACATATACACCTGTGTTATGTCATGAAAATTTGGTTGATTACATATGCACATTGTTATGTCATTAGACCTCATCAAATAGAGAAAACTTTCTAAGGTTGTGGAAAGGTTGAAGTTATTAGACCTAGTACATATGCAGTACTAGGTGAAGTTCGAATGTGTACAATCCAAATTCGCATTCTCTAATTACAAAATAGTAAATGATAGGACTTGTATGCTTATGTAGATGCATTGTCATTTGTACATTGATATTGTCTTTATATTGGGGTTAGCATATGATATTATGATATCTTGATGACCTTGTAGCCTACTAGTACTTAATTGCTATACCTTAAAGGAGTCTCTTAATTTTGTTGTGAAACAGTCAGTCACAACTAAAATATAAAGTTATGACTGTTGAACAGTTACAACTAAATTATGACAGTCACAACTTAGATTTAATTAGTTGTGACTGACTGGATTAATTATTTTAAAAAATATATATATATATATACACAATATCATATAAATTAGGTTCAAAGCAATTACTTTACACAAAAGAAGACTTAGTGCATTACAGTGAGTGCCACAAAGGTTTTGAATTTTGATGTCAAATTGCGACTTTGTATTTGCATGTATGTTCGGTTTTCATTGTGACTTCTTTTCCATTCTTATGACAAGTATGTGTTTTTTTAATGTCTTTTAAATTATGATTTTCATTTTGCTACCTTTGTAATTTTTTCTTTGAGAGTAATAAGGTTAGAATCAATGAATCGCTTTTGTTTCCTTTCCCCCCCCCCCCCCCCCTTTTTGGCAGAATAGGTTTACCAATACTTTTGCATTGATGTTGATTATGGGTTTCCATGTATTGTTCATGGGTTTGTCATTTTTTGAAATTAATTCATTGCTCAATGACCAACTTAGAGTTTTTTCAGTAAAACAAGTAATAAAACTCAAAATGGGTAGTAAATAAGAATGCTGGTCTTGGTAAGCAAAGTTGCTTTAAGCCTATTAACTCTGAATTTGTTCTTTGAGAATTTGAAATATTTTTGCTGGTTGTGTAGGGGATACTCTGAACCTCTTCTCTATTTTACGTGAGCTTTTATGTTAAACATTTAGGTATTTTATGTTAAACTTATCTTTTTCTTAATATTAGTCACAATTTCAAATTTTGTTATATGAGTTTTAGGGGTGGTTTAGGTGTACTTTCTATAATTTGCATGCTGGAGTTTATGGTCTATCTTTTTCAAATTGTGACAGTCACAATTTCAGATTTAGTTGTGACTACAGAACAATCACAACTAAATTATGAGACAGTCACGATTAAGTTGTGACTTGATTGAATGTTTTTGAAAAAATTGTACTACAATGTAGTATAAATAAAGGTCAAAGCAATATTTTGTATACAAAATAATTACTAGTGCAATTGGGAAATGTATCTCTTTTAACTTACCATGACAGTCACAACAAATTGTGAGACAGTCATAGTTTAACTTGTGACTTGTGACTGAATTAATTTTTTTTTTTAAATTGTATTACAATATTGGATAAATAGAGGTCAAAGTAGTACTTTTATTGATATTATTATGTAGTGTAGTGGTAAGAGGTGCCTTTTTCTCTTGCATGAGAGGGGTTCGAATCCCTTCTATGCCAAGTTGTTTTTGTGTTGTTGAATGGCGTTGGCCGGTGGTTGGTGGTTGGCCGGCCGGACGGAGGTGGCCGGTGGTCGGCCGGACGGAGGTGGTCGGTGGTCGGCCGGACGGCGGTGGCTGGTGGTTAGTTGGGAATATTTTAAATTTTTTTATTGTAGTGGCATATGATGTAATTTTTATGAATTTTAGTACCCTTCACTTTATTAGTTTGTTTGACTTTTCAACTAGTATCTAAACTAAAATGCTATTAAATTTTAGTATCTAAACCAAAAAATTATTAAAGTTTAATAATTAAAATCAATAGACTTTATAGTTTAACGAATATGAAAAATTATTAAAATATTAAGATTTACAATAATTTGCAACTCTGGAGATGCAACTTGCACAGTTGCACCCCATTCAAAGTCCACATTTGAATTCAACAAAAAACTGCCTGTAGGTGCAACTTTAATATAAAAAACTGCCTTGATCCGCAGCCAGCATTGGGGCTGCTCTAAAGAGCTGACATTGACTCATACCTATTGACCAAAAAAAAAAAAGGAACAGTCATTGACTAATGCGCCTTACTCAATAGACAAGTGTCACTAGTCTATCCTCTCCTCATGTCATTATAGTATTAAGTGGGAACCTGTTTCATTCTCATGTATACATTTACAAGGAGAAGATGAATTTGTGGGCAAATTAAGCGGCCATCTCCTTCCCAATTTGCTACTTGCTGCTTCTGCTGTCTCTGCTTCATCTTATCACCCTAGAAATCCATTGCTCAAAACGCCATTACAGAGCTAGCACAGACCCTTTTAAAGCTAGGTACATATCATCTCTCTCTCTCTCTCTCTCTCTCTCTCTCTCTCTCTCTCTCTCTCGTATCTAAACGTTTAATTTATAAATGATAAATAGTGTAGTTGCAATAAAGTAAGAAGGCAAGTGATTGTCCTTTTAGTTAATTAAATTAGTGGTCTGTGACGTCTGTCGCAGTTGTTGAGTAAATCCATTTCTAATATATGAATAGGGGGCCTAAACCTTTATAAGGCACTGAATGGCTGGTGCCGTAATGCCATGGCAATTTGGAATTAACCATCTTATAAGTGAAGCTCTCCATCATTAAGAGTTAAATATCTAGTTTATCCCTTTCGCAGATTAATTTGAAAAACTCTAGTTTTTTTCATACAAGAATCCCCAATCTGAAAATCAATCATGAAACCAAGCTCATATTATTTAGATTCAAGTGAATTGAATATTGAAAATCCCCAATCTCCCCTCCACATAAACTCTAAAATCCTCCAGTCTGGGCCGCAACAGCAAATGACTGACATGGTAAGGGAGATGGCGACTGTGATATGAGAAAGAGTGAAGTAGATCATATATCGTTTCTGGTGATCATGGAATAGACAATTGTTCATTAGTCCAATATCCCTTTATAATGTCAACAAGAAAAATGAAAGTATAAAATTTGAAAAGCAATGATTATCTAGAATTCTAGATTAACATTTCTTCTACATAAGATTTTCCATGCATGCCAACTTCTTGTTGAAATGTCTTCTCTGTTCTCTTACCTCTGTGTCAGGCCATCGAGGGGCCACGAGTACATGATCAATTTGAGGATGAAGCTGCAGCTACAACCGTCTCTTTCACGAGCATCATCTGTTCGCTTCTTTTGCCTCTGCTTTCTCCTCACCAGCTGCTGCTTCTGGTTTCAGGTGTCCATTGCTCAAAATGCTACTACCGACCCATCTGAAGGTACCCATCTCAGCTTCTTTGATTTTTCTCTGCTATGCTTCCTCACTAGCTTTCCATTTCATTTACAACACTCACATTCTTAATTCCCATTTTTTTCTACTTCCTGTTTGCATATATATGCTTGTAGTTAACTAATTTCCATGTTTAATTGCCATGGTTGTATACTAACAAGCATGTTTTAAGTTATGTATGTAGTGCCTACGGTATCCATGACTCATTAATTCTCAATTCTGCACTTCCCATTTGTCATATTATTGGAATTATGAATCATAAATTTTTTTTCCGATATATAAATGTATGTCATTATTTTCAATCATTTATCATATTTTGTTTCATAAGTTAAATATTCAAAGTATGGCTTGTCTTGTGTATAACATATTACTGCTTGGTTGTTTGTGATATACACAAATATTCAGTGAGGGCATTGAACTCAATATTCCAACAATGGGACACACAGGCGGGGACAACGTGGAATATCAGTGGAGAGCCGTGCAGTGGATCTGCCCTCGATGGAAGCCAATTTGACAACGGCCTTATTAACCCATCCATCATATGCGAATGTACTTTTGACAATGATACTACCTGCCATATTACCTTTGTGTATGCCACAGTGCTCTCTCTGTCTCTGTCTCTGTCTCTGTCTCTGTCTCTCCCTCTCCTTCCTTAATAGCTTATAGTCAAATGTCTTTAGTCTTTACCACACTGCAGAGTACTTACTATATATGGGTTACATCCTAAATATACATAATTTCTATGTATATTTATGCACATACTTATATATCCTTATCATATTAAAGTTAATAGATCGATTAAATGGCTAGTGAAACATGCCATTACTTATTAATATAGTCTAACTGTTCCAATTTTTTTTTTTCTTTCCAGGAGAGTTTATGCTCTGAACAAACAAGGAGTGTTTCCAGAAGAACTTGTGGATTTGAGATTTCTCATCTTTTTGTATGAATTTTTCAACTCCCCTTCTTTGTTATTTGGTTTATCAAAGATTCAAAAAATGCATTTCAGTATAAAGGCAGAGTTTTTACTTTTTTACAATTGAAAATTATATTCATGATACTGAGAGACAAAGAATTGATGCTACATTTTGTTTCACTTTTTGTAGGAAAATCGATCAGAATTATTTCACAGGTTCCCTACCAGCATTCGTTGGCAATATGTCTTCATTGAAGTTATTGTAAGTAGTGGGAGAGCATTTTTTTAAGTTTAGTACAACTTTTTTAACTGTCTAATACTTTGTTTAGACTCATTACAATTTATATAATTTATAATTTATTTTCCTTTTCCTTCTCTGTAAGCTTTAAGGAACTATTTACTTATAAATTTGTAATCTTTGAGGTATGGCTTCTTGTTTTGTTCTTGGCTTTATTTTTTATTTTAGGCCTGCTAGATTGGAACTCATTTTTCTTACAAATCAATTAAGTTTATTGGCTTATCTATTCTTGGAGGACATCAAACATAGACCCTCCCAAGTGAGTTATCCAAGAGCACATAGTACTTTACGGCTTCAAAATAATTTACACTTATTTTTCCTTCATATTAATTACCACACTTCTGTATATACTATTTACATAATATCATTATGTTTTTGTTGGATAACCAGTATTTGCTGAATTATAAACAATTCTAATATCTTTAATTCATGTTTCCATTCAGGTCAATAGCCCACAATGCATTCTCTGGTCCCATCCCCAAGGAGCTTGGAAACCTTAGGGAGCTAGATACGTTGTAAGACACAAACTACTATGCAATTAAACATCACTTATCTTGTGAGAAAGCGTCAATTAATTTTGAGTTGTATAAAAACGAGAAAACTTTATGTGAACACGTTATATATAGAACCTTATATCATTTCTGATAATTTCTTAGTAATTTTATAGCTATTCAACATGACTTGCAGGTCCTTTGGAGGGAATAATTTCTCTGGAACACTCCCTCCTGAACTTGGTAATTTAGTCAACCTTGAGCAACTGTAAGTCCTTCATTTAATTCATTGAAGTTGAATTATGTGTGTGTGTGTGAGAATATGGTGTTTGCTAAGGAACATTTTGTTTGTTAACTTATTTTGGGTGATCAAGGAATGTGTTTATCATATGAAATTGATAGTAACCAGTTAATGATTTTCACAGTTACATAAATAGCTGTGGACTCGGTGGTGAAATTCCTTCAACATTTGCTAACCTTCGCAAGATGAGAATCCTGTAAGAATGGCTCTTAAATCGTGTTTTAAATTTATCTCCAGCACTTTGAGATTACTATTCTGGGATGAGTTTACTATTTGTCAACTTGTTGAATTTTAGCGGGGCATCAGACAGTCCTTTCTCAGGAAAGATACCTGATTTCATAGGGAATTGGACAAAGCTAACTTCATTGTAAGTATTGACAACTTTTAATTTTTTTGAGTTCATGAAAACATACCAGCATGGCTGAGGTGGGTATTTTGCACACAACTCACAAGCCTTTTAAATGTTCTATAGTCGATTTGAAGGGAACAATTTTGAAGGCCCAATACCAGCCAGCTTTTCTCAATTGACCTCATTGACTTCTCTGTAAGTACAAATATTTAGTACATTGTAGACTCTCCCTATCTGTCTCACTCTGTCTCCCCTAGCTTCAGTTATGTTTGAATATAATGATGTAGGCGGATCAGTGATATATACAATGTGAGCTCCTCTCTTGATTTCATCAAAAATTTGAAGAACTTGACTGATTTGTAAGTGAACACGCTCTTCCATCATATATGGCAATCTAACTTCTTTTTCCTTTTCAAATTTGTAATCTAACTCCACTTACTTGTGCACTTTTTTTTTTTTTTTTCTAAATTTGCTGGTCTAACAGAGTTCTACGAAATGCATTAATCACTGGTAGCATCCCTTCTGATATCGGAGATTATCAAAGTTTAAAGACACTGTATGTTTCAACAGACATATAAGCTATTAGTGATATAATTTTATTTCATTCTAATTGCTCCTCTCAACTTATCATTCATGTTTCAGGAATCTGGGTTTCAACAATTTAACAGGCCAACTCCCAAGTGCTTTATTCAACATGAGTTCTCTTACAGACTTGTATATTTTCTTCCCTTGGCATAATTAAAGTTATCAAATCTATAACCTTCCCCAGACCAACATGCCCTTTACCACATAAATCCAAGGTGTATGGGCAAATTCCATACTTTGATTGAACATTCGGACTAATGCCTTTGGATTTTGTTCAGAGACTTAGTCATTCATCTGACCTTTTTCTTGTTCCTTTCGGTTTTTTTGGCCAGAGTTCTTGGAAACAATAGTCTGTCTGGAACTCTTCCTAGCCAAACGAGCAGTAGACTTAAGATTATGTAAGTCCAAATGTCATAAAGCATGTTATATTCAATGTACTGGCAATTTAAACCTGCTCTCTCTCTCTGTATGTGCATGCTTGTGTGCGTGTGTGTATGTGAGATAATGCACGAAGAGTTTATACTGCATGCAAATTTTTTTTTTTCCTCTTTGAAGCATAGTGAGTATGCATAGAAACAGGAAATTACTCCTTGCAAGTTGTTTCCTTTAATATACTTGTGAATACGACAGTAACATGGTTTTTAAAGTAAGATTGCATTTTGATTCATGATATGAAAGAAATTTATTCGGACTGCCCTAGTGTGGAAGAATTTTACAAGAACTAAAGGCAAGATAACTACAGGATACATGAACATCACTTCTTCCAATCATAATCATACTCGGTCCAACATGAAGTCATACTAATATTTGATTACTTACACATTGAGCAGCTACTAGGAACTTTCTTAGCAGATATTTCCTGAATGGGATTCAATAAAATCTCAATCAAGGAGTTTTCATTTCCAATTGATGAAAGCAATTTGGTTCTTTTTCTGATTCCAATTCTTTTAATTTCACGCATTTTTTGCCTTCTCACTGTATAGTTTTATGTGCAGAGATTTGTCTTACAACTATTTATCAGGAAGTTTGCCCCCATGGGTGACCTCAATATCACAACTGTATGTCTCCTTTTTATCTTTCATCTTCATTGTTACAGTTTAAATCACCTGATTTTTGTTACCAATAAAAAAACAAAGGATTTCATTTTCTCAGAGCTTCTTGCCTTGTATTATAGAGTATATATAATACCACATGAATGAAATTCAAGAAATAAGTAATGTGTGCATGACAAGTTAATTTAACAATTAGAAGAGATGACTTTGGAGATACTGACATTTTTAGGACTTGAACATGAAATTTTCATTTTATAAGGCTGTATCTTTACCTTGGAATAAAGATGACCAACCTACCTCCAATGGCAAGAGCATAAAATCTGCCATAGCACAGGTAACACACACACACAAAAATTAAAATTAGCCATGCAGAAGTGTCATTGCCCAAAATCATATCAATTAGGCTAGCACAACTAAATTTCCATTCAAACATTAAATTTATACATGCATTGAAATCTAATAGTGGTTGCCAAATGGAAATGATTCTGGGCACCAAGACTTCTGTGTGGTCAATTTTGTTCTGTGGTCAGTGCATCAAGGCCGCTAGAACTATTTCCTGCCAGTCATCTTGTTACATTTCTATTATTCTTGCATTTCTGATAGATACTATCAAATATTTTCATACATGATCGGTTATTGAATTTATGCAGGAACTTAGTGGTGAACAACTTCACATTTAACAGTTCGAACATAACGTGAGTTGAAGTTTCTCTTACCTTTTTTTAAGACAAAATACTATCGCTGGTACTAGTATGCATGAGAAGCAAAGTAATCGCTATTACACTTCTGAAGTTTAATGGATTCTTTTGTTATATGTTTCTAACTGGATATGTAATAATGTTTTTCTGTGTTTGCAGTCTTCCTGGATTGAATTGCCTTCAGAGAAATTTTCCATGCAATAGAACTACCCCACGATGTAATCTGCTTTTATTTTACTAATTATTATTAATTTAATGCAATATCATGTTACAGAAAAAGGAAATTCTTCTATAATTATATATACATTTGCAGGAATGCCTTAATAAGAAACTTGAAGCTAAGCAAGAGAAGCAGGGAATACAGTTATAATAAAACTTAAAAATTAGATGGGCTCTGTGGGAGGTCTGTTCCGTTTTCATTTTCTTTCATTCAAATATTATCTGACTTAATATCTGCAATACGCCTACTTTTGCAAAACAGTGTCTGTTATTGTGTTGTGTGGATGTCAGTAAAAGAGAGAGAGAGAGAGAGCCCTTTTCTCTTCATGTCAAGAAATATTAATGTTGACATATATTACATCCTGAATGGTTTCTGGTTCATACAACCTCAGTTATGTAAGGGAAACTGATTAATCAAGTATAATGCAAGGCAAAGTAACTTCATAATATTATTCTACCAGCTTTGGAATCAGCCTGGTAAGATTCTTTTGAAACAACTTTTATCAACATTCATTGGGACAAATTCAGTAAGAAAAACTGGTTAGAAATATGTGATTCAAAAACATTAGTATGAGCTTTCAATTTGAAGTTTTTATCATTGATCATGATTCGTGACCTGTGCTATTCTCTAAAATCTTACAGATGCAAGCTTCTCAATCAAGTGTGCTGGACAAGAAATTAGAGGAAATGATGGCATTTTGTATGAGGCTGAAGACTCAGCTCTTGGACCAGCAACATTTAATGTAACCAGTACACGGAAATGGGCTGTTAGCAATGTGGGTGTGTTTGCTGAAAGAAGGAATCCACTATATCTGGTAAATACATCGGCACCAATCACTGGGACGGATGTGACCCCAGATATTTTCCAGACTTCAAGAATGTCCCCAGGATCACTGAGATACTATGGCCTGGGTCTTGAGAATGGGCCTTATACTGTAACATTGCAATTTGCAGAAACGGTTTATGATGATCGTGCCTCAAAAACTTGGTTGAGTCTAGGAAGGCGGGTCTTTGATATATATATTCAGGTAAGATTGCTCATAAAGAAAAACTTTACGTGTATTAAACTGAAGACAACCTCATCACACAGGTTTTCTATAACTATTTTCAATGATTTACAAAGACTAGAATGATTAACTATCTCTTCATCACCCTAGGGGAATCTCAAATGGAAGGACTTTGACATATCAAAGGAGGCAGGTGGGGTTAACAGAGCTATTGCGAGAAATTTCAGTGTTAATGTGACAGAGAATTATCTTGAAATTCATTTGTTCTGGGCTGGTAAGGGTACCTGCTGCATACCTGAAGAAGGTCATTATGGCCCACTAATAGCGGCTGTCCATGCTGCTTCAGGTATATGTTAAATATAAAGATATCCTATGAATGGTTTACGTGTACTTTCTGCTTCTACTTAATGCTGAACAATAATTCTTTATTGCTCAGATTTTACACCAACTGTTTCTGGGATTCCAGCCACTACTCCAGGAAAAAAGAGCAGGGCAGGGTTGATAGTTGGTATTGCAGTCCCTGTTGGAGTCGTGGCCTTGCTATTAATATTTGCAGTTCTATATATGAGGAGAAAAAAATCAGAAAAGGAAGATGATTATGGTAAAAGAATATTATTAGTAGTATCACCAATTACGGGCTTTTGTATCATTCGGTCAATTTTGCATGTGGTTCTAGGTTCTTCTGTATCATCAGCAAATCCGTCCATGATATATAGTTGTGACATCAACACAAATTTTATAATAGTATCTATGGTTTCTAATTTAAACTTATATCGTAGTCACGTGTTTGAATGTGCAGAGCTTCTAGGATTAGGCCCCCGACCAAATACTTTCAGTTATGCTGAGTTGAGAGCTGCAACAGATGACTTTAATCCTTCAAATAAGCTAGGAGAAGGAGGATATGGCCCTGTTTACAAGGTTAAATCTATTTACATCAATATCATGTACTTTGAAATCACGAGAGACTTTTTACAAAAAATAAAAATAAAAAATAGAAGCACATATAGCTTCATTTTTTCCCCTTTCATGTCACTAAATTGTATTACTGTATAGGGTACACTTTCTGATGGGAGGGTAGCCGCTGTGAAGCAACTTTCGGTAGGATCTCACCAAGGGAAGAGTCAATTTTTTACGGAAATTGCTACCATATCTGCAGTGCAACATCGCAATCTAGTAAAATTGTATGGATGCTGTATTGAAGGAAAACAGCGCATTTTGGTTTATGAATATCTTGAACACAAGAGCCTTGATCAGGCACTTTTTGGTATGAACCTATTTGCTACCCTACCTTCTAATTTTAGGTTGCACAAAACCAGAATACTCTGCAGTTGCAAGTACTCTAAAATTTTTTCTCAACCCTTTTGTTATATGACTTCTTTTCTGAAGAGTGACGACTAAGGAAAGCAAAGAAGTAATTATTTAAATCATATGGATTACAACCCTGCACATTCTTTCCCTGTCGTGGTTTTCTTGGGGGCAAACAAAGTAAAAAGAAAAATACTACTCGTTAGATTTTGTAATTGTTGCTCTGTATAATGAATTATTCATATGAGTAGTTCAACAAAAAAAACTTTATACGTATAATTATCCTGAAGAATTTTGAATGGGAGAAAATATTGTAAACTAGCAGAAGTCTCATTTCAAACATCACTTTGTACTGCTTTTTTTCCTTTTCCACTTATCCATCTTAACAATTAACATGCATTGATTTTTCCAAACTTTGATGCTCTAATAAAAGTTTTTAATTGGTTGTACTCACTACTGTTTCAGAAACAAATGACTTGCACCTTGACTGGCCTACCCGCTTCAATATATTGTTGGGGACAGCAAGAGGACTTGCTTATCTTCATGAGGAGTCAAACCCAAGGATTGTACATCAAGATGTCAAAGCCAGTAATATTTTGCTCGATGCAGAACTCTGCCCAAAAATATCAGATTTTGGATTGGCGAAGCTTTATGATGACAAGAAAACCCACATTAGCACCCGGGTTGCAGGGACAATGTAAGCCCTCCTTTATTAATTTTCTAGAGGCCTTGCTTATAGTATATCTTTCAACTGTTTTAAGGTTTGTGTTATAATGAAATGAATATATACCATGTTTTTGGTAATGCCACTATTCCACTAGTGATAGTTTGTTCCATTGGAAGACTATTTAGATGCATGGCATATCGCTATGAATCCGATTAGGTCATGCCTAGGATATAAACGGAGCAAAATTCAGTAACCATTTGATAATCTTGTAGAGGCTATCTGGCACCAGAGTATGCAATGCGTGGACATCTGACAGAAAAGGCTGATGTTTTCGCTTTTGGGGTTGTTGTTTTGGAGATTCTCAGTGGGAGGCCAAACTCTGACAATAGCTTGGTTACCGAAAAGAAATATCTCCTTGAATGGGTAGGAAAAGAATTTGCCAATTTTTCATTAAAATTTTATAAACTAGCATACTTTTGAATTATTATTAACCATGGAACAATGTTTTCAGGCATGGAATCTACATGAAAACAACCAGAGTTTGGGGCTGGTGGATCCTAGATTGACAGAGTTTGACGAAAACGAAGCAACCAGCTTGATAAGAGCAGCTCTTTTATGCACTCAGGCATCCCCAATGATGCGGCCACCCATGTCACGCGTTGTGGCCATTCTTTGTGGAGATATTGAAGCAGACACTGTTATGTCAAAGCCAAGTTATTTGACAGATATGGATTTTAACGATGTTACAACAAGTAGCTTCTCGATTGAGGGTGATACCCCATCAATTGCACGGAAGGACAGTAAGAGTGAGCCTAACTATCAGCCTGCAGGCAGCACAACCGGTGCTAGCCCTGCGATTGACTTTGCACCGTCTCCTATAAATGTCACTCGATCAATGCTCATTGGTATTACAGGGGAAGGGAGGTGAGAACTGACAGTACTACATCAATTGTTCTTGCTGTAATATTGTCCCTCTCAGCGCTACAACTCACTAAACCTTGTGCTTCTCTTCTCTTTGTGCCTTTCTATCTCCATTTTTCAGAAAATAAGCAATCAATGGTGATGTATATAAAATGAGATACAACTTTATAGACATCTAGATATTCGGATTTATTATTTAGTTTTCTAATGATTAAGTAATTGTAATAAGAAACAACATTACAATGTCTATGAGCAAAATTCTCACAAACAAGTAGCTATATAAGAAAATGGTTACTCTTCACGTTTATGTGGTCGATTGGTAATCGTTGATATATGTATGCGCAAAGGAAACTTGTGTCAACATTAGACTGCCAATAACAGACAACCGCTTAGGTGATTCACTTATGCAAAACTGAACAAACAGAATTACAATATTCTGGTGAAAGGGAATTTTTAAAAGGAAGCATCAATTATCATAAAAGCTTTAGCGTACTACTATGTGACACATTGAAGTGGTGGGTCCCAGGCATATCTAAATTGTTTGCTTTTTTTATTTTTTTTCTTAGAAGCATATTCCTAAGTGAGCCAGATCACTTGATGCAGTCCAGGCCACATTCTATTGGCCCAGAAAAAGTGACCGTTAGAAGTTTGAACGTTAAGCCTACCGTTGGAAACCCTTTTAATGGTTGTCCTGGCTTTGCTCTTCTGGAGAGAATCAGAAACCTCCAGATCACAGTTCACTAGTACGAAGCCGTCTCTCTTTATTTATATATACTCTCCCACTCTCATCACTTGGTGCATCTTCTCTCTCTCTCTCTCTCTCTCTCTCTCTCTCTCTCTCTCTCTCTCTCTCTCTCTCTCTCTCTCTCTCTCAAGGCCAAGCTTCTTCTAGAGAGTGAAAGAACCCCAAAAAGGGGCTCTGAGCAGTGAAGCTAGCTACTAAAAGAAGAAAAGAAAAGATGGGTATGGTGGTGGTGATCTCTCTGCCTCTGATTTTGTTCTGTATACTGCTTGGTTTTGGGTGCTACTTCTTTGGAAGAGCCAGAGGAAGAAAGGATGTAATGACGAGTGCTCAGGTTTATGGGGTGCCTACTCCACCACCAGGAGCTACTTCTCTCCCTTCCTCTCCTCCTCCACCACATCCTCATTTCAAGCCTGCAGACAACTCTGCCAATGTTTAAGCCCCTCCTGCCCTTCTTCAAGCTATCTCCAGCTGCCATATATTTCTATTCTTATTTAGAAAATTGTGTGGTTTTTTTTTGTTTTAATCTTGTGTGTGAATTTTGAACATCTGGATTGGTGTATATTTTCTGTAACTTGAATCAATAATTTATGGAAAAATACATTCTTTTTAGTGTTTCTGCTGATTTTATACATGTATCTTTGAGGAGAATAACTTACTTATTTTCATGTTAGGAGATATGTTAGGGGATAGGTGGTATCAACAACAAAGAGAGAAAGAGAGAGAGAAATTGAGAGAGGAGAGAGATCTTTGAGACATCCCTAGCTATGAGAATGAATTAATGAAAGGTTCATCAACTAGAAAGAGCTACATCACCATGTCTCAATGTAATTTTTGTCCCACATATGTAAGGGCCAAAGCTATTTATGAAAGAGCTACATGCCAGTAGGGCCCAACTCAGAATTTTTATAACAGCCCATCCAATCTCCAATCTCCACACCCAGGCCCAACCCACCCCAGCCTACAAGTTTGGCTTCATCCCTGCACATATGGAAGGTGTGAAGCATAAGAAAATAAGCAGCCTGCATGTGCTGTATGCATACTAGCTAGTTGCAAGAGATAGCCTTGTCATGAATGATTAAACACTTATATTAGAAAGAAATGCTGCTGGTGGCTCTCTGCCTCACATGGACTCATGTGTTGGTCCAAGCCAAGGGAATACAGAGACGTCTCTGTTCAGTCTAAATATTATATGGTGAGAATTGCATGATTAAACAACAATTAAGCTCAAACACTAAACTCATGTGTTGTTAAACGACAATTTGATATTTTGCTTTATGTTAGTCAACAAGTGATTTTCCTTAAACATCGATTAACTTCTTTAATAGTTCATAAAAAAAAAAAAAAACAATTAATTTAGTTTGGAAGCCGTTTTGAAAGTTGTACACCATCCACAATTTTGTTTATTTTATGATCGATCCTGCACATTCCTTTATGTGATCTACACGTCAAATCTATGTCGCCTAATGCCTGAACGTGTGAAATGATTCCTCTCAAACATCATCATCAATATGAAGAAAGAGGGAAAAAAATAAGAACATGTGAAATGATTCCTCTTCAATCAAAAAATAAGAAAATAATACCATAGGAAAACTATTTAAATAGGTTTAAATGGGTTTCTCAAGTTAAACTTTTACGAACCTAATTTAAAGAGTCACTAATGAATTCAGTCATTACGAACTTGAAATGATAAGGTCAATCGATCCGATTACTGATTTTTGCATGAATATTTCATACGCATTAAAACATAGTTTAAACTTTTGGCGGGTCTAAATTTTTGTTCTCTTAATTTTTCCATCCTTTTAATTTGACTGTAAGAGAGAGTTTTGAGAAGATAACAGATGGGTGTATCCCTAACTTTCAATATGGCTTTTTTGTTGTTGTTAGGTAAAGTTAATGTTATACATCCATCTTGCGTGTGGAGGTTTTGAACCCCAATTATTGTTTAAAGGAAGAATACCAATCATTGTTTAAAATAACAATAACAAATCCTCTATATATACCAATAGATTATGTTTTGATCTTCATACACACCCAATAACACCCTAAATCTCAACTCTCAAAACATAAAAATTTAGGACTTCCCAGGCCTACTTTCTATTCTCAATTCTCAAGCACAGATAAATTTGGGACTTAAGGCTCAACCCTTTTGCAGCTAATACACTAGTGATGGGCAAACTTAGAGATGAACACCAAAGTAGTCCAAGTCCTACTAAACATTACAATTTTTTTCCCTGAAAACAGGAATGTGTGTGTGTGTAGGGAATGTGCATAATTATGATTTGAGCAAAACCAGACCAGACCAGACCCATCTCAAATAATAAAACTTGTATTGGTCAGAAATTAATAGTCTCTTTCAATCCTTAATTCATTAGAAAACAGACATACCAAAAAAAGCCATAAACTGTTCAGCTATTGATTCAAACACCACAATTCAGATTTCTAATTTGAGTTATGTTTCGTTTTCGTAACTCAGATGTTCAAAAAGGACAATTAGAATGTATTTCTAACAAATATTTCCAGTTACTTCTAAGCTTTATCTGACTTGTAAAGGAAATCCTAAGCTTAATTGAGTTTTTTAACAGGTACCCTCTATGTTTTGATGCATAGGGAATCACCGAATTGAAGGTATTCATGTAATAAATGTCTATTAATTTGTTATTTTTTGCAAGCAAGCAAGAATTGTCAAGAAATTGAGGAAATCCAATAACATACATCAATAGATAGATTTTTTTTTTTTTTCTGCACTATATGTCCACATGAATATATATATATATATATGCTTCCCTAGCACCTTGTACAAAATGAAATATTTGGTCATGATCAAGATGCATGCTTTTCTTGATCATAAAGTCTCAGGATGATCTTAAACTCTTATGGCCATTCTATTTCTCCTATCCAGACAAGATAACATTCAATTAATGTTTTGTCATAACAGGGATATACATTTTCTAGTTGGGCTTATTTTCATAGAGCATATGAGACATTCTAAATGACTAAAAATTAAATAACCTCAACTAAAAAATAGAGGTTTTATTTAATAATATAGAGAGAGCCTGCAACTGCCTCATAGTCACAAAAAGCACATATTTTTCTCCTCTCCTTTTGTTTTTTGTTTTTTGTTTTCTTCCTTTTTACTATATAATTGGACAAATGAATTTTCTTCAAATTTGTTCACAAATAGTATAATATCAATTGCAAGTACACTATATAATCTTCCAAAAAGATTAACTTTATCTCTGTCTTTTGAAACAGGAAGCTGAAGTTTATAGAAAGTTGATGACCACACCCTTAAACCTTTTCCACTAGTTAGTGTCCTTAGCAACTACTTCTAGATCGACAATCACATCGTTCATATTGTACCTTAACAGCAAGAAAATTAAAGATTGACAATATAGAAAGCCAGAACTGGACCAAAGTCTTTGGATATTACCTCAAACATCAATGAATTCTAATATACTTGTGTGGCCAAGCAATAGTGATTCCCAAAGCATCATCAAGTTGAAAAATTCACGTGAACTCCTGAACATAGCACTTGAGAAAAATGTCTTGCACCCAAACTTTATAGCAATATGGTCCAAGGACAACATGATATATAAGTGTTGTTAGATCTGTAGATTCAATCTCTGCTCTTGCCACTTCTTGGCCTGTTCCATCCCAATTTAACAGTGTGCACTTTGCCTTAACAAGGTTTCCACTAGACAGGTTCACGTTAGGAGAGACTTGGGTACTACGTTCTGTAGACTAAAATAAAACCAATAAAAATACTCAAATGTCAGTTTCCAAGGTCAACATGTTAGTTGATACAATTTCCACACTATGCTTTGGAAAATGGGCAATAGAACGTAGAAGAAGATGTCTTTGTTTTTCTATTATAATTCCATTTGAAAAAAAGACTGCAGAAAGCAAGTAAAATTCACTATTATATGCTTTCCAAAGTGTGAATCTCAGTCAATGCGTTTACATTTCGAAAAGGAAAGAAACAATAAAGAAAAATATAACCCACATGTTTGCATTGCAATTCTCATTTAATACAAACCAAAATTCAATAATCTTGAAATTTCTGACCTGGCTAGCTTGCTTGTTTGTTCAGATTTTGAATTGATTAAATAACGGAAACAACATATATCATTATAAAAAGACTTTTAATCATTTTACCCACCTAAACACTGATCATTGAGAAAAGGTTGTTGTACCTCGATCAGTAGTACTCGAGTGCTACTCGAGAAACTACATATAAGTTGTGTAATTCTGCCATCCTACTCGAGGGGACCTCGAGTATTCAAAACTCATATATATCACTATGAATAAAACTATTTGAATCATTTTAACTCACCGTTTTGACATATAATATATCTTTCTAATAAATGTGATATTTATCTATAAATGGGTCTCACCTTTGTTAAAAAGATAGTACAAAAAATGTTCGATGAGATGGTCTAAATAACTAAACTTGATTTTTACATTTGGAG
The DNA here is from genome assembly GCF_963921425.1 of Dryas octopetala. Classification (NCBI taxonomy): domain Eukaryota; kingdom Viridiplantae; phylum Streptophyta; class Magnoliopsida; order Rosales; family Rosaceae; genus Dryas; species Dryas octopetala. The sequence continues at coordinate 8,416,918 of NC_141366.1, forward strand.
TTGGATCTGAGGATTTTGCAACTTCCTCACCAATTTTGCCTTGCTTCTATTAAAATAAAGAAACAATTGAGATGCTTCAAGCTATAACAGTAATAGAATTGAAAAAAACCACTAGAGTATCTGTCAAAACTAACCATGTACGATGCATGATCTACCTATAGGTAGCATGAAAGCCAATAAACATTATACAGTCGATAAACAACCGACTTTATTAACTTAGGGAAAATGGGAGTGGTGGAAATTGAATCTGCTCTGTACAATTAAATTTTTCAATAAAGGAGGGCTGTACACAAAAACAGCTTGTTTCAGCTTTCACTGGTACCCTTCCATAACTGAGAGTCTGAGACAGGATTTCAGTTGCCTAAGGCAGACATCAATGCATGTCCACTAGGTAAAAAGTAAAAACAGTCAATGTAAATTGCACACCTTCAAGAAAAAGAACTTCAAATTATGAGAAACCAAGTAAAAGCAGCAAGCAGTCCTGGTTAGTGATAGTCACAGTAAACAAAAATGAAATTGGATATTGGACAACCATACTAGTAGTAGTAGTAGTACTCATGGAAAAAAATGACAATCAAGGAAATGTCTTGGAGATGGTTTTGCAAGTCCAATATTTGCATTTACCCTTCAACTTATCTTCTCATTCATAACAACAATGTCTGAATAAATTTAAGGGAAGAAACAATAACTAATTTTACAAGCTGATATCTCACCACATAATTCAATGAATTGGCACCATTTGAGCCAATAATACCTGTTACTATAGTGACAGCAAACTAATTAGGTTGAAGAGTTGCTGCATCAACAGTATCAATAGAAGTAGTTATGAAGATTAACACTCATTAATGTTCAGTTTGGACAGAACAGAGGATTCGCACACACTAAAAGTAACTTCCAGACTTTGACTACAACCAGGGCAAAACATATTCAGACTTTGGTAAATTTTTCATGAATGATTGCATGTGACAAGAATGGATCATATACACTAATTGAAGAAATAAAGGAGAATTCAAATAGCTTTTGGGATGGCATTAATGCCTACTTCCACTTTTTAGCTTCCACTTAGGACAGTATACACCAATCTTACTTTATATTACTACTCAAAGCCATTATCAATCATTAGCACTTGAAAAATACATATACCTACAAGGTGCCATTTATAGCAAAAAAAAAATTTGGGTCACAGTGGTAACATGTCATAGCTGATCATCTGAAACAACCAGATGAAGCTGCAGTTACCAAACAACCATCACATTGGTTATTAACTACTAATATGGTAACTGTATTAAAATTCTATAACCAAATTCTACCTTGGAAGCAACCAATACTCATGATACAGCAGCCTTTCCATTTATTCAAAATAATTCATATTCCTGCTACTTTTCACCCTTGAGACCCTCTCACAGACTCTCTTAGTTACAAGTCTACTGCATTTTCTACGTCAGACAAACCACAAACCCCAAAATCAAGGATATCTACATCAACTAGATGCTGACACAAACTGAATACCCATACTTGATGCTGATCAACTTATGTAAATCTACAAAGGTATACTACCTTTCTGGGCAACAGTAAGTTCTAAAAGAAGTTAGATGCTCTCTCTTGCACAACAATTCCGTATAGATACATAAACAAGTACAAATAGAATCCTCTGTAATTCATATCTACTACTAGAAAATATTGACATAAATAGTCAATTTTTCATTTTTTTTCTTTTCCATTATCCACAACTATTTTACAAGAAACTTAAGTTTGTTGCTTGTACCTACCATATAGTCACTGGGGCATGGTCAATTAAAAATCAATAGGTACCATGAAAATCAATCAACATTATAGTCAATTAAAAATGGGACTGGTGAAAATTGAATCTCTCCTGTTACTTCATATTATGCATTGTAAAACAACTTAGGGAAACTTCTAGTTTTTCACTCTTTTATGTACCAAGAACCCTCTGTATTGATACACTGCAATAAAGGTTTAAAAACTAAATGGATTCTTTTAGTTTTTACAGAAATCCAACACCATTGAACCCTCTGTATTGAAATTAATTATGGATTCTGCAAGTCAGAATTCTCATGTCTATTAGCAACTATGAAAGCCCAACACCATTGAAATTTAATGTCTATCAAATTTGTTTATACTCAAACATTTAGAAATCAGAAAACGCATAGTTGTGCTTGAAATCAGAAATGGTGTTAAAAGAAGAAGCTTGAGCAGCAAAGAAACCCAAAAACAAATGAAAAAAGAAGTGGTGAAGATTGAATTGACAAAAGGCAATGAACAGCACACAACATAAATTAAGTACATAAAAGTCAGAATCAAAACAATACAGCGAAAAAAAACAATGAGCAAGGAGTAGAGTTACAAGAGTTTCTTTTTTTGAATAAAAAAAGTCTGGCAGCTTAGCTTCTGTTTGGTTCGATAAACTAACTATTATCAACGTCATTGTTTCATTATTCAATGGCATTTTTGGTTGATTGTCATAATTCAAAACAAAACGCCATAATAGTGCATTTTCATGACATTGATTTTTAAAACGACATTCAAATGTCATGAAAAGTCAAATTTGTTGTAGTGATTGGTTGTGCCAAAGTCATATGTAGAGGTGGGGATACCATTTTTGCTTGTGACTATGACCCTCCTGGTAATGTTATAGGCCAAAAACTATTTTGAATTGTATATAGTTAAATCCAATATTCATGAGATGCCCGGATCATCAAATGGTACCCAATGAAGCCAGACAAGCTCAGAAGTGGCATATGCTAATGCTAAATATTCAATTTTTATATAAACAAATATTTTTTTGTATTTTACTTTTTATTTTTTGGGAATGATATTCACATTTTCAATCAACCTTCTCCTTTTATTATTCTCATTTCACAGTAAATTTTTATGATCGGAACCGTTCATCTTTTACATAATTATTTGAAGATTATCTCTGCAAAAAGTCAACTAAATTGGAAATCATTTGGTTATGTAATCATTATCAGATAAATAAACGGTAAATCAAATTGTTACAAAAATCGTCTGTTTATTTGATCATAGTCACATAACCAAACGATTTCTGATTTAGTTGATTTTTTTTCATAAATAATCTTGATAGTAAAGTCTAAAAAATGAATGATTCCGATCATAAATTTATATTGTGAAATAAAAATAATAAAGGAGAAATTTGATAGAGAAAGTAAATTAAAGTCGGATAGCATTCCTCTTTATTTTTAACTTATGCCAATGTATAGATATCATCTAAAAAGCATTAAGGTGGCAGTAGGGTAGCTTTGGATTTCTGTTTTTGTTTTTTTATTTGAGAGGTGATTCAAATTTGAGTCATCTTAAACAGTGTGGAAAAAATAAGTTATTTTTTGTGAGAAGGGAAAATCTTCAATGACTCCTCATAATCCAATAACTTGGAGACCAAGAACGGCCAATGAGAAAACCACATCTAGCTAAGGAAACCTCATAGATTCCTACTTTCCAACCATAGGACCACAGGGGTGGTGCTATTCTCCTATACAAAAGTCAAGTAAAATAAAATAAGAGGGCTATATATATGCCTAGGACTCCCTTTTCTCCTATATATATGCCTCAAATATACCCAGACTTTCTACTCCTAAACTCTGTCGGTCAATTCTCTGTCGTTCTTTGATTTTGCTTCCGAAGACTCCAAACCAGATCAAAATCTCCTCTCTTTGTTCGAATACGTGCGTGCGTGATACTTGATCCAATTTTTGCCATCAACAAAATGGTACGTACGGTCTTTCAGTTTTATCGATTAACAGTTTGATTTTTTGTGAGGTTATTAACCGATTAAATAAACTGGGATATATGTTTTAGTGTTTTTTTTTTCACTTTTATTATTGTAATACGGTTATACAGTATTACAGTTTGGCTGACATAGCTTGCTTGCGCTTATAACCTCGAGTCATATAATCATATTTGGTGTTTGGTATTGGTTTTGCGCCATTCTTATTTGTAGTAAGTATTCCATATTTTTTAGCTCAATTTATGAATATTGACTGATCACTCCAGTATTATTTCGTGCGTTGAAGCCTTTTTCCTTGGAAAAAAGGGACATGAGTGCATATTTTAGATATAAAATTATTGTGTACTACCCATTATTTTTAAATAATGTACCCCACATTGTCCTCTCTCTAATTTTCATTAGTAAGATAATTTGCACCAGTTTTGGCTATTATGGGGTGTGAAATTCTGATTTTGCTTACCCTTTATTCAAATAGGTCACAGTTTCCTGGCGCCTTTTTTGTTCAAAAATTTACTATGTGTTCATTAAATCATGTGCCAAATTTGATCAATCTAGCAGTAATGTTATTTTTGTGGCATGCATAATTCTTTTAATTTATTCATTCAAATTGGTTGGTTGGGTTGAAGCCTTTTCTTTCTGTGTTATTCTTGAGATTTTGGATTTTTGTCTTTCAAGTTGTGACTGACCATTGCTTGTTTGAATTGTTTGTGTGCAGAAGGAATGCGCCATTTGCTTGAGTAACTTGGGACCAGGGCAAGGCCAAGCCATCTTCACTGCCGAGTGCTCTCACTCCTTCCACTTCATCTGCATTGCCAACAATGTCAAGCATGGAAATCTCACCTGCCCTGTCTGCCGAGCCACATGGAATGCTCTACCTTTCCAAGCTCCCACCACCAATGTTGCCGCTGATTTGACCCAGCAAAACGTCATGGGTCGGATCCATGCCCCTTTACACCATCATCACCATCCTGAGCCACTTTGCTTCTCTGATGATGAACCTCTCCCATCATCATCCACTTCACCAATTCCTCAAGTCTCTGGCCCCCAGAATCAGACTTTAACAATCGAGAGTTTTACAGAGTACTCTGCTATCTCTGCTGCAGAGTCACGCCCGGAATTTCCTGTTCTCGTTAGAGTTCGTGCACCACCTCTTCAAGATAATGGCCATGAACCTACTCCCATTGACCTTGTTACAATTCTGGACGTGAGTGGCAGCATGTGTGGCACAAAGCTTGCCCTTCTCAAGCGCGCTGTCAAATTTGTCATAGAAAAATTGGGCCCTTCAGACCGACTTTCCATAGTTTCATTCTCAACAACTGCTCAAAGGGTCTTTCCTCTCAAAAGAATGACTGCTGATGGCCGTGAAAGTGCCATCCTGGCGGTCGAATCTCTCACATCCGATGGCAGAACCAACATTGCGGAAGGACTCAAGAAGGGAATTCGGGTCCTCAAAGAACGAAGGGAAAGGAATCAAGTTGCTAGCATTATATTCTTATCCGATGGCAATGACAATTGCAGAGAGCGGAGCTTACTGACTAGCCCAAGTATTCCAAGCCGAGTGTTTGAGTTTTTGAACCAACTGCCTAGTAACAGGGAACATGGAAGAATTCCAATCCACACATTTGGGTTTGGCACAGACCATGACCCCACTACTATGCATGGTATATCTGATACATCCGGTGGCACCTTTTCCTTCATTGAATCAGTTGGGATGATACAAGATGCCTTTGCAATGTGCATTGGTGGTCTTCTCAGTGTTGTGGCTCATCAACTTCAAATCATGGTCAAGTCAGTGTCACCTGGGGTGCAGATTGTGTCAGTACCATCCGGGAGCTATGCGAGTGAGATTTCTGATGGGGGCCAACAAGCTGTTGTTGATGTTGGAAATGTGTATGCAGAAGAGGAGAGGCAATTTCTGGTCTACCTTTTGGTTCCTGCTGTATCATCCCCAGCTAATACTGAAAATGGTGGGGAACGAGAGGGCAACAAGACATCATTGTTAGATGTGTCATGCAAGTACAAAGATCTAGCTTCCAATGAGTTGGTAGAGGTGAGAGGTGAGAGAGTAGAGATATTTCGACCTGAGGTTTGGTCCCCTACAGATGAGGCAGTGTCTTTGGAAGTTGATCGTCAGAGGAACAGAATTTTGGTGACTAGGAGCATTGTAGAGGCACAAGAGAGGGCTGAGATGGGAAATCTGGAGGCTGCACGATCGGTTTTGGAAGAACGAAGATTGAGCCTCTTGTCGTCATCAGCAGCACAAGCTGGGGATGGTCTCAGTCATTGGCTTGGAGATGAGCTCAGACAAACCAGAGATAGAATGGCAAATAGGGAGACGTATAGACAGACGGGGCGCGCTTACACTCTCTCAGGATTGAGCTCGCATTCATTGCAGAGGGCCTCAAGTAGGGGTGACCAGACTCTCCCTGAGAGTAGTGAAGGTGAAAACTCTCACAAGCGCCGTCGCACCACTGGCTATGTAACACCTTCTATGGTTAACATGGTAACATTGTCACGGAACCTTGGCGTTGATTCTGCACCAGCGCCACCTAACCAAGAGCAGAGAACACCTAACCAAGAACAGTGAACGATTCATCATTCACTGCTCTTGGTTAGTAAATCTTGTTTGCCTTCCTTTGGGAATTGACGACTGTGATTTGGGGATATGGGTGGGATCTGGTTGCTAATTATATATGGAATTCTTGTAAACAACACGTTGTATCTTGCATATGCTAAACTGTTAGGAACTTAGGACTATGTTGTGGTCAATAATTTAGTTTATTTTGATCCCTATCTGTTTGTTATTGTATGATGGATAGTGTTATGGATTATTCATTTACTTGTAAATCTTAGTGTACGCTTAAGAATTAGTTTCTAATGATGTATAGGTTGAAACTACAGACAACTATAAAATTCTCATTCCTCTATTAAGTAGTGATTCTTCGATTCTAGCACTAGTCTAGGCATTGAAGTGGCTTTCTAGTTAAGGGATCTTTGTCTCTCAGGGGAAGTATGTACTTGATTTATTAATAAAGGAGAAATGCTATCTTGCAAGCCCGTGGACACACCAATTAAATACTAATTTGACTGATAGAGAGGTCCTAAAAGAGTTCTAATATATTGGTGTATTTCTTGATTAAGGGTAGATGTACCACATTTCCGATTAAAGTGAAACTCAGTTTGTACAAGAGGAACTCGCCTCTAACAAAGATGTTATACACATGGATTGCCTGTCTTTGACCGGCTCAAGGGACTAATCTGGTATGCGAAAGCTAGCCCAGGACACCCTCAGTTACCAAACAAAAAAAAAAATGTTGTACACATGTGATAATAAAATTGTAGTACAAATAGTATTATCAGTATTTCTAACTTCCCATAATCTCTATTTACTGTTTTGTAGTTAGTCAATTTTACATCTTGCATGTGGGGATCTTGAACCCCAATTATTGCTCAAAGGAACAATAACAATTATTGTTTAAATCAACAATGACAAATCCTCTATATCTACTAATAAATTATGTTCTAATCTTCATAAATAGAGATGGCAAACGGGTCGGGCCGACAAGAGTAGGAATGGCCATTTGACCCAGTAGGCAGATACCCGTAGCCCCAAACCCATCCCATTTAAATTTTGATATACCCATATCTATGCCATATCCATTATTATTTTTATGGGTATTACCCATACCCGCCCACCAGATTAATGGGTTGCCCAAACACAACCCATTAACCCACAAATTTTTTTTTTTAATAAAATATAATTCTAATCAAATAATTCAATTTTTGGAGGATACACTTTATTATTTCATTATCTCTCTGGTATTTTTTTCTTCCTCTGCTAGCTTTCAAGGCTTTATATTAATCTCAGTATAAGACTAGCTTTAAAAAATTAGTCTATTTTCTATATGTCTACTTAACTAGGATGAAAAGCAGCTGCTTGTTAACAATGAGTGCTTAGTAGTGATTCATGGAACGAATTACAAGCTATGCTTGTCTGCAACACCTCAGGTGGAGACATGACAGTAGCATCCACTAGAAGTAAACTGCAAACGATATTGTCACAAGCAATTTTAATAACCGTATGGGATGATTTTCCGGAGGAAGGATTGAATGCAGATGATAAAGCAGCTAAGGCTTCAGCTAACCCAAAACGCTGCAAACCACAGAGACACCTATATACCCATCCAATGTAAATGTGCCACTGCCACCAGTAGAGCATGAATACCAACGTTGAGCAAGCGAGAGAGAGAGAGAGAGAGAGAGAGAGAGAGAGAGAGAGAGAGAGATCACAAATGTTCCCTACTTTGTGATCTCCGTTGGAAATATAGCAGCCCTCTGTTAAGATTTTTTGTTTTGTATATTTGGATACCCATGGGTATTACCCAAACCCATCTTATCTCTATATAGGTTTTATAAAAATCCTCATACCCAGCCCAAACCCAATAATAATGTCCCAAACCCATCCCCTAATGGAATAGGTGTTGCGGGTACCCACACCCATGGGTCAAATGGCCAATCCTAGACAAGAGCATGACACGGGTATGACACTATTAAAACACAACACGACACAAGTAAATGGGGTGGGTCAGGCTGAATGTTTCAGCCCATTAGGCTAAGCACGACACAGATTAGGCACGAGCACGAGGACTAAATGGGCCCGAACTAAGCATGACTCTTTTAACATTTTTATTTCAATTTATTAGAGAACTTTTCAACAAGGAAATTTTATTTTTCAAACAAAAATTAATTATAAAAAATATCATAATATTAGTTTTTTCAACTTAAAAATAAAAAGAAAAAAAACTTGTTGACTGACATGTTTAAGGCACAGTACGAACACAACACGAACACAAATGAGCCACGAATCAAGCTAGGCCCGCTATATGGCTGGGCACCAATACGCCACAAAAACACAATGAACCCAATTCATTTGACACCTCTATTCATAAAGAACCATAATACATTCTCTCTCTCCTCATGGAAAAGGATCAACTATTTTCAGGTGGGCTTTCAGGAACCTTCCTCCTCTTTTCCACACTGATTAGCCCATCTTTCTCATACTCCTCAACGGAAAAAACTCCCTCTCATACCCCTTCTTCTAGGCATTATCATCAGCCTCCTTACAACACCATTCAGCAATACTTGATCCCTCACAACACCCGAAGATCAAAGGAACTCCCTCCCGGTAGAGGTTGAAGATTGGTTGTGCCAAAGTCATATGTAAAGGTGGGGATACAATTTTTGCTTGTGTCTATGACCCTCCTGGTAATGTTATGGGCGAAAAGCCATTTTAAATTGAATATAGTTAAAGCCAATATTCATGAGATGCCGATGTCATCCAATATAATTTTTCATAAAATTACTTAAAAAAAGACAAATGCTAAGAAAATTCTACCTTATTCCTCGCAACTTTGAAGTGTGAGCACTCCAAGGCGTTCCTCCGAAAGATGTTCCTTTGAAAGGCGTTCCTCCGAAAGGAATTCCTTTGGAAGGCGTTACTTCAGCGAAAGACGTTCCTATGAAAGACATTACTCCGAAAGGCATTCCTACATAATAAGGCTTTATTCCGAAAGACATTATTCTGAAAGGCGTTATTCCAAAAGGCGTTACTCTGATGTTACTCCAAAAGGCGTTCCTCCAGAAGGCGTTCCTCTGGAAGGCATTACCGGAAGGCGTTCCTAAGGAAGGCGTTACTCTGAAAAGCGTTCCTACGAAAAGCTTTATTCCAGAAGGCGTTCCTACGAAAGGCTTTACTCCGGAAGGTGTTTATATGAAAGACATTATTTCGGAAGGCGTTCCTATGGAAGAAGTTACTCCGAAAGGCGTTCCTACAAAAGGCTTTACTCCGAAAGACCTTTCTATGGAAGACGTTATTCCGAAATTTTTGTCAGAAAGGCCCTGTAAAAGTGTTTTTAGTAATTTTTTTTTTTACATTTTATTTTGTTTCAGTTATGGCATTAGTATAGAATTCTTCTAAAAACAAACAAAACAAAACCAAATACAACGCAGAAAGTAAATCCAAAAATATTTCATATAAAATACGTTTTGTAACAGACAAGTGAAAATATCTAGGTAAAAATAAAAAGCAAATGCAAAATTTCAAAGTAACAAACTTGACTAAAAAGAAACACGGCATACAGAAATTAATCAGATTTACTGATTTTGGTTATTACGTGCCCTTCCATCCGCTTAATCAAAAATCAAATCCTTCTATTTTTGCTAATTCCTTTGACTGAGTTACTCTCTCTCTCTCTCTAGCTTTCTCTCTCTACAAATTAGAAACGTTCCTTTTGAGCCCTCCAACTCCCTCTCAGTCTCTTGGTCTCTCATATCTGTGTTGTCGTCGAAAATCAATCAAAATGGCCTCTACGTTTCGGAAGCTGAAGAAGTCTCTGAGCCAGAAGTTGTCAACATTGCGCTGCGATTCCTCCAACTTGTCGTCTCCTCCGCCTCCTCCTCGTCCCTCTTCCCAGTCCTCCACTGAAAGCGCGGCGGGAACCGCCCCGCCCTCCTCCTCGTCCCGCTCCTCATCCTCTTCCGCAATTTCGAAGCTCTCGCGCAGCTTCAGCTCTCGCGTCTCCTCCAAGGTCAGTTAATGATCTCCCTCACTTTCTCATTCACATAATCAATTCCTTAAATATATATATTGTTAATTTATCAGTAATTTTTTGGTCCTTCTCCGTCGTCGTTTTGTGTGCGTTTGTTTCGCTAGAAAATGTTTTCCCTCAATCTCGGGATCTCATTTATCCGCCGGTGAGAATTTAACCGAACTTCCCGTCGAGGTAGTAGCGTTTGCCGCGAAAACTCGGAGATCGAGTAGTGGCTGCTGATTGCCTGTTGTTTTTTTTGCAAGAACCTGACCGTCATTTTCTGACTCGTTGAAACCGAATCATGTTGGCTTTTCATGACCAAGATGCCCCGCTCTTTTTTTATTTGGCCAACTCTCTTTTTTCTTTATTTACGCTTCATTTGTCGCTTTCCTTGGTGGTAGATTGGGAAAATGGGGGTTACGCATTTGATCACGTTTCTTTCTTTCTAGCCTTCTAGGTGTGTAGTTAAGACATTGGGCCATTAAACCTTTTCGGCGGTTTTTCTATTTTTCTATTATATATATAATATATATTTTCTTAAGGAGGGTCCAAGCGGCGGTGATAAAGAAATAGCCATTTTTTTGCATGTTTTATTTATTTTCTCTTTATATAAATATGTCGTTTATATATTAAAATATATGTAAGACCAAATTACAAGCAATTCTTATGATTTGAGTGATATTTCAATGTCAGTCTCCTGATTTCAATTTTTTTAAGCATACCCTTGTGGGTAAAAACGTTTCCAGTTTTGATCTATTTTCATCCAACTTTCGTCAAATGGAGCGCATGTGAGCATTACGTGGGAGGGTATAAGAGTCATTGTAGGTCATAGAACCTTCATGCAAACAAGATTTGGGAGAAAAGATTAGGACTTTGACTGAGAATTGAAAAGCATGAAGATTTGCCTTGTCTATTATCTTTGTCATATTAGGCATGAAGCCTGTCGTGTATTTAAGATGTGCCTAATTGTTAATTGAAAATGGCAAAATTGATGAGGATTGAACGTTCTCCTTACCAAATAAGAGATACTCAGAAGTTATAATTGGTTGTTGGAGGCATCAACTTTGATTTATTAGTTCATCTTGTGACTGATCCACTCCGGACTCCACTATTATTAAGCGCATTGAAAGCATTTTTCATTGGAAAATAGAAGAAAGGACATTATTATGGGGTATGAGATTCTGGTTTTTCTTACTTTTATTCAAATAGGTCACACGTTCATTGCCCCTTTTCCATGTTGCAAAGATTTGTTCGTATTCTTTTCATTATGACTTTTTGACTCAATTAAGTTGTGCCATGCAGAAAGTTTCTTTTTATTTTCCTTTAGAATTATGGTAATATACTAATATGGGTTCTGGGTGGCACGGAATTTGCTTTTTAGATGGCTTTCGGCTGCTTAACACTAGGACACCATAACACGAAATAGAATTACTTACGTACAAAAATTTATATTTGTATTCATTCAAGTTGGTTGGTTGAAGCCTTTTCTTTCCAGTTCCATGGTAAATTTACTAATATGGCCGTCGCATGAGTCATGACTGACTTTTGTTTAAATTGTTTGTGTACAGAAAAATTGCGCCATTTGCCTGAGTAGCTTGAGAACAGGGCAAGGCCAAGCCATCTTCACTGCTGAGTGCTCTCACTCCTTTCACTTCATTTGCATTGCCAACAATGTCAAGCATGGAAATCTCCGCTGCCCCATCTGCCGATCAACATGGAATGCTGTACCTTTCCAAGCTCCCAGAAATGTTGCAGATCCTCAACAAAATGGCTTGGGTCAGATCCAGGCTGCTGTTTACCACCATCAACTCACATTGCAGCCCCAGGCTGAACTTGAGCCACTCCGCTTCTCAGACGATGAACCTCTACTCCCATCCATCACACCAACTCAATCCTCTGGCCCCCAGACTGTAGCAATTGAGAGTTATACAGAGTCCTCTGCTATCTCTGCTGATGAATCACGCCCAGCATTTCCTGTTCTCGTCAAAGTTCGCGCGCCATCCCTTCAGAATGATCATGGTCATGGCTATGGCCGTACACCCATTGACCTTGTAACTGTTCTGGACGTGAGTGGCAGCATGTGTGACACAAAGCTTGCCCTTGTCAAGCGTGCTGTCAAATTTGTCATAGAAAACTTGAGGCCTTCAGACCGGCTTTCCATAGTTTCATTCTCAACAGCTGCTAAAAGGGTCTTTCCTCTCCGAAGGATGTCTCATGATGGCCGTGAAAATGCCATCCTAGCCGTCGAATCTCTTACATCAAATGGTGGAACAAACATTGTGGAAGGACTGAAGAAGGGAATTCGGGTTCTTGAAGAACGAAGGGAAAGGAATCAAGTTGATAGCATCATCCTCTTATCCGATGGCAGAGACACTTGCAACTGTGGTTCAGCGACTACCTCAGGTATTTCAAGCCCGGTGCTTGAGTTTTTGAACCAACTGCCTAGCAACAGGGAATATGGAAGAATTCCGGTCCACACATTTGGGTTTGGCAGAGACCATGATTCCACTACTATGCATGCTATATCTGATGCATCAGGTGGCACCTTTTCCTTCATTGAATCAGTTGGCATGATTCAAGATTCCTTTGCTATGTGCATAGGTGGTCTTCTCAGTGTTGTGGCGCAAGAACTTCGACTCACAGTTAGGTCAGCATCACTTGGGGTGCGGATTGTATCAATACCATCAGGGAAATATGCGAATGAGATTTATGATGAGGGCCACAAAGCTTTTGTTGAGGTTGGAAATATGTATGCAGAAGAGGAGAAACAATTTCTGGTGTATCTCCATGTTCCAGCATCCCCATCTACTGGAAATATTGGGGAACAAGAGAGAAAGACATCATTGTTAGATGTGTCATGCCTGTACAAAGATCCAGCTACAAGCGAGTTGATGCAGGCGCGAGGTGAGAGAATAGAGATACTGCGACCTCAGTTTTGGTCCCCTGAAAATGAGATAGTGTCTGTGGAGGTTGATCGTCAGAGGAACAGAATTTTGGTAGCTGAAGGTATTGAAGAGGCACAAGCAATGGCTGAGATGGGAAATCTGGAGGGTGCACAGGCGATTTTGGCACAACGAAGATTGACCGTCTTAGCATCAGCAGCAGCCCGAGGTGGGGATGGTCTCAGTCATTGGCTTGCTGCTGAGCTCAGACAAATCAGGGATAGAATGGCAAGTAGGGAGATGTATACACAGACCGGGCGTGCTTATGTTCTCTCAGGATTGAGCTCGCATTCATGGCAGAGGGCCACAACTAGGGGTGACATGACAACCCAGATTCTCACTATGAGTAGTGAAGGTGGAAACTCTCGTACCAGCAATAGTACCATTGGCTATGAAACGCCTACCATGGTTACCATGGTAACCATGTCACAGAATCTTGGCCTTCATTCTGCAGCACCGCAACCTCAATGAGAACCAAACAATTAAGTCTTGTTGCTTGACTCTTTTTTTGATATTAGATTCATAGGAGAGCTAGAGCTAAATAGCTCCTCTTGCATCTAAATTTGATATTAGAAGAAGCCCAAGACTAAGAGTTGTTGATTTCCATTGTAGTATCTGTACGTGAGTAGTGTGGATATGTTTTTTTTTTTTTTTTTTTTTTTAAATATGCTTGTAAAACATTTCGAATTAAGTTTGTGGAAAGCACACAAATCCCACAAGTCATGGTAGACCTTCCCTTTATCCGCAGATAGCTTCTGAAGTAGGATAGATAGAGAGAAAATCTAATTAACCCACAACCAAACAACCCCCCATCCAATTATAATCATCCAACTCAGCCTCCTTACTCACTCCACCTTATCCACACTCCCTTTTCTCTTCTACACCACCAATTTCTACCTCTCAGAATCTAAAAACCTGCCCTCCACACCATCCCTTCCAAATCTTCTTCTTCCTCTCTTCTCTTCAACACAAGCCCCAAAGATAACCCAAAAAAAAAGAAGAAGATGTCTTTGACCATTCCCACAAACCTCTCTAAACCCATGTTTCAGCCAAAGCTGAGCTCTCCATTGGCCTCAAAGCCAAGGACCATGATCCTCTGCTCATCAGCCTCCCAAACCCCAAACCCAACCCCAGAGAAAATTTCAACCGCATCACCAATGAAGGCTTTCTCAGCTGCACTTGCCCTCTCCTCCATCATCTTGGGCTCAGCTCCCATCCCTGATGCCATGGCTGACATATCAGGCCTGACCCCTTGCAAGGAGTCGAAGCAGTTTGCCAAGCGTGAGAAGCAGCAGGTCAAGAAGCTCGAGTCCTCATTGAAACTGTATGCACCAGACAGTGCACCAGCTCTGGCCATTAACGCCACCATAGAGAAGACCAAGAGGAGGTTTGACAACTATGGCAAGCAGGGTTTGCTTTGTGGGTCGGATGGGCTTCCCCATTTGATCGTGAGCGGTGACCAGAGGCACTGGGGTGAGTTTATCACACCCGGGATTCTGTTCCTCTACATCGCAGGGTGGATTGGGTGGGTGGGCAGGAGCTACTTGATTGCCATTAGGGATGAGAAGAAGCCAACCCAGAAGGAGATCATCATCGATGTGCCTTTGGCTACTGGCTTGGTTTTCAGAGGCTTCAGTTGGCCTGTGGCTGCTTACAGAGAGCTCTTGAATGGTGAACTTGTTGCCAAGGACGTCTAAGCTAGCTAAGCTTTTTTCAGGTTAATTAATTTGCTTTTATTAATTTGTTTGTGTTTCTTGTATAATCTGTAAAATTTTACCTGAATTATATGTACGAAATGCTTGTGTTTGAAACTCTGATCCACTTACATTTCTTGTTTTGTTACTCTCCCACAATTTACAGTCATATGGTGTGATACTATATCTTCTACCTATTAGGCTATGTTACATACTAATGAGATGTCAAAGAAACCAGGCCACAATCAAAGTATAATTAATGGCTTCCAAAATTCCAATCACCATGACTGCATATGTCACATACATTTTGAGAATTAACTACTAAAATCTACGAACAAAGTGAATTTGGGCAGTGAAGAAGTTAAGTGCAGAAGTTTCCAAGTCTGGGTTGGAAGAGTAATTATAGAGATAACGACGATCATCCTAACTTTTTAAACAATCATGAAACAATTTAAGCCCTAACACAAACCCAACTTGTATAACACCAAAATGCTAAAAGTCACAACTTACAAGAGAAAAAAACTCATACCTGGGTGGTTCAGATTTTAGCTTTTTCATACTCTTGCTGGTAGGACGCCAAGCTTCTTCTTCAACTGGCTCAACATTTTTCAACTTTAAAAATCTGATTTGAAAAGAAAGAAAAAAAAAGAGTTTATGTTATAATCGTAGGACCATAATCCACATCTGCTTTTCCAAGCTTCTTTCGGTGAAGTTAAATGGAAATGGTGGTTAATGACTTAATGGTAGCCTATTGGACCGTTGGTTCGCAAATTGTCAAAGGGAATTCTTAGACAAGACTCTGCACAAACAAATCAGTCACATCCAGTCCTTGAATAAAGCATGCCACACCATTGGACCATAAACCATAATGAAACATCCAATTCACAAACAGTCTTCTTTCTGAGTGTGCAGCCAATGGTCAAATATTATTGCTCACCAAACTTTATCTTTATCATTAGTGTTTATGAGTAAACTTTTATTATCGTATCTACATATTATATTGTTATATTGTCGAACTTGTCAAATTTAAACCATACATTTCAATGAAACTCTATGCTAAGTACTATCCTCTTTCAAATTTTGTGCCCAACTCTACTCACCAAATTGTAGATAGGTTGGTGGATTCACTCAGCAAAGTCATCAACTCACTTGAATCAAACTTCAATACCAAAGCCATCAAATCATTTGGATAAAATAGAGAAAGTCCCACAGGACCATATATATATATATAGAAAGTTAAATTATATTTACAATCTAGTTAAGGATAAATTCCCATCTCAAATTCAAGCGGGCGAATTGCCTTCGTCGCTGTTACTGTCACCGCCACCGCTTTTACTGTCATTATAGTTACTAAATTTACCCTGATGTACAGTAAGGATTATATAAGTATCCAAGCAAAATTAAACATGATTAACAAAATTAATTACTCTAAATATAGTGGAATAGGCATTTGTAATTAATTAAGCTAGCATGACCACATGGACTCTCCCAATCCCAAGCTGTTATGGTCCATCATCATATCCATGTCGAAAATGGGCCTGGCCTGAGAACCCATGAACTTGGATGAGGGCGAGCCGCTATTACTTGGGCTAGCCGGGGTCGGCCCATGGTTGGACAAAGATGCAGTCTGGCGCACCCTGAGGTGCACCACCTCAGCCTGAGCCAGAGCCAGTTGGGTCTGAAGCACATCAATTTGTTGCTGTAGGGATGAAATGGCCCCAACACACCCATAAACTGGGTCTCGCACCCTGGCATTTGCTTCATACACCATGCTACTCACTGCATCTCCTCTCTGGTGCAAAGGCAGCTCCTGCAAATGTCACAATTGAACTGGGTCTTAGCCATGGCTCAAAACTTGGTGACCCTGGTCTGGACCCAGGTCCCAAATTGAAGGCCCAAGGTCCTACGACAAGCGATGTTGGCTTATCTTTACAGACATGCTTATTTGTCTCAACAAAATTTATGGTCCCAAATTTGCCTAATTTCTAAGTGATCCCAAATTAAG
This sequence comes from Dryas octopetala, assembly GCF_963921425.1. NCBI lineage: Eukaryota > Viridiplantae > Streptophyta > Magnoliopsida > Rosales > Rosaceae > Dryas > Dryas octopetala. The sequence continues at coordinate 8,433,912 of NC_141366.1, forward strand.
GTCTGCTACTTTATGGGTTATCTGTCTCTATCTTTGAGGCATCATGTTTAACACCCAAAAATTAAAAAAATTAAAAAACTTTCTTTTGGATTCTGGTGTCTTTTCTTTATCACATTTCATGGGCGGATGGGCCCAAACAGAAAAGTAGTGCCCAAATAAACATTTTAAAATAATAATATTTGTTTATGCAGAATAAAATAATGAGATGCAAGGCAGCAAGAAACAGCTTCACGTGACCAAGTAAACAGCTTTAGAAGTAGGAAGAATTTGTAGAAAATTCAAAACTGATTTTTCTTTCTCTTTTATTTTTTTCAGTGGAAAGAAAAAAGTGGTCACTTGGTGCAGCAATCAGAGTGTTCTATACTTCTATATGGTATATCTTTAAATTGACTTTATTACCCTTTATCAGAATCAAAGTCTTCGTTAATCGTTGAGCAATTTTGGCTCTATCTTGGACCCAAATAATAAGCATCTTCTTTGAAAACACCCAGACTAGAAACTCTCATCAGTTTTCAATGAGAAAGCAAAAAGGGTTTTTGGAAGCAACTTCTGGTAATTAAGATCTTGTCAGCATATGAAAATTAACAACTTCCAAATATGCATTTTTCAGTTGCTTACAAAAACACCCAATTCAATTCATGTCTTTGAGAAATTTAAGAAGTGGGTAGAGGGCACATAGTATGTAGGAATTTACCTGCAACATCTTGTTAACATTGCTAGCACCAAAGACTTTGTGAACGTTTGCAAACTTCTGAGGCTCATCTGCAGGGAAATAAGGAGCAAACACACAATCCTGTGCACACCTCCTCCTAAGAAGCTTGCATGCTGCACAGGGTGAGGGTGCACCCTGTTTCCTGCTCATCCCATTCTCCTTCATGCTGCTGCCACGTGTCTCTAGCTTCTAGAACACAACCGTAGTCCTCCTAGCTAGCTAGATAGTTCAATTTGTAGGGTATACAAGCAATTTGCCTTGAACTAAATAGACAAATTAATTCAGGCCTATACAAGCTGATATATGAGAGCAAAAACACAAGAAGAAGAGAGCAAGAGAGTGAAAGAGTGACTGAAATAGAAAAAAAAAAAAACAAAAGAGGGAGGGCCTGGCTAGGGGTGTGAAGTGAGGAGGAGGTGCGCATTTATAACAAGATGATCAACCAGAGGCAGCAGCACATCTGGGGTGGGTCCCACTAGAAAACCCTTTAGATTTTGGTCGACAAAAACATCTATCCTCATGACATGACATATAATTTTGGCGCCATTTTTTTATTCATTTTTTCACATATGGATAAGATAATCTATAATACACATGCATACACATATATTATATATATGCTGCTTAAATATATGTAACAGTAATAGTACTCTAATACTATTGGTAATCATGAAGGAGAATCATTATGAATTTTTTTATGTATATATGCTTTTGGTGTGTGCGAAGCGTGATGGTTCATTTTGTGCCGTTTAGGGCTACACATATGTCAATGATCAATAGTGTGTGGATGTGAAGCATGTCATTGAGTCATTGACTGAGCACTATTTTGGCATATACATGGAGTGTGCAGCATACTAATATAACTCTTAATTACTCAAATCTTAATCATGATTGGTGGTACATACAGTATACTTATAAATTTAAGTTTATATATTATTGTTGAGGATCCAATGTATGTACAGAAGCATCCTTACATATATGCCTTGTACTCCACACCTTTTCTCCATGTCTATGTATCTTTATGCAGCACGATCGAGTAACTAGCAAAACCAAAAACCAGATGATACAAGTGTGAACCTATGGACTTCATGTCATGGTGTTTTTTTTTTAAATTATGATTTTGGGTTAACGAATTTTAGTCACAGCTTGGAATATACTAAAGCAGTAAAGCTATCTATGCCAATAGAAGTACCAAATTTTCTTACAATAAAAAAGAAAAAGATAAACTTTATTATTTTTATGAAAAGATGTGAGAAGACGTATACAGAGTTTGAGGACTTTAAATTGTGGATTAATCATCATAAGATCATGTGCATACATAAGCAAAATCCAGTAATCCAAAGTCTTTCTTTTTTTAGGTGGAGAATAGATATGGCCTTTTAAAGTTAATGAGGGAAATTACTAGGCACTCTCTTCAAAAAAGTTACAATCAGAGGTCTGGTCCCAACCGCACCAAATTTTAGTAATTTTAGTAAAGAGTAGTGTCACACTCATTAAATTTCTTTACCAAATTTTATTGATCAAATAATATGCTTGCTTTATTTTTTAAAATTTGGAACAATTTTTCAACCTCACTTGATTTCAACACGTAGAATAGAAATTTAATAACTGAAACAGTATGATTTAGCAAAAAGTTAAAATAACCATATTTGTTAATCATTGTGGGCTCTAATTACAACAAAGTAGAACTGATTTTTGACTCACACTTCAAATATATGGTTCCAGTTGGTGATGGTGAACTGAACATATATAGCCCAGTTGTAACCTGTGCTGTTTTCTCTACGCATATAGGTTCTGTGAGCCTGTGTCATTTGACAATGTGCATGGGGATGATTTAGCTGTTAATGTACTGCTTTCTGAAGATACAATTTGGCCCTACCACAGTCCTTGTCTTTGCCAAAAAAAAAAAAAAAAGACCAAAGAAAAAGTATGTCAGCCTCTAGAGATAGCATCGCAATTAAATTTTATTATGAGTCCTTTAATAGGATTTGGATATTCTGCTTGTATTTTCTTTACTTGTTTTTATTTGACTTTTAATTTTAATTATATATTTATTATTTAAAGGTAAAAAAACAAAATATAATATGAATTCATAATAGTTTTGTTAGTGTGAATGAAGTTATATAAATTCGATCTGACATTTATATTATACAATTATGATTAAAAAAAAAAAACAAGACAAACATAAAATTCAAATTCCATTTGAGAAGTCTTTATCATATATATTTTTTTGTTATACATGAACTTTTAGTTTTTATTTCATGAACCATATTTGACTTTTTTAACCTAGGTACCGTTGACTTTGGCCCCAAAAAAAAAAAGTAATTAGCGTTGACTTATGGCAGGAGGATGAAAGTGCTCCCACTTGATTAATTCAGGTTCTAATGGGACGCAATATGATTACCAACTATAGGAAACCTTGACATACTTCTAATCATTGCGTTAATCGTACCACACAAGTTAAATTAATGTAAATCATATCCATCGAATCATGCATGAGGAGAAACAATCCTTCAATTACTAGCTAGCTAGATAGATCTCTTTTTCTTTTTTCTTTTTTTCTTTTTGTTATGTTTCGGTTAGGTGCATTGAAAATTTGACAAGTACTTGTAAGTCCAAATTCGATCGGTCCATGATCGACCAGGTCTAGTGCGTTGTGTACTATTACCCTTCAATATTTCTCTTGTCAGGTTTCAGGTTAGGTGCTGCATATTGAAAATATATATGACATAATTTCCAAGTCCAAATTGGGTCCATGATCGAGCAGGTTTAGTGTGAATTATATAATTATAAAGCAGCTTGCATTGTTAAATCGTTTGGAAATACTCTAATGATTAATGATCATCATCTTAATTTATTTATCCAAATCAATATATTGAGTTGATTATATATACATAAAAGTTTAGGTAAATTTGACATTCATTCATTATAACTTATAAGACATCATGGTCTTGGATACAAAGCTAGCTTAATGGAATTCAACCACAAGCATTCATGCCCTCTTAACTAAACTAATTAAAATTAAAACGAAGAAGAAGAAAACAAGGGAAAGCAGACGGCAGTATATGCATGTGTGCATGCACATGCACATGTTAGAATATGAGGAGGACCAACGTCCAACACTAGAGTCAAACTTCAATTTAACAAGTGATGGTGGTTAGATGAGGACTTACATAGACGACTAGAACTAGACATACGTACCATTGAAAACTGTCTGCCCTTGTTCGTTTCTTCTTCTTTTTTTTTTTTTTTTTTAAAAACATTATAAATATATATATGTTCTATCCCTTACAAAATATATATCATCATATTCTATAGTAGCATTGTTTAATAGTGTTTAATTACAAAATCTCTACACTTATGGGCACTCTTAAATCAATTGGCCGACCAATTAAAATACAATTTACATGCACCAAACATTGCAAAGTGATGGGTGGAGGATGGTCCCAGAAACAAACCAACTCATGAGAAAGAGGCGTTCAATGGCAAGATCTTAGAGTTTATGGCTTCAATAATTATTTGTCAGTCAACTAGGGGGGGGTCTACTGGCAGTTGGTCTATGATTATGTTGCAACGACACTGATTAGAGCTCCACTACACTAAAAGAGCAAAAGTTAAAGAAAACAACACCTTCAATGATATTTAAATCAGAAATTGAGGTTAAAAGTTAAGATGAATTTTTTATTTTTTTTTTGGTTGAGAAATCAAGATGAATTTAACTACCCTTCTTTAGCCATGTTGGCTTATAGCACCTACGATCCTATCAGAATATTTTCTTATTAGATATTTAATTTATGAGTTAATTACAATTATATACTTCAATTATATACCATTTTTTAATTTGGTACTTCAAGTTCAAAAAATTGCATTAAGGTACCCCAACTACGAAACCGTGTCAGTTAGGTATCTCTGTTAGTTTGGCCGTCAAAAAGACCGTTATCTGATGACGTGACACACCACTAAAAGGCTTTATTTCAATTTAATACCTCAACTTTACTATGTTTTTCAAGTTCATACCTCAAGTTCAAAAACTTACAAATAAATAAATGTTTTCCAGTTTTTATCTCAACTTCACCCCAGCTTTTGACTCATCAAATCTCTACCAAAATTACCAATCTTATACTCATTTTGAAGCTATGAACCTCATCTTTACAACCATATAAAAATCATGTAAAAAAGAGTTATGAAACACGAGATAATTGGTCATAAAGTATGCTACCCGAAACTGCCAAATTTTTCAAACAAATTGACAATTTCGGGTAGCCTATTTGTTACTACTTATCTCGCGTTTCATAGCTCCTTTTTGAATTATTTCTATATAGTTATAAAGAGAAGATTCATAACTTCAAAATGAGTATAAAATTGTTGATTTTGATGAAGATTTGATGTATCAAAAATTGGGGTGAAGTTGAGATAAAAACTGGAAAACATTTATTTATTTACAAGTTTTTTAACTTAAGGTATGAACTTGAAAAACATGGTAAAGTTGAGGTACTAAATTGAAATGAAGCCTTTTAGTGGTGTGTCACGTCATTAGATAACGGCCTTTTTGATGGTTAGACTAACGGAGGTACCTAATTGACACGGTTTTGTAGTTGGTGTACCTTAATGCAATTTTTTGAACTTGATGTACCAAATTGAAAAGTGGTGTATAGTTGAGGTATATAATTGTAATTTATCCTTAATTTATTATGTGATTGACCAGTGACATTTTACCCCAAAAAAAATTGACTAGTAACATAACATATTAACAATTTACAATTTACAATTTACACCCTGAGGTTGGTTGGGGTATTTCACAACTTGCATCATCTTAAATTATATATAAAAGCTTATATATATTTTTAAAGGAAATTGCTTAGAGTAATATTGAGTGTACCACCTTTTGGTACACCTAGCATTATTATAATGGGAAGTGGATCCTCTGCCAGTATTTTCTCTACCAGATTGTACAAGACTTCTAATCTTGACCATTCAAAACAATTTAATGGCTAGGATTGTACCATCTATTTAATACTTTTAATAAACCCATTTTATATTTATCAATCACCCTTTTAATAATTTATCAAAAAATAAAAAAACAGATCTGCCATCGTCTTCTCCTGGACATTTACCCTCTGCCATGGCTGCTGCCGCTTCAAGCCATTCCCTCTCCCTCCTCCATTGTCACCCACAGCCCTTTCCTTCACTACTCTTTCATTCTCCCATTCCCAAATATATAGAGGTAGGAACACGAGCAGGCTATGCTAATCAGAAAGTGAAGAACTCCTTGGAAAAAGCAAAAGCTATAGAGCACCCCCAAACTTCAGTGCACTCCCTGCTTCACAATAGCACTTCTATAGAAAACATGGAAATCATTAGCAACATGGGAGAATGAAAGAGTAGTGAAGGAAAGGGTTGTGGGTGACGATGGAGGAGGGAGAGGGAATGGCTTGAAGCGGCAACAGCCATGGCAGTGGGTAAATGTCCAGGAGAAGACGATGACAGATCTGTTTTTTTTGTTTTTTGATAAATTATTAAAAAGGTGATTGATAAATATAAAATGGGTTTATTAAAAGTATTAAATAGATGGTACAATTCTAGCCATTAAATTGTTTTGAATGGTCAAGATTAAAAGTCTTGTACAGTCTGGTAGAGAAAATACTAGCAGAGGATCCACTTCCATTATAATGCATACTATAAGGATGCATGTGTGAATGTGGCGGCCCATGACTTGATCGGAGCCAACAAAAATTCCAATGGCAGGCCGCAGGTGGAGTTTGGTTAATCAATCATTTCATTTGTGTATTAGACAAAAAAAAACAATCATTTCATTTGTGTCACGACGGAGAATCAACAACCAAACCGCGGTTTACGACAACCTAATTAGGTGTTGCTTGGTCAAAACGGTGGAAATTTTTCAATGTCGTTGAAGATCTACGACTACGAAATCACAAAAGTTTTTTTTTTTTTGGCCATGAACGAAATCACACAAGTTAATTAACTATATATATATACACACACTGATCATACGACAACCATTGGATGGTCAACCTAATTCACGTGGACACATCACACATGCGCATTCGAGTCTTGCAAAGAACTTAAAGGGAAACTAGCTAGCTAGCTCTTAATTGGGTTGGTAGAGAAAAGGAGGGAATTAGCAACAAGAATTTAATTTCAAATTTTTTTCTTGCCACTGAATTTAATTTCAAATTTAGAAACACAAAAAACATGTGTTTTCAAAGCAATTGGGTCCCAACTTGGTAGAAATTTATCAACTTTCTGTCCCCAAACCACCTTCCACTATGTATGCGGATTCATGCTTTCAATTATCACATTTAAACCCCAAAGGGCCAATACATCTCCAACGAAGAGGGAAGGCATGTATTTTTGTCTCACATTATAAAATTGAAATGTTTAATATGTCTACCTAATTTATAATTAAGGTGGTTTGAGGATGCAAAAGTCTTTTCTCATCATCATATTTTCCATGGTTATAGTTATTCACAATTGAGTGTTGACCTTCTCACATGTCCAACACATGCATGTCTACAAGCTATTCAAATAAGGATATTCTTACTTTAAGAAAAAGATGTCCTTACTTTAAGAAAAGTAAGAAAAGGATGTCCTTACTTTAAGAAAAGTAAGAACATCCTCTCTATATAACACTTAGTAATGCAGTTCGATGATCGGAACCATTTAATTTTAAGGTTCATTCTCAAGCATCATTTATGTAAAAAAAATCAGTCAAATCAGTTATTGTTTGGTCATCTAAACTGTGCAGATAAATACAGTTCGTCAAATAAAATTGAAATGATGTTTGCTATAATAAACTAGCTAAACAGTTTCCGATCTGACTGATTTTTTGTCAGGCTGATCTTTGAATGATGATTTAAAATATAGATGGTTTTGATCATTGAATTGTAGGTCAAAAGGGGATGTTCTTACTTTTCTTAAAGTAAGGACATCGATCCTTACTTGAAAATTTCCCTTCATGTCTATATTTCATAGCTAAAGTGATCTGCAATATATAATATACAATCATATTCTAGCTACTATGCGACCCAAAAATTTAAACTGTTAAAGAATAAATCAATAATATATATTATATAAGCTAACAAATTCATGGAGTTCAAAACATAGAAGTTGTAACTTGTAACATGATACAAGATATAATTGATGTAACATCACGTAAGTTTCTTTTAACACAAATTCTTGTATATATAGAGCACTGAGAAAAATAGTTTTAAATATAACACACATGCACTAGCTGAATCATAGCCCTTTCTAAGATACAAATCAGTATTGCAATTAACTAATCCAATTTATTCTCAACTAAATCTTTTCATCACCAATGGAGGGTAGAGTATAATAGTGATGTGATATAATTGCCCTTTTTTTCTCTTTAGAACAATTATAATACTAGTGAAGTAATGTCACCAAGATTTCTGTTGATTGCAATTGCAAGATCCTGCCTGGAGCTGGACATGAACAAAATCAAAGGATTTGTCGCAATGACACTGACCCTTTTGTATATCAATTTTTTTAAGTAATTATATTTCTTTTATTGCTATTATGAAATTGACCTTGGAAAGGTATTCACCCTAGTGAATCATCCAAAGTCATAAATAACACCATGCATGTGTGATAGATATAATAGTTTTGAAAATTACATTAGCAAAAGTTGAAATTAATCCCCTCGATCAATTGTTGAAAGAACTTTTTTAATCAGTTCAGACATCCCATGTTTAGCGATCACATGGTGGGAATATTTTTAATTAGAAGATAACATCATTGAGAGTGAGTCTTCTCCCTTGATGCTTAAGCAAATCTTTTGCGTCTAATAATGCCCATTATCCACTAATTAAAAGTGATTTAGGGACCATTTGTTTATTTAATCAAACCGACATGCACCAGAATACAAATAATCTTTCAAGGTTGACAGATGCGATTAGATTCCATATGCATGCATGTCTTCTCTTGTAGACTTATACTTTTCTAATTAAATATCATCTATTCTTCTCATTTGACAAGCATTGGGTAAATTATTTTTTCTTATTTTCTCCTTCATATAATTCCAAATCGTTGTGAAACAAATTTGGTGTATTGAGTAATGCTCGGTGTATTACTTTTGTTGAGTTAATCACAAATTAATATGAATATACTACATTTGTTGCGTTAATCACAAGTAATATAGATGAGATTTGCGTGCAATTTATAAATTACATATTTATAAGAAATGTGTTATGAATAATTTTATTAAAATGTATTTGTCTGTATCGAATTTTTCTTTAAAATAAATGAGAGTTGACGAATAAATACGAAATATGGGTAAGAAAATACTTTTCTATGATGGGTGTATACATTGTATTTGCATTCATAGTGGGCGGCTCGAAAGCTACGGTCTAGCGCTCCCTTGTAGACTGAAGGTGCCAAGTGTCAATCCTACGGTGCACGTGCAATAGATACGATAAATTAATACGTCAAAGCAGAGCATGTGAATATAGGATGAGAAGAAAAAGAAAATATGGGTAGTGAATAGTGAGTGACTGGTAAGGGGGACAAGTCGGACTATCTTTAATCATTAATTTGGGCCTTAATCATACTTTATGTACTGCACTTTAATATTATGCTCTTTCTTTGGAGGTTACAAATACAAAGCATGGGAGAGATATCTTGGTAATGGCATGATGAGTTTGACTTTGGACAAATTTCTGTTGCTCAGTGGACCTATTCTGCTTTCAAAAGGAAATTCCACAATAGAGGCTCTGCAGACTCTCTGATCCAGTTTATCAAGCAAAGTATATATATATTTGGTCAATATTGTTTTAGGAACATATATTAGTTAAGAACAATATAAAGTAATGTTAGATCGTATTGATGATTATATCTCTCACATAAATGTGACCCACATGTATAGACAAATATAGATCATATTTTTGACCGAGATATTAATCAGCAATGGAAGGCAAATGGGGTTTATGAGAAATTAATATATATGGTGTGTTGCTGCCTACGGTGAAAGAAGATTGGACATGTGTTACTGGTGGAAGAAATTTGTACAACATAGGGGCCCCAAAGAAGCTTTATTGCCATGCGGTGCTTAGAACAAACAAACAAACAAAGCAAGCAAGCATGGCCAACAAGAAAATCATGCTCTTGTCACCAAGGCATGAGATGGAGTGGAGAAATGACTAAACACATCTTGAAAAAGCTGTTTTGATTCAAGTTACTGGCTTCAAACATCACCTCCTTCTTTTGTCCCCTAGGAACCCCATGAGCTACCTCCATCATGGGGTTTCAGTTCATTAAGCCATGCACCACAAAAGGTTAATTGGATTGGACTCACATGGACCAACATGGACTGTCTCATACAATTCAAGCCACACACACACATAATAGGAGGGATGATAAGCACTGCACCTTGGGGATCAACAAATGCAGTGCTCACTTTCCGGCAGACCCTAAGTTATTGGCTTCAACCATGATCTACTCTTTTGTCCACTAGGAATCCCATGAGCCCCATCATGGGGTTTCATTTCATCAAGCCATGCAGCACAAAAGGTCTCCCATACTCTACACGCGCACACACCAGACATACACAGAAAAGGTGAGGGATAAGAGCCGAGGACCCCATAAAGATTCAAGACTTAATTAAAAAAAAAAAAAAAATCTATCTCAAGTTTGATATTTAATTCTTAAAAAAAAATTTGTGGGAAGAAGCTATAGGACTAAAGTTGTAATGTAACATTGACATAGATATTTCAAAAATTACAAATCACAATTCCAAGGAATTTCAACCTTTTGGCCTTCACACACACAACATAACCAAAAATGATGAATGCCACCTATGAATGATCTGCTTGAGTACAACTGTACATTTGCAACCTATTTCCAAGAGGCTGGGTTTAGTAGTGCACTGGAATCTTCAGACTCAGTCTCAAACATGCGACTGTTCCTCTCTACCTTTGCAATGCCTGCTAATTTCATGAGTTGCTGGTTTCAATTCTCTGTTTCTTCTTATTTAGTGTTGTTTCTTTGTGTAGTCCCCTGGTACAGAAAATACGTTACTAAAGGAAACTTATGGAACACCAAGGTTGTCCAAGGGGGTTGGCCAGCTAAGAAACAATATCAGTTCACTCTAAGAGGAGAAGAAAATTCAGGGTCACCATAAGCATATTTCACAACCCAAAATAAAGCAACATTGAGCCTTGCAGCCTCAACTAACCTTTTCGTTGGTCCCTTTTTCAAATCAATACCAATACATGCCTGTATCTCTTCAATACTCATAATATCACCAAGGTTACATTTTAATAGATTGCAACTTTCCATAAATGCAGCAGATTTGGACAAGCGCGGATCAAGTGACAAATCCTTAACCTTATCTGAGATGCATTCCATCAGAACGAACGCTACATAAATCCTCAGGGAAGAAATACAAGTCAGAAGATTCTAAGCAGCCAAATATAGAAAATCAAATAAAGAGTTCCAAAAGTAGACTAGCTATTTAGTAACTTCAAATTTAATAAATGCACAACAGGTGTAACATTAAGTAGCATCCATTCAGGTAGGATCGTAGGACGTAGGAATACCAACAGCGTTGGTTTGTTTGGGACAGTGAGGCCCTGCCAAATCCCAAACTGGGAAAAATTAGCATATTTGAGCTTGGTTTTCATCAATCAACCCTCAAAGGGGGTTGATCTGAACAATTAGCATATTTGAGCATGGTTTTCATGAATGAAACCTCAATGGGCTTGCTCTTCACTTGGTTGTAGAACGGGTCTTACAAGATTGTGTCTGTAATTGTAAACATGAAACCAAGCCTTAGTGCAAGGCAATTATGATATTTAGTGAACAGACCTTTTGCATGAGAGAAGCCTGAGGAGAAACCACCAGGATTTACTATAACTATGAAGTTAACAAACAAGTGAGTATAAAAAGCATATTTGTCCCTCTCATTCTTCTTAAGCTGTTTGTAGACAACCTAAATGCAGCGAATTGGACAATGCATAATAAAGTTAGAATCATCTTGTTAAATTAATGCACCATTTTCATGTCCTGAAGACCAGGCCTCCATGGAAAAGCATATGAGTGATGAGTCGAAGAAATTATACATGTGCGCTACACTTTAAATGATCACTACTATACAAATGATGAGCAAAAGTCGTCTCCCTGAATCTAATAACTTTACTGTGAATAAATACTGATCTTATCACAACCTCCCACGTAAGTAATTAGGATTTCATTAAATGTCATCATTTAGCTTTCATTATTGAATAGGCAAAGCAATCTCTACATATGCAGAGATTTATGATTATTAAGTGTATGACACACATAGTAAATACTTCACATGCTAATTGGAAGTTGGAGCGTAAGTTGCTAGAGTATGCTAATCAGGAAGATGAACAAAGTTTGGCACTTATACAGAATGTAATACAATAGGGTTTTGCTTATTCACAGCTTATAAGCAATCTTAATTCAAAGTTAGAACAGGATATGCTAATTCTAAGTGAAAATCTTCATTGCCTCATCTTGCCCCAAAAAGCTTCTCCAAATTGCTTAATAAATTGTATAACTCAAAATGTGCCAAATAGGCGAAGAAATTTAACAAAAATAATAATTATCCCTCTATACAGTATACACCCAATATAAACAGCCAAAAATACTCTAAACCTTTAATTTGGTTCTAAAACCAACCATAAATCCTTAACACATAAATCTTCAATAATTTGTTTTAAGAAATAAAAAAATTCAACCCAAAAGTAACAAAACAAATAAAGCTAGCATTGTATCAACAAAAACTAAGTTGGGTTTCTTATTAAGCAGATAGAAGGGTATGTAACCTTTGAAAAAAGTGGACAAATAAGAGAATGAGAGACGTACGTACATACCAAGAGCTCGAAGCGTCTTGAGGTCAAATTTGTTAGCCAGTTCTTCATACCCAACCATTCTTGCACGTTGAAGGACAAGTTTTTTCAAGCTAATCAGCATATCCTGCCATATAATTTGTGTTTTCTTTCAATTTGCGGCATCAATAAGCTTAAAAGCTCTGGTTTTTAACCTCAAGAAGTCTACTTTTATGTGGAATTTGATTCGACCCATCACAAACAACAAACTAAAGTACCAAATTAACTTGCTTTAATGGTGAAAGTAAAATGCTTACAAGCTCAGACTCGGAGAGGGAACAGAGCCAACTCACATCTTCAACCCTGTTCTGCCCTAAAATCGCTTCCATTGATTTTGCTTTCTGGCTCCACAGGGCAAACGTGGGAGTTGGGACATAGACGATGGGATTTCTTCGGTTTTTCCCCGCCGGAGATGGTAATGAACCGGAACATGGGCTTTTTGGGGAATTGAAAGGCCCAAGGCTCAAAAGAAACAGGCCTGGGCCTAGCCGCACTAACAACATCATCTGCTAAATATACCCCCCCAAATTGCTTTTAGCCTTTTACAATCTTAGAGATCATGATACAAATTTCCTTAATACAAAAAATAAAAATAAATAAAACATCCTTAAAGAGAAGTGTATGGTTTTGTCTAAATAAAATATAAGAGAGAACTGTATGGGAATGTGGTATGAGAGGAAATCACAAAGAAAGGGTTTAATGTTAAGTTTATTCAGAACAGAAGGAACTCAATGTAGGAAGCCAAACTTGCCGTTTTGCTAACTTGTTAGAACATACAGTTATAGGTGGATAACTGAGGATTGTATATAAACAAAGCTTACAAATTAATGAGTAAAGAATAAATTACATGAGTAATTAGCCTTTTAAGATAATTGACAAGAAAGCATGCACTACATAGTACTTATGATACTGGGCTGCTTGTCAGTGATTTATATATTGGGCTGTTTGTCACTGATCTATATATCAACTGTTTCTTTTGGTACAAGTTCTCTTTCAGAAAACGAATTCTTGCATCAACTCTAGCAGAAAACCCAACCTGGGTCCTCTTCATGGAGTTGTTCTGTTCCCTCTTCCACACTTGATTGTCATCACCAATATCTTTCCTGCAATACTTCATTTCCTGAATCACATGATCGTCCAAGGGATAGAATGACCGTTGGATCACGATGTGGATGAAGTAGGGAAGCAGAGAAACAACCACAACAAGCAATGTGACAATCCAGTACATGGGTGCAGGGCCAAGAGCCTCAACCAAAACCCCAAACCCTCTTTGTGAGTATGCTGGAGGGAGTGCACCATAGACCAGCAAGAAGACATACCAGCACATGATGCTGCCCCATATGAAGGGTGTGTTTGGTAATACTGTGAAAATAATTAGCTGTGAATTAAAGCTGCTGTGAAGTATAACTAACTGTGAAACAAAGTAGTTTAGTGTTTGGTAAATTGTGTTTTCAAAAGTGCTGTGAAGTAAAAGTAGCTGTGAAGCAAAGCAATACTGTTTGGTAAATTTTCATGTAAAAGTGCTTTGGATGTTTATAATGACTAAAATTGACATGTTATAGTTGAAAATATTTTTTACTCATTTGTTTGGCAAAAAAAAAGTGTTTTTTGCTTGTTTTTCAATTTTTTTTTACAAATTAATAGTTTTTCATTTTACATGTTAATATGTATGAGGTCTAAACTGACACACGTCTCTCATTTGTTTGATATTTGAAAACATAACTATATAATATTATCTAACAAAAAACTATAACTAACATTCGACATCTTTTTCAACGTAAAATAAGAATTAAAAATATTGGCAATAATAACAAATACATATTAAAACGTCTAAATGGATGCACGAATTAAACTTGTAGCAATGTTATTTCTCAGTTGCTCCATCTCTTGTGCTCCCGAACCCTGGGTAATATGATAATCCTCAATTTGATCTGCCTCCTCACTTACGATGTCATTTGGGTCATCCTCACTTTCATTAAAATGTATATCACGGTTGGCATGCCTTCGTATGTAGTTATGAAGTGCCATAGTTGCAATGACAATTTTAACTTGCTTCGTGAACGAGTAATTGGGCATGTCCCTTAAAATCTTCCACCTTCTTTTCCATACTCCAAAAGTACGCTCAATGACACTCCTAAGGGAAGAGTGCGCGTGGTTAAATATCTCTCTAGAACCTCTTGGTTGGCTACCCCTGCGGAAATCTGGAAGATGATATCGTTCACCCTTATATGGTCCCAAATACCCAATCATTTGTGGATACCCAGCATCCACAAGATAATATTTACCTGTCAAATACATTATATGTTTAATTATACTATAATTTTAAACTATAAAATTGAAAGTTCAACATTATAATATTGAAAGTATAATATTACCATTTGGAGGTTTAGGAAAGTTTAAAGCATCATTTTGTAAAACTGACATGAATACTCTTGTATCATGTGCAGTGCCTTCCCAACCTGCACATGCAAATATGAATTGCATGTCAAAATTACATGCAGCCATTATGTTTTGAGTCGGTATCCCTTTCCTGCCAATGTATGGTACTTGATCTTGAGGAGGTATCGAGGCATGTACATGTACACCATCAATAGCACCAATACAATCCTACAAATGATGCAAAGATAAACTTCTCAATACATGTAACTTAATTAACAATAATTAATTAACAAGAAAAATCATAAATAATTAATTAACAAGAAAAATCATAAATTACTAGATCAAATTATTACCTTAAAATGAGGCATATATCTAGGATCTCTCAATATTTCTTTAGGGGTACCGTTAAACTCATCTTCCAAAGGTTTGATGATATCTATTGCCATAAGACATACACAATCAAGTAAGACACTAAAATATCTACTTACGGTCTCACCGGAATGTTGAAACCGTTCTTGAATTAACCTATTTCCTACCCCATGTCCTAAAGTGTGCAAAAACATTCCCAACATCTCAGCAGCACTCATTCTCCTTGAACCTTTCAACCCATAATGAGTTTCCAAATCAGTACACAATTTAGAAAACACATATTTATCCATTCTAAACATATCATGACACCGACGTTCATTCCCATCTAAAAGCTCCCTCAACCAAATATTTCCTGTTTGGGAAGAAACCATACAAGGAACTTTATGAATATATTTTTCATAATAATATTCAATAGTGCGAACACAAAGACATATAGCTTGGTTAAACTCCTCCTCATCTTCCAAAGTGTCCATATTCTAATAAAATAACCTGCAAATTTAAGATTTATTTATCATCAATCCATATTTCCATCATGAACAATAGGAACCAAAAACAAAAAAAAAACAACTAAACATATAATACTAATCAAGTTTCAACCATATACTAATATCCAAATAATAGTCAAACAAATTGTAATAATCCAAGTTCCAAACATATACTAATATCCAAATAAAAATCAAACAAACTGCAATCAACCAAGTTTCAAACAACATAATATAAATAAGTTTCATAATAGACATGCAACTAGTTAGCATATTTTTTCATCATATAATTAAGCCACTGAAGCTTGATGTCTGGATCTTCAATAGTAGTGAACATCTCTCTCCTCTCTTGACTCATAAATAACTCAGTCGCATAGAGCCACAAACTGCTCCCGGCCTCTGCCCCAGGTAAAGATGAGACTACCTTCATCACTTCAGGAATACTACTAGCTTGTGAGGTTGCATGCATTACTGAAGTAGCAGTACTCCTAGTTTCAATTGCATCAACCATTCGATCAATTTGTTGCGACAATTTCGCAGCACCTCCTACTTTTCCCCTTCTTGTAAAAGTTCCTTTGTCTTTCTTCTCTTCAGTTGCTTTTCTTTTTCCCTTCCCTGAAGAACTTTCAGTAACTTGTGTGGTTTCCATTGTGTGAGTAGTATCATCGGAGTCACCACTACCTTCGAGTGCAATATCATCACCATTCGATGCTTCTTGATTTTCAGACGGAAGTACACCAGATGAGGGTGCCCAAGCATGCTGGCCAGTGGCCACAGTGTTCATAAACATCCTATCAAGCTTCTGCTCCATATCAGGACTAATGCCATTTTTACGAAATTGTGCATACTTCTTGTTTTTCTGCATAGCAAAGAGATAAAGTCATGATTATATAGCTAAAAGACAATAAAGTCAAAGAAAGCATGAAGTTTGACATAAGATTTCAATTGCGGATGGAGAGTGTTAAAGAAAGAGCAACGGCTGGGTTTAAATGAGACAGTCAGATTTTTGGCTGGAAAGTGATTATGTTTCTTTCATTCTCTGTGCTGGAGTTCTACAAGGACATGTGCAAGGCATGATATGGGATATAACAATCATATAATGCTGGCACTCCTTTAAATTCAATCTGTTTCAAGGGATAAGCCTTATTAAATGAGGCATTGGCTGTTAGTGATGCTAGCTAGCTAGCTGCAGTTGGGTAGCAGCGTGCAACTGTCATGTCAAAATTTGAGTTTAATTCTGATGTCATCAAGTAATCCTAATTAAATGCCATTTCTTGGTTTGAAATGTGGACAAGTTAAGGAAAGATTCTCATTTATATTGCTGCACTTAATTAGACCAATTTTTTTCTAATCTAATCTAAGGAAATAGTGGAATTGCTGCACTTAGTTGCAACAACAACCTATCAGCCCAACCTAGCTATCAGCCCCCCTGTTTAAATCTTTGAAGCCATGATAGGACATGAGAAAAAATGGTTAGGGATCATGATAGAAAAAAACCCAAATCATATATGACAAGTATATTACATGTCTGTGTTTAAGTGGCAATCATCCATTCCTAATCCTTGTCACTTGAGGTTTCTTCATATGCTACCTTTATTCAAATAACTAACGATGGAGACTCTGTTTTGTCCTATGTCTATTTCAGTTGTTCTCATCCAATTTTGTTGGAGATTGACCCTTCTTTGGGAGGCTCAATCAAAGCAGTAATTATGCCAAAAGCTGTCATGTACCAATTATAAGTAAAGAAGTCATGATTAAACATTTTATTGAGTCTAAATGCATCATTATAAGTAATAGTAATCAATCCCAAATCAAAGAAAGCAGTGGTATGTACTGAAGTCAATTGACAAATTCATGATTATATAGCAAAAAGATAATAAATGAAAAATTTACACACCTGAATTTTACTCTGCCACCAATCGTTAGAAGCATCAACAGTACCAAGTTTGGGATTCCACCCCAAACCAGTTTCCTTCCCTTTTAATTCTTTCCAATATTTCCATTGTTCTTTAAGTACATCCCACTTATTTTTCAATTGCGATTTAGATAATTCTTGTCCTGTCTCTTTAGCAAAATTGATCCTCAAACTTTCCCATCCTTCCTTTTCAAAGTGAGTAGTAGGACGGCGTCCTGCCTCGACCTCCTTGATACAAAGGTCACAAAATATAGGTATATTATGCTCATTCCATACAGCCTTAACTCCTGAGTCATTCTTCTTTCCCATCTGTATATAAGTACTTGGTTCCATAACCAAAAGATAGCCAAAAGATAGCCAAAAGATAGTCATTCTTCTTTCCCATCAGTTTCCATTTTTCCATAACCAAAAGATAGCCAAAAATAAACCAAACTGATCATGGAAGTGACTCAAGAAAAACTGACTTTTATATCAACTGATCATGTAAAAACTGACTTTTACACATGTTCTTTATTCACTAATGTTTCTTCATTTGTGTTTCTAGTGAAGTTTACATAAAAGCATCTTCAAAAGGGCAGCCATTTTCCATTAGGGAGGTCAAGGCTTCATATATTGGTCAGCTTGTGAAGATATCAGGTATTGTGACGCGGTGTTCAGATGTTAAGCCATTGATGCAGGTTGCTGTGTATACGTGTGAAGAATGTGGTTTTGAGATTTATCAGGTAATAAGGGGCAAGCTTAGCTCAGATATCCTGAAATGAATCTCCTCAAATAAGAAGAGATTTTCCATGATAAATTTTTGTCCTATTTCCACCATAAACCAATATAATATTTTCCATTCAATTGCCAGGAAGTCATAATAAAGTGGGATTTAGAACTAGCTACAACACCAAACATATTCAGCATATTTTCTTACATTTCTTTTACCCTTCGGAATATTTTCTTTTAATGCCATTGGGTCTATACTTGGGTCTAGTTTCTTTAAAGCCACTTTTTTTATTCATTAATTGTTTTGTGCCTAACAGGAAGTAACTGCTCGAGTCTTTATGCCCCTGTTTGAGTGCCCATCCAGGCGCTGTTTTACAAATAGAACAAAGGGGAATCTCATTCTTCAACTCAGGGCATCAAAATTTTTGAAGTTTCAGGAGGTTTATATTTTATCCTATTTCATTCTTGAATTATACTATACCAAGGAGGACATCTGAATCTTTTGACAGTTTTACTATCTGCTTATGTGACATACATCTACATCAACTTGATTACTATAATCACCACAACACTGCCCATGCAGCCACTTTCACTAACATACATAAGAGATAATATTCACATAGAGGAGTCTGAAACAAACTAGGAGCAAAAATGGTGTAAAAAGTAAAACATGAATAAGTAAAATCCATTGTCTATGGGGTATCAATTGTCTTTCTCCGACATAATTTCAAACACTTAAACTGCAAACAAGCCACAAGCTAGCAAAGCCTCAAATTCAATAAACCTTTCACTCAATTCAATTACTCATCAATCATTTCTACACCAAATGAAAAGAAAACAAAAAATAAGATATGGGTTTTTTTTTTGGGAGGATTGTCAAACACTGCCATTCTCAGACATAATACTGCAAACAAACTACAACAAAGCAAAGCCTCAAATTTAATAACACTTTCTACATCTCAAACTAAACCCCATAAATCATCAATTCGCACAAAACCCATATGCACCAGAAAGATTCTTAATCATCCAATGCAACAGCAGCTGCTTATTAACACAAACACACTGCACTCACTATTGTAATGCAAGCACTAATTCAAAAAAACAAGATATGGGGTTTTTTTTTTTGGGAGGATTGATTGAATTTGTACCTGACTTTCTTGAGCAGGATGGCCTTAAGCTTGCGTGCTAGGTCTTGGGATATCAGCAAGCACTAATTAACTAAGATGAAATTCCCAAACAGAAATCAAAATTCAAACAACAAGCCTGGCCTCACTCACAGATATAAAAAATTTAGGAACCCTAAATCAAAAATTTAGGAAATTTTGACAGAGAGAGAGAAACATAGAGCACTAACCTATGGAGACGACGACAACAGACGATGGAGACGACGACAACAGACGATGGAGACGACGAGAAGAAAATGGCGATTGAAGGCTTTCAAGTTGCAGAGACTGTGAGAGAGAACGGTGGAGAAGACAATCGTGAAAATGTGAGGTATAACATGTAATTTTTCTAACATGATCGAGGGTATAATAGGAAATGTAAATATTTCATTAAATGACCGGTTTTTTGTAACTCACAGCTGCTTTTAAAAGCAGGGGAGGACCTGCTTTGCATAGTTATGGTCACTCACCTCCAACTTTCATACAAAGCAACTTAATTAATATTTACCAAACACCAATTAGCTGCTTTAATTGTGTGTCACCTCACAATTGTTGAAAGAACTTTTTTAATCAGTTCAGACATCCCATGTTTAGCGATCACATGGTGGGAATATTTTTAATTAGAAGATAACATCATTGAGAGTGAGTCTTCTCCCTTGATGCTTAAGCAAATCTTTTGCGTCTAATAATGCCCATTATCCACTAATTAAAAGTGATTTAGGGACCATTTGTTTATTTAATCAAACCGACATGCACCAGAATACAAATAATCTTTCAAGGTTGACAGATGCGATTAGATTCCATATGCATGCATGTCTTCTCTTGTAGACTTATACTTTTCTAATTAAATATCATCTATTCTTCTCATTTGACAAGCATTGGGTAAATTATTTTTTCTTATTTTCTCCTTCATATAATTCCAAATCGTTGTGAAACAAATTTGGTGTATTGAGTAATGCTCGGTGTATTACTTTTGTTGAGTTAATCACAAATTAATATGAATATACTACATTTGTTGCGTTAATCACAAGTAATATAGATGAGATTTGCGTGCAATTTATAAATTACATATTTATAAGAAATGTGTTATGAATAATTTTATTAAAATGTATTTGTCTGTATCGAATTTTTCTTTAAAATAAATGAGAGTTGACGAATAAATACGAAATATGGGTAAGAAAATACTTTTCTATGATGGGTGTATACATTGTATTTGCATTCATAGTGGGCGGCTCGAAAGCTACGGTCTAGCGCTCCCTTGTAGACTGAAGGTGCCAAGTGTCAATCCTACGGTGCACGTGCAATAGATACGATAAATTAATACGTCAAAGCAGAGCATGTGAATATAGGATGAGAAGAAAAAGAAAATATGGGTAGTGAATAGTGAGTGACTGGTAAGGGGGACAAGTCGGACTATCTTTAATCATTAATTTGGGCCTTAATCATACTTTATGTACTGCACTTTAATATTATGCTCTTTCTTTGGAGGTTACAAATACAAAGCATGGGAGAGATATCTTGGTAATGGCATGATGAGTTTGACTTTGGACAAATTTCTGTTGCTCAGTGGACCTATTCTGCTTTCAAAAGGAAATTCCACAATAGAGGCTCTGCAGACTCTCTGATCCAGTTTATCAAGCAAAGTATATATATATTTGGTCAATATTGTTTTAGGAACATATATTAGTTAAGAACAATATAAAGTAATGTTAGATCGTATTGATGATTATATCTCTCACATAAATGTGACCCACATGTATAGACAAATATAGATCATATTTTTGACCGAGATATTAATCAGCAATGGAAGGCAAATGGGGTTTATGAGAAATTAATATATATGGTGTGTTGCTGCCTACGGTGAAAGAAGATTGGACATGTGTTACTGGTGGAAGAAATTTGTACAACATAGGGGCCCCAAAGAAGCTTTATTGCCATGCGGTGCTTAGAACAAACAAACAAACAAAGCAAGCAAGCATGGCCAACAAGAAAATCATGCTCTTGTCACCAAGGCATGAGATGGAGTGGAGAAATGACTAAACACATCTTGAAAAAGCTGTTTTGATTCAAGTTACTGGCTTCAAACATCACCTCCTTCTTTTGTCCCCTAGGAACCCCATGAGCTACCTCCATCATGGGGTTTCAGTTCATTAAGCCATGCACCACAAAAGGTTAATTGGATTGGACTCACATGGACCAACATGGACTGTCTCATACAATTCAAGCCACACACACACATAATAGGAGGGATGATAAGCACTGCACCTTGGGGATCAACAAATGCAGTGCTCACTTTCCGGCAGACCCTAAGTTATTGGCTTCAACCATGATCTACTCTTTTGTCCACTAGGAATCCCATGAGCCCCATCATGGGGTTTCATTTCATCAAGCCATGCAGCACAAAAGGTCTCCCATACTCTACACGCGCACACACCAGACATACACAGAAAAGGTGAGGGATAAGAGCCGAGGACCCCATAAAGATTCAAGACTTAATTAAAAAAAAAAAAAAAATCTATCTCAAGTTTGATATTTAATTCTTAAAAAAAAATTTGTGGGAAGAAGCTATAGGACTAAAGTTGTAATGTAACATTGACATAGATATTTCAAAAATTACAAATCACAATTCCAAGGAATTTCAACCTTTTGGCCTTCACACACACAACATAACCAAAAATGATGAATGCCACCTATGAATGATCTGCTTGAGTACAACTGTACATTTGCAACCTATTTCCAAGAGGCTGGGTTTAGTAGTGCACTGGAATCTTCAGACTCAGTCTCAAACATGCGACTGTTCCTCTCTACCTTTGCAATGCCTGCTAATTTCATGAGTTGCTGGTTTCAATTCTCTGTTTCTTCTTATTTAGTGTTGTTTCTTTGTGTAGTCCCCTGGTACAGAAAATACGTTACTAAAGGAAACTTATGGAACACCAAGGTTGTCCAAGGGGGTTGGCCAGCTAAGAAACAATATCAGTTCACTCTAAGAGGAGAAGAAAATTCAGGGTCACCATAAGCATATTTCACAACCCAAAATAAAGCAACATTGAGCCTTGCAGCCTCAACTAACCTTTTCGTTGGTCCCTTTTTCAAATCAATACCAATACATGCCTGTATCTCTTCAATACTCATAATATCACCAAGGTTACATTTTAATAGATTGCAACTTTCCATAAATGCAGCAGATTTGGACAAGCGCGGATCAAGTGACAAATCCTTAACCTTATCTGAGATGCATTCCATCAGAACGAACGCTACATAAATCCTCAGGGAAGAAATACAAGTCAGAAGATTCTAAGCAGCCAAATATAGAAAATCAAATAAAGAGTTCCAAAAGTAGACTAGCTATTTAGTAACTTCAAATTTAATAAATGCACAACAGGTGTAACATTAAGTAGCATCCATTCAGGTAGGATCGTAGGACGTAGGAATACCAACAGCGTTGGTTTGTTTGGGACAGTGAGGCCCTGCCAAATCCCAAACTGGGAAAAATTAGCATATTTGAGCTTGGTTTTCATCAATCAACCCTCAAAGGGGGTTGATCTGAACAATTAGCATATTTGAGCATGGTTTTCATGAATGAAACCTCAATGGGCTTGCTCTTCACTTGGTTGTAGAACGGGTCTTACAAGATTGTGTCTGTAATTGTAAACATGAAACCAAGCCTTAGTGCAAGGCAATTATGATATTTAGTGAACAGACCTTTTGCATGAGAGAAGCCTGAGGAGAAACCACCAGGATTTACTATAACTATGAAGTTAACAAACAAGTGAGTATAAAAAGCATATTTGTCCCTCTCATTCTTCTTAAGCTGTTTGTAGACAACCTAAATGCAGCGAATTGGACAATGCATAATAAAGTTAGAATCATCTTGTTAAATTAATGCACCATTTTCATGTCCTGAAGACCAGGCCTCCATGGAAAAGCATATGAGTGATGAGTCGAAGAAATTATACATGTGCGCTACACTTTAAATGATCACTACTATACAAATGATGAGCAAAAGTCGTCTCCCTGAATCTAATAACTTTACTGTGAATAAATACTGATCTTATCACAACCTCCCACGTAAGTAATTAGGATTTCATTAAATGTCATCATTTAGCTTTCATTATTGAATAGGCAAAGCAATCTCTACATATGCAGAGATTTATGATTATTAAGTGTATGACACACATAGTAAATACTTCACATGCTAATTGGAAGTTGGAGCGTAAGTTGCTAGAGTATGCTAATCAGGAAGATGAACAAAGTTTGGCACTTATACAGAATGTAATACAATAGGGTTTTGCTTATTCACAGCTTATAAGCAATCTTAATTCAAAGTTAGAACAGGATATGCTAATTCTAAGTGAAAATCTTCATTGCCTCATCTTGCCCCAAAAAGCTTCTCCAAATTGCTTAATAAATTGTATAACTCAAAATGTGCCAAATAGGCGAAGAAATTTAACAAAAATAATAATTATCCCTCTATACAGTATACACCCAATATAAACAGCCAAAAATACTCTAAACCTTTAATTTGGTTCTAAAACCAACCATAAATCCTTAACACATAAATCTTCAATAATTTGTTTTAAGAAATAAAAAAATTCAACCCAAAAGTAACAAAACAAATAAAGCTAGCATTGTATCAACAAAAACTAAGTTGGGTTTCTTATTAAGCAGATAGAAGGGTATGTAACCTTTGAAAAAAGTGGACAAATAAGAGAATGAGAGACGTACGTACATACCAAGAGCTCGAAGCGTCTTGAGGTCAAATTTGTTAGCCAGTTCTTCATACCCAACCATTCTTGCACGTTGAAGGACAAGTTTTTTCAAGCTAATCAGCATATCCTGCCATATAATTTGTGTTTTCTTTCAATTTGCGGCATCAATAAGCTTAAAAGCTCTGGTTTTTAACCTCAAGAAGTCTACTTTTATGTGGAATTTGATTCGACCCATCACAAACAACAAACTAAAGTACCAAATTAACTTGCTTTAATGGTGAAAGTAAAATGCTTACAAGCTCAGACTCGGAGAGGGAACAGAGCCAACTCACATCTTCAACCCTGTTCTGCCCTAAAATCGCTTCCATTGATTTTGCTTTCTGGCTCCACAGGGCAAACGTGGGAGTTGGGACATAGACGATGGGATTTCTTCGGTTTTTCCCCGCCGGAGATGGTAATGAACCGGAACATGGGCTTTTTGGGGAATTGAAAGGCCCAAGGCTCAAAAGAAACAGGCCTGGGCCTAGCCGCACTAACAACATCATCTGCTAAATATACCCCCCCAAATTGCTTTTAGCCTTTTACAATCTTAGAGATCATGATACAAATTTCCTTAATACAAAAAATAAAAATAAATAAAACATCCTTAAAGAGAAGTGTATGGTTTTGTCTAAATAAAATATAAGAGAGAACTGTATGGGAATGTGGTATGAGAGGAAATCACAAAGAAAGGGTTTAATGTTAAGTTTATTCAGAACAGAAGGAACTCAATGTAGGAAGCCAAACTTGCCGTTTTGCTAACTTGTTAGAACATACAGTTATAGGTGGATAACTGAGGATTGTATATAAACAAAGCTTACAAATTAATGAGTAAAGAATAAATTACATGAGTAATTAGCCTTTTAAGATAATTGACAAGAAAGCATGCACTACATAGTACTTATGATACTGGGCTGCTTGTCAGTGATTTATATATTGGGCTGTTTGTCACTGATCTATATATCAACTGTTTCTTTTGGTACAAGTTCTCTTTCAGAAAACGAATTCTTGCATCAACTCTAGCAGAAAACCCAACCTGGGTCCTCTTCATGGAGTTGTTCTGTTCCCTCTTCCACACTTGATTGTCATCACCAATATCTTTCCTGCAATACTTCATTTCCTGAATCACATGATCGTCCAAGGGATAGAATGACCGTTGGATCACGATGTGGATGAAGTAGGGAAGCAGAGAAACAACCACAACAAGCAATGTGACAATCCAGTACATGGGTGCAGGGCCAAGAGCCTCAACCAAAACCCCAAACCCTCTTTGTGAGTATGCTGGAGGGAGTGCACCATAGACCAGCAAGAAGACATACCAGCACATGATGCTGCCCCATATGAAGAGGTGTTGGATCCAAGTGAAGTGGTTGATGATGAGGGCAATCTGGCAATTGACGGTCCAGATTATGCAGGTGTATGTCATCGCTCCAAGGTGTGTGATGTCTGCAACATCACCAGCTTTTTGGAATGCTGTGGAGGAGAGAGTGTATATGTTGGCAAGGAAGATGACTAGGGAAGCAACTACACCGTTTAGTATCCAACCAATGATGCGGCCCCAAGTGAAATATATGTTCTTTTGGCCTTGTTGATAAAGAGCTGGGAACTGTTCCATTTAAAGAAAAGAAAAATATATGTAAATTTAGAAACCACTCCACCTCAAAAGTTTAAGCTGTTAAGAAACAGGTCAAAAATGAATATCAAGCTAACACTGTTTAGTAGAAAAAGGGGTGATTTTTGTCTAATTTGTTTACCTGGAGGCACACTTCTGATGAAACATCCTGCTCAAGGACTCCCAATGAAATAACAGGCAAAGATGTCAAAATCACATTAAATAGTGCCATATACCAGTCATCATATAGGACCTCCCCTGAGAAACGTGTGTATAATTCATAGTAGAACAGTGTGAGGCCAAATGCAATGTTCTTGTACACAAAGTAGAGAATCTGGATAGAGGAAAGGGTTTCAGTCTAGCAGCAGAATTCAAGACTACCATATAAAGCTGTGGTCTATCAATTAAAATTTGATGGAAAAATCTACCATTTTTGAAATCCTCTTGTAACACCAGTGCCCATGAACTATAAGTAATCTCCCCAAGAATCTGAACTGAGGCAGTGAGATGTCACTGGCCATGACTGCCTGCAAGTGGTGTTCCAGGAAAATGTTGTAAATGCCAGTTTCAGAAATGAGGACTTGATGAACATAAGCATCTTTGAATCAACTGATAAGTCCATAAATATACTCATTTATGTACTCTTTTTACTTAGGTTTTGTAGAAGAATTAGATTTAAAAAGGGCTTATTACTTCACTTTTCTGATTTTCAGCTTTTCTGCGCTCATAGAAGGTTTTTAAGGGAAAATCAACTTTTCAGAGGAATTTTAGCGCAAGGCCAATTGGAAATGAAACCTAACACCTTGAAGTTCAATCTGTGATTTTTCTAGAATTTATTACCGAGCCAATTGGTACAGTTTTACAAGTAAAGTTAGCCCACGTGCAGACAGGACAGTTTCGTACATGTTACGTGAATATGAAGAAACGGAAGCCTTCCCGAATTTTTCAAGTTACGTTCCATATATGGTTGGAAAGATAAGACATTTATCTTTCTAAAATATATTTTTACTGATTTTTCTAGAAGGCCGAAGATCCCCAAATCGTGTGACAATTGGGCTGAGCTGTATTTCCCTATGGAGTTAGGAATTGTGATCTTTACTTTCCTATTTGGATTCCTTGTTTACCAAGACTTCTTGGACGACTTTTCAGTCAATTTGAGGGTTTAGGACTTTGATTTAAGTCATATAAAAAGCCAGCCAAGGCCCTATACCAGGGGATTGACGTCCTAAGGAGAGCAACGACCAGAGGAGAAAGCTGCCAACGAGTTCTTTCTTTTCCTTTCTTCTTTGAATTTTCAGTTCTTATGTATTTATTTTTGAGTTCATCCAAGAACATGAGTAACTAATTTCTTGTTTGTTAGGCTTAATCTTGAAGCCCTAAACATGATTTCAATTCTATAAACAACTTTGAATGGATTTTTCAGTTTCTACAAGCGTGATGATTTCGGTTTCTCTATATTATGTGAATTCTGATATTTTGATTCTTTGAGTAGCTAACTTTGAAGCATGTATCGGAATTAAATTGTTTTAGAACATATGTCAATTGCCATATTGAATGTGCTCTTGTTTGCAACGAATAATTGGGTTAAGAACTAGTTATGAGAAATCGATTCTTGAATTCCTAATAACAAATGCCATGTTTTAGGGTTTTTGTGACACTCATATTCTCTTTGATCTTAATGGATTTTTGATTGTTAATTTGAGTAGATGCCATACTGGATTTCAATTAAGAATACACGTATTGATGTAAATGCCATACACCTTACATACACTTAAGAGAGAATCATACAACTAGAGTCAAATGCCATGATCTTGTTGTGAGTGTCGTCATCATATGCTTGCTAGAAATTGATTATCTATTGTTGTTTATGGATTGATTGATTGTTTGGAGGTGGATAGTGAGTCCTAGCTATTGTTCTTGATTGATTTTAAACCAATTTCTCTTAAACTCTAATTTAAATTTTGTTTTGTTTTCTTTTCCTTGTTTTGTTTTATTTACAAAATTAAATCAAAACCCCTTTGGTGTTGGCGTGTGTGTGGAAGTCCTTGTGATTTCAATCTTTATTTTGTTTTCGTGTTTAATTGTGTTCTAGTTTTCTTTGTGTGACATTGATAAACATCTCTTTAGATTACAATCTCTGTGGGAATGACCCTTGCTTGCTTACTATACTATCATTTGATTTGTGCACTTGCAAGGTTTTAATATTGTTGTTAAAAATTACCAACATCAACCCTAAAGCAAACTCAAGATGAACAAAGAAGTGGTTGCCACCAGCAATATAAGTCAAAGATCATTTCTGAAGCTTACCTGCATTCCTTCCATGCCACTGATTCCTACTCCAATATCAGCCTCTTGAATCATGCCAACATCATTTGCCCCATCTCCAATTGCCAAGGTTGTCCTGCCTGTATGTTCCCTTACCAATCGAGTAATCTGCGAAAATGTAAGATGGATTTCAGGACACTAGTAGGTATTTTGAAATGAAAAGATGGAATCAGCTTGTTTTTCTGAACATTATGATTACAGAAGTTGGTAAGATGATAAAATTCACTGCAGCTTATAAAAGAAGCCTTCTGTTTGCCTAACTCCTAAAATGAAGATGATAGACCTACCAAAGCCTTCTGTTTTGGAGAGACCCTGCAGCATATAACACAAGCACAATTAACAGCCAAAGATAAGAACTGGTCCTTCACATCACTCCTCAGAGCAATTTCAAGAGCTTTTCCATCTACTACCAAGGCCAGGGGTGCATCTTTACTGCCTTCTTCAGAATTCACTTTGTGAAAACTTTCAAGTTGGTTTAAAATGTCTTCTTTCATATCCTGGAAACTAGAAAAAACAAAATATGTGATTACCAACTCAACCTTTATTAAAGTTGGACATTTCAAAAAATTGAAAACTTACTATAGTCTCCTTAAAACTCAAAGTCAATTTAATCCCATAACACATCTAAGTTAAAATGTTAAGTGTCTCAGAAACAAGTTCAAAAGGCCACTGCAAAATAGATTTTACTTGTGTGCCAGTTAGTTGCTGGGATGCATGCATGTGAAAGGAAACAAGAATCCTGGCAATCATACAAGTCCCTGGGGTTGGGACGATGATTGGAAGATTCCAAATATCTTTTCCTTTATTAACTTAGCTATGAGATGGCCAAATATACATAAAAGCTTTCTAAAATCATTGCTCTCTGAAGTGAATTTCCACCTTCAGTTGGTTACTAGTTGCACTTTCTTTGCCCAGACTTAGATGAAATTGTTTCATATCCTGCCGAAGTAAGCTGCAAGCGAATCTGCCAATAAGAAGGGGGGTAAAAAGAAAAAGGATTACATTTTAGCTTCCATCAATATATTTTGGAAGATGTATGAATTCAAAGTATACCAAGTACATGATTTTCACAAGACTTACCCAATATTTATTGCAGTTTCCTTCTTGTCACCAGTGAGCAGCCATATTTTGATCCCTGCTTGTGCTAGTTTATCTATGCATTCTGGAACCTGATATGTATGTACATAAAGGAGAAGGTATCACTATGAGAAAGAGCCTGTGAACATACAAATGCCATACATGTCCATCTTATATACCCCTCACATCATGTTTTATGTCCTGGTTATCTACTTTAAAACCACAAACTTGAACAGATATGTGCTCTTATTCATACACGAAAACAGCGAGAGACAGATAACTAACCCCTTTCTGTAACTTGTCTTCAACAGCAGCAACCCCTAATAAAATTAAATCCTTTTCAATCATTTCAGATGCTTTCTCTAGTACTTCTTCTCTTTCAGGACCTATTGTGGTCTTAGCCTGGGTAAATATTGAGTTCCATTGTTCATACTCAACAGCATCAAGCATCCGATAAGCAAATGCAAGAGTGCGGAATCCATCTTCTGCGTAATTAGAAAGGTGTACAGTTGTTGCCTGTTGGTATGACCTACCATTTTCTGCAAGTCTGTCGAAGATAATGCTGAAAACCAAAATTCATATGAGATACAAATAAGTTAGGTAGGATTGAGATTTTACAACTTAGAATTAAAGGACTAATACTTGGAAGTTTAAGAGACCTTTATCAAGAAAGGAGATCAATAGATGAATTATTAAAGAGGATGACATACTTATCTGCACCTTTGCAGAGGAGAAAGATTTGACCATCTTCATTGCTTACTATAACAGACATTCTCTTCCGAGCACTACAGAACTCTAAAAGGTTTAAAAGTTTGTACTTCCTGAAAATAACCTTCATATCATGTTTGGCCATTATTTCAAACAGAACTTAAAAGGAAGTACTCTTAACCAGAAAAATAAAACTATGGGATTTACCTCTCAACCTCCTCTCCAGAGGAAGGATCAAACTCCTTAAGAAACATAATGGACTGACTTCTTCGACAAAATTGAAATCCAAATTCTTGTGCAGCAATTAGAAAAGATACTTCTTCTGGTGACTCTGCCTCATACTTTAGCTGATGAATTTGATCATCCTCAACTGGTATGCCTGTGTGACACAGAGCCATGACTCTGAAAAACATTGTTACATCAAATAAGTTGGACCTATACATCCACTTTTTGTTCATAAGTCTATCATCCCTAAAGTTGAAACCCTTGATGGCAGATTCTTCTTCCACAGAAGAGAATCTTGAGTTTTCTGCACTCGAATTCTGAGTATGTTTTAGTCCACCCAGAACAGCTTTTTCAGTGCTAATGTCAGCCACTGAGAACTCAAATTTTTTAAAGCTTTGGCTTGCTGTTTCAAATTCATCCATACTAAAACCATATGACTCAAAATCAACATTCATTCGTTGAGATGCTGCATGATCGATTTTATTTATATTACCCCCATATGAAACTCCAGCAAAAGAGCATTTCCTAAATTCCATCTGGTTACATGTCAAAGTTCCTGTTTTATCTGACAGAATCATCCCTACCTGACCAAGTTCTTCATTCAAATTTGATGTTCGGGTTTGAACTGACTTGCGCGTAACTTCATCATACAATTCTATGTCCTTGTTAATCAGCATGGCTTGCAAAACTTTGACAACCTCAATAGAGACATAGAGAGAAATGGGGATCAAGTAACCATACAAAATAAGAGCCCTTATGAATTGTAGGAAACCAGATACCTCCGGCTTTGATGGTTTAAAGAATAGATCATTATGTTGCAGAGAAAGATACCAATGCTTAACCATCTCAAATTTCAGAAACAGTGCAAATCCAGAAGAAGTGAACAGTGAAATCAAAAGTAGCATTGAGAAAAGAAGGTAGATGACAAGATCCATCTTTCTTTCAATCCGACTACGCTTGGATGGTGATCTTGTCGAATTCCTTACAGCTTTTGTATCAGGCCCACTGAAGACCACAACTCCATAAATGTAATCAGTGTTTCGAAGTTTTGAATCTCTTAGAAGCAGTGTGGCAGGACACAAGGGATGTGATGCATTTTTCAACTCTAAATTCCCCACAAAGGTGTAAAGATGAGGGTTTGGGTCCTCACAGCGGATTGTGGCCTTGAATTCACTGAATGCTTGATCATTAGCCAACCTAAGTGTGGCTTCTGAGCATCTTTTCACCTTCAGATTCGTTTCTCCATCGAGGTTCATGGTCTCTACATAACATATGCCATCCTCATAGCTGGAAGATAGCAAGAGGAGATCACTTGGAAAATATTCATTCTTGTTCACTTTAACAACATCTCCTACAGAAAGTCCTTGCCATGATTTTTCAATGAATGTGCCGTCTCCAACATGAGCCTTTACAGTTCTTGAGTTTACATTCAAATCCTTGAAGACAAAACAAAATTGTTTCAATAATATTATAAAGAGACACGAAAGCACAGAAATCTAAATAATTGCACTGCAAAAACACATACTTGGAATTTTAGTGTCACAAGTAAACAAATATAGCCCTTGCAAATTTAAGAAATGGAAAAATGATATGTTCCTAGCAAAGTAGAACAGGAAAGCCAAAGGGGTTCTTGATCATAAGCCAAAGGAGGAGAATATAAATAGCAAATTATCTGGAAAAATCTACTCTATTTTCTTGTGTTACCTGCAAGAATCTGTGCCAATCCTCCACTGCCTCTTTAATCATGCTAACCCCCACTACAAAGACCAAAGGAGCAATCAAACTTGTTGAAGTAAAAGGAGCCAAAGAAGTGATGGACAACACTGCTGCTAGAAGAAAATAGAGATTGGCAACTCTCCGGAACTGCTCGAAAAGTGCTTTTGGAAGAAAGGTCACAATGTTGTACTTGGTTGTGGACACATGGTTGTTGGGGTACTTGTAAGGCTTAGCCTTGTGCAGCTGAGGCTCGTTGCAGAAAACCACCCTTGAAAACCCTGGCTGACCAAGGAGCTGTTGGCCAGGATCACCATCAGCAGGGGAGGGTCTGAAGCATGCATAGGAATACAGTTTGCTCCATCTTATCTTCCTCTTTGTTCTTCTTCCAGATGATCCTGGCATTTCAATCAGTATGCGAATTTGAATTTGAATTTGAGCTTCACTTTTTCACACTTGCAGATTAATCTCTCCTTAACTAGAACAAAATGTGACTAAAACTGAAATTTCTGTCAATCCCATTTAACTCATCGGCCAGACTTTGAGCACAGAACTAGTCCTGCTGGTTCTAACAACAGCCTTCATAGGAAACATCAAATCCAAAATAAACAATGACACAAGAATTGTCTTTTTCTGTACTGTGTTTGATCTATAAGCTTCCAAAAGCTGAGATTTGCAGTCTCCTGGATCAACCAAGCAGGCCTGCCTTACATTAGCCGTACTTCACACAAACAACAAGTCCTGTCTGTTTGCTTAAGAAATGTCACCCTTCTTTACATCTTTGAGATATCCGAATCCCCATTATTATAAAACACCAAATGAAGTTGGTCAACATAACCAAGCCGAATTGTCTCTAGATTCGAGAATTGAATCAAATAATATTCATTTTCATTTCAAAGCTAAAGTGAATTGCACTTAAAATATCGCTTGAACATGTCCATATCCTTCTTAGCATTTAGCTTTAGCTGGTTATACGGCTAGACCAATATTGTAGCTCATGGTATGTGCAAGAACAAGATTAAATTAAGCCAATCAATTTTGTTTCACTCTATCGTGTCCAAATGCCTCTGGGTTTCAGAATCGGTCCAGTTGGAAATTAAATCACATTTAGGACGTCAGAAAAAGGACTAACGAAACAAAGTCAACCAACCCATTAAGTTTCTTAAATGAACTGTTATTATTATCAATCACAAAATTCCTCATTTTATATATATAACCATCTCTGGATTATAATAATGTTAGTCTTGCTTTGTATTCAATTAAAGTATCATGCACCGTCTGAAGCTGAATACTCTCATGGAATCTTAAAATCAATTCTTTAGTGCTCTCCTACATCATCAAAATAATAAAGTGTAACACTTCTTTTGAATCTACTCCAAAGTTCTAACTTTTAGACCAAAAACTTTTACAAAGCAAATCTTATTTGATAACCATTGAATTTTAAAAACTTAACGTGTAAGTTGCACGACAAAAAACTCTATTTTGATATCAATAAAAAAGTGAAAATTTTTTAAATTCAAGGCGTCTTGTAACCAAAACTCTCAATGTATATTATACAATTATTGAATCTGAAAAATTTAAATTGTCTTGGTTGAAGAGGCAGTCAAAGGGATGAAAGAGCCATTTGGAATTTGCTTGCTAATTGGTCTGTGGGTTCATATATTGCCGTCTCTGCTATCTAGTTTGAAGTAAAATGGTTCCATTCGAATCTTGCTCCTCAGCCTTCAGAGTAGGGGTGGGCGCGGTGCGGTTCAACTCACTTTTTCCTCGGAACCGTGCACCGCGCCAGACATGAATAGACGGTGCGGTTCGGTGCTTAAAACTGTGAAAAAAATAAAAAAACCAAACCAAGCCAAACCATCTTGAATGCGGTGTGGTGCGGTTCTCACCACGGTTCTGGGCCTAATGGGGCCTCACACTTGTTTTTTTAAGCCTAAGCCAAATTATTTAATGATGCAAACCCATCCTAATTAAAAAATATATAAAAATGTACAAAAATGTGTACAAAAAGTGTATAAAAAGTAAATAAAAATGGTATAAATATATATAAAAAAATATATAAAATGGTGTATATGACAATATATGTATAAAAATATAAAAAAATATATTTTTTGCAAGTATGTGGTGCGGTTCGGTTCGGTGCGGTTAAATAAGGTGTAGAACCGAAACCGGAACCGGAACCGGAGAGAAGCGGTGCGGTTCGGTTTTTTTGACGGTGTTGACTTTTTTTTGTCAACGCGGTTTTTTGCGGTGCGGTTCGGCCGGTTTTAGCGGTCCGCGGTTAATATGCCCACCCCTACTTTAGAGAGTGTGCTGTTGCATGCCTTTCACAAAATCATGAGCATTAAAACAATCCAATTAACAATCCAAAATCACGAGCCAGAGAGTGTTTTGTAGAGACTGCATGTTCCGCACAAAATCTTGGAGTTAAAATTTCACATAAAGTCGTCAAAGAAAAAAAATAAAATGACTTAATTAAAAACCCTAAACCACAACCAGAGGTGTTTTAAAATTTATAAGAAAATCTTTTTAATTCATAATAATTTATAAGAAAATCCTTTTAATTCATAATAAAGTCATTCCCCGATTTGAAGGGTATTTCCCCTCCTAGGGTATAGAGTGGGTTTTGTAGACGCTGCATGTTAGGTTTTAACACTGAAATTTTGGGCTCCGCCCAAAATCTTAGAGTTAAAATCTAACATAAATCCGTCAAAAAAGAAAAATAATAAGACATAATTTAAAACCATAAATCACTACCTGTCATAATCTAAGAAAGATCCATAAAATGAACTGGATTCTAAGTCTCTTTTGTTTTAATGCTCATGATTTTGTGAAAGGCATGCAACAGCACACTCGCTAAAGGCTGAGGAGCAAGATGCCAAGATCCATTCCATTTGAGCAATTGCATGGAGGTCACCAAAATACTACACAACATAATTGGCCTCGCATGCAACGGCTCTAGATATTATTTTAAATGGATGTCCAATTACTCAGATGTCCTCTCTTTCCCAAGCATTATTACAAGAGATAATTAGGATTACGTCATTTAGAAAAATAGTTTTTAGATAGAGATCGGGGGTGTTTTAAAATTCATAATAAAGTCATTTTAATTTATAAAAAAATCCTTTTAATTCATAATAAAGTCATTCCTTGATGTGAAGGGTATTTGCCCCTGTTTGAAGGGTATTTCCCCTCGTAGGGTGTAGAGTGGGTTTTGTAGAGGCTGCATGTTTCGCCCAAAATCTCGGAATTAAAACTTAACATAAAGCCGTCAAAGAAGAAAAATAAAATGACTTAATTAAAAACCCTAAATCACAACCAGAGGTGTTTTAAAATTTATAAAAAAATCTTTTTAATTCATAATAATTTATAAGAAAATTCTTTTAATTCATAA
Organism: Dryas octopetala; assembly: GCF_963921425.1. Taxonomy (NCBI): domain Eukaryota; kingdom Viridiplantae; phylum Streptophyta; class Magnoliopsida; order Rosales; family Rosaceae; genus Dryas; species Dryas octopetala. Next base: position 8,469,330 of record NC_141366.1, read on the forward strand.
TAAAGTCATTCCTCAATTTGAAGGGTATTTCCCCTCCTAGGGTGTAGAGTGGGCTTTGTAGAGGCTGCATGTTAGGTTTTAACTCTGAGATTTTGGGCTCCGTCCAAAATCTTAAAGTTAAAACCTAACATAAATCCGTCAAAAAAGAAAAATAAAAAGACTTAATTAAAAACCCTAAATCACTACCGGTCTTAATCTAATAAAGACTCATAAAATGAACTGGATTCTAAATCTCTTTTGTTTTAATGCTCACGATTTTGTGAAAGGCATGCAACAACACACTCGCTAAAGGCTGAGGAGCAAGATGCCAAGATCCATTCCATTTGAGCAATTGCATGGAGGTTACCAAGCACCAAAATACCACACAACATAATTGGCCTCGCATGCAACGACTCTAGATATTATTTTAAGTGGATGTCCAATTACTCAGATGCCCTCTCCTTCCCAAGCATTATTACAAGAGATAATTAGGATTAGTTCATTTAGAAAAACAGTTTTTATATGGAGATCGGGGGTGTTTTAAAATTTATAAGAAAATCTTTTTAATTCATAATAAAGTCATTTTAATTTATAAAAAAATCCTTTTAATTCATAATAAAGTCCTTCCTCGATGTGAAGGGTATTTGCCCCTGTTTGAAGGGTATTTGCCTTCCTAGGGTGTAGTGTAGGTTTTGTAGAGGCTGCATGTTCTGCCCAAAATCTCGGAGTTAAAACTTAACATAAAGCCGTCAAAAAAGAAAAATAAAATGACTTAACTAAAAACCCTAAATCACAACCAGAGGTGTTTTAAAATTTATAAGAAAATTATTTTAATTCATAATAATTTATAAGAAAATCCTTTTAATTCATAATAAAGTCATTCCCCGATTTGAAGGGTATTTCCCCTTCTAGGGTGTAGAGTGGGCTTTGTAGAGGCTGCATGTTAGGTTTTAACTCTGAAATTTTGAGCTCTGCCCAAAATCTTAGAGTTAAAACCTAACATAAATCCGTCAAAAAATAAAAATAAAAAGACTTAATTAAAAACCCTAAATCACTACCGGTCTTAATCTAAGAAAGACTCATAAAATGAACTGGATTCTAAATCTCTTTTGTTTTAATGCTCATGATTTTGTGAAAGGCATGCAACAACACACTCGCTAAAGGCTCAGGAGCAAGATGCCAAGATCCATTCCATTTGAGCAATTGTATGGAGGTTACCAAGCACCAAAATACCACACAACATAATTGGCCTCACATGCAACGGCTCTAGATATTATTTTAAGTGGATGTCCAATTACTCAGATGCCTTCTCCTTCCCAAGCATTATTACAAGAGATAATTAGGATTAGTTCATTTAGAAAAACAGTTTTTAGATGGAGATCGGGGATGTTTTAAAATTTATAAGAAAATCTTTTTAATTCATAATAAAGTCATTTTAATTTATAAAAAAATCCTTTTAATTCATAATAAAGTCTTTCCTCGATGTGAAGGGTATTTGCCCCTGTTTGAAGGGTATTTCCCCTCCTAGGGTGTAGAGTGGGTTTTGTAGAGGCTACATGTTCCGCCCAAAATCTCGGAGTTAAAACTTAACATAAAGCCGTCAAAGAAGAAAAATAAAATGACTTAATTAAAAACCCTAAATCACAACCATAGGTGTTTTAAAATGTATAAGAAAATCATTTTAATTCATAATAATTTATAAGAAAATTCTTTTCATTCATAATAAAGTCATTCCTCAATTTGAAGGGTATTTCCCCTCCTAGGGTGTAGAGTGGGCTTTGTAGAGGCTACATGTTAGGTTTTAACTCTGAGATTTTGGGCTCCGCCCAAAATCTTAAAGTTAAAACCTAACATAAATCCGTCAAAAAAGAAAAATAAAAAGACTTAATTAAAAACCCTAAATCACTACCGGTCTTAATCTAAGAAAGACTCATAAAATGGACTGAATTCTAAGTCTCTTTTGTTTTAATGCTCATGATTTTGTGAAAGGCATGCAACAACACACTCGCTAAAGGCTGAGCAGCAAGATGTCAAGATCCATTCCATTTGAGCAATTGCATGGAGGTTACCAAGCACCAAAATACCACACAACATAATTGGCCTCGCATGCAACGGCTCTAGATATTATTTTAAGCGGATGTCCAATTACTCAGATGCCCTCTCCTTCCCAAGCATTATTACAAGAGATAATTAGGATTAGTTCATTTAGAAAAACAGTTTTTAGATGGAGATCGGGAGTGTTTTAAAATTTATAAGAAAATCTTTTTAATTCATAATAAAGTCATTTTAATTTATAAAAAAATCCTTTTAATTCATAATAAAGTCCTTCCTCGATGTGAAGGGTATTTGCCCCTGTTTGAAGGGTATTTCCCCTCCTAGGGTGTAGAGTGGGTTTTGTAGAGGCTGCATGTTCCGCCCAAAATCTCGGAGTTAAAACTTAACATAAAGCCGTCAAAGAAGAAAAATAAAATGACTTAATTAAAAACCCTAAATCACAAGGTGTTTTAAAATTTATAAGAAAATTATTTTAATTCATAATAATGTATAAGAAAATCCTTTTAATTCATAATAAAGTCATTCCCCGATTTGAAGGGTATTTGCCCCTGTTTGAAGGGTATTTCCCCTCCTAGGGTGTAGAGTGAGTTTTGTAGAGGCTGCATGTTCCTCCCAAAATCTCGGAGTTAAAACTTAACATAAAGCCGTCAAAGAAGAAAAATAAAATGACTTAATTAAAAACCCTAAATCACAACCAGAAGTGTTTTAAAATTTATAAGAAAATTATTTTAATTCATAATAATTTATAAGAAAATCATTTTAATTCATAATAAAGTCATTCCCCGATTTGAAGGGTATTTCCCCTCCTAGGGTGTAGAGTGGGCTTTGTAGAGGCTGCATGTTAGGTTTTAACTCTGAGATTTTGGGCTCCGCCCAAAATCTTAAAGTTAAAACCTAACATAAATCCGTCAAAAAAGAAAAATAAAAAGACTTAATTAAAAACCCTAAATCACTACCGGTCTTAATCTAAGAAAGACTCATAAAATGGACTGAATTCTAAGTCTCTTTTGTTTTAATGCTCATGATTTTGTGAAAGGCATGCAACAACACACTCGCTAAAGGCTGAGGAGCAAGATGCCAAGATCCATTCCATTTGAGCAATTGCATGGAGGTTACCAAGCACAAAAATACCACACAACATAATTGGCCTCGCATGCAACGGTTCTAGATATTATTTTAAGCGGATGTCCAATTACTCAGATGCCCTCTCCTTCCCAAGCATTATTACAAGAGATAATTAGGATTAGTTCATTTAGAAAAACAGTCTTTAGATGGAGATCGGAGGTGTTTTAAAATTTATAATAAAATCTTTTTAATTCATAATAAAGTCATTTTAATTTATAAAAAAATCCTTTTAATTAGTAATAAAGTCCTTCCTCGATGTGAAGGGTATTTGCCCCTGTTTGAAGGGTATTTCCCCTCGTAGGGTGTAGAGTGGGTTTTGTAGAGATTGCATGTTTCGCCCAAAATCTCGGAGTTAAAACTTAATATAAAGCCGTCAAAGAAGAAAAATAAAATGACTTAATTAAAAACCCTAAATCACAACCAGATGTGTTTTAAAATTTATAAGAAAATTATTTTAATTCCTAATAATTTATAAGAAAATCTTTTAATTCATAATAAAGTCATTCCCCGATTTGAAGGGTATTTCCTCTTCTAGGGTGTAGAGTGGGATTTGTAGAGGAGCCCAAAATCTCAGAGTTAAAACCTAACATAAATCCGTCAAAAAATAAAAATAAAAAGACTTAATTAAAAACCCTAAATCACTACCGGTCTTAATCTAAGAAAGACTCATAAAATGGACTGGATTCTAAATCTCTTTTGTTTTAATGCTCATGATTTTGTGAAAGGCATGCAACAACACACTCGCTAAAGGCTGAGGAGCAAGATGCCAAGATCCATTCCATTTGAGCAATTGCATGGAGGTTACCAAGCACCAAAATACCACACAACATAATTGGCCTCGCATGCAACGGCTCTAGATATTATTTTAAGCGGATGTCCAATTACTCAGATGCCCTCTTCTTCCCAAGCATTATTACAAGAGATAATTAGGATTAGTTCATTTAGAAAAATAGTTTTTAGATGGAGATCGGGGGTGTTTTAAAATTTATAAGAAAATCTTTTTAATTCATAATAAAGTCATTTTAATTTATAAAAAAATCCTTTTAATTCGTAATAAAGTCCTTCCTCGATTTGAATGGTATTTTCCCCTATTTGAAGGGTTTTTCCTTTCCTAGGGTGTAGAGTGGGTTTTGTAGAGGCTGCATGTTCCGCCCAAAATCTCGGAGTTAAAACCTAACATAAAGCCGTCAAAGAAGAAAAATAAAATGTCTTAATTAAAAACCCAAAATCACTACCGGTCTTAGTCTAAGAAAGACTCCTAAAATGGACTGTACTTTAAGTCTCTCTTATTACAATTCACAACTAAAATAGAACCATTTGCAAATCACAATGGACTGTTTGACCGTAAGATCATTGGTCCTAAACCATTTTGTGTGTCTACAATTTGGTGCAGACATAGGTCTCTCTGACATTATCTTAGAGATGGATGCAGAACAAGTTGTGAAGCCGTGTAATCATCCCTCTCCCTGCCTTGCTTCGGCTGGTACTCTAATTGATGATGTAAAAGAAATGTCACAAAATTCAAATATCATCTTGTGATCGTGAATCGTATCTGTTGATGAAGAATTATAGAAAAAGCAATTGACCTTGAGGTCCGTGACCATGCAAGGCCGTGTACAGCTAAGCTTTTTTATATGTTTATGAATACTCTATTTGGATCTCATATTCTTCATCAATAACTAGTATTCTACATGTAGGGTGGTCTTTGGCAATCATTCTTTTAAGTACAGTTGAGAAATGGCAGTTGATCATATTGTGAGAATGTGGAGGATTGTCGATATTGTAAAATTATAAATTTGCATAGTGTTTAATTTCTAATTTATAAATTGACTCATTACCAATTAGTTTTGTGTTAATTGCTTGAATTACCTTTAACATATATAGTTTTTAATTAGATACTACATAATTGATCAGTTCTTGTCGTAGCAATAGCATTTCAGTCCACGAGTATTACCAGAAAACCCAAGTTCTTGACATCACTACAACAATTTCTAGCAAAGCTCACCAATTTTTATGGAAAGCATAAAGAAGATAGATATATAACAATATCTACCAAAGCTCACCAATTGTAAAGAAGAAGTTACTTGCCTGTATTTGTAAAAAGCATAAAGAAGATGAATATATACGGAAAGGAAACAAACAAATTTAATTAGGAGCCTTAGCCATGCTCTCAAATCTTGCGAAGCATGCAAGGATGAAAATCATAGTTAGTACATTATTGCAAACTCTTCAATGCATGAAAATCACAGATCGATAATCGTCATTGGAATCTCATCATAATGAGCAAATAGCCAACGCATATATATTGTTGATTCCTTACTATATGTGTTCAAAATCATAGGATATGAAGTTGCATGTTGTCATATTCTCTTTTTGTCTTTTCTATGATCATCAAATATTGACTTGCATTGGTACCTCAATTGGCGATTTCATTATTGCTAACCAAAAAAATGATATTGAAATTGATTACGGTACATTACGCACGGATTAGGCTACACATGATTGATAATTAATGACACTAGAAAGTTAATATAAACTTTGACATACTCCACAAACGTTTTCCAGTATGTAATATTCTTGCTTGCATTTCTTGTCGCAACTACTTGCGTTTATACATAGCCCATAAAACGTTTGGCTTTTTCGTCTGCATATCTTTTTTCTCTTAAAGCGCATTAATTCGAACCAACCGTATGGCCCCCATACACACTATGCTACACAAATTAATGTTGGTGAGGATCATGAGCCATATATATAGGAATTGAATAATGTGTACATATGTTGTCAAACTATTGTATGTTTGGAAGAAAAGAACATTTTTCTAGCTTATAATATTTTATGCATAAGCATTTGAGAGTACTACATATATAAGCAAGAAACATGAAGAAGGTGAACATGGAAAGGAAACGAACAAATTTATTAGGGGACTTGGTCATGTTCGATCTCATGAATCCAAAGCTAGCGCGCAATTAAGGAAAGAAAATTATTACTGATAGTTAATTATTGCAAACTCTTAATTCGCCTTTGGAATTAAAATACTTTATTAAATTTAAGCTATAGGCTTGAAAGGACCAAATGCTTCATAAAATCATGCATGTTGACCCAATCAGGCCAGTCACTATATATATACTGCATGTGTTCAACATCATGGGCATTGCTTTGTCATCTATATATACAATATATATTCTGTTATATATATCAATATTGCTTAGGGGCGGGAAAACATGCTATTGACCTTTTAGAACAATTTTACCATACCATATGTCCCTTGGTTAATATTCGGTCCCATATATCAAGTCTACAGCATTTAATTGTAAGATGGATTCCTTTTAAATTATTATGGTACGTGTTATATCAATGGTTAAAATTTAATTTAAACAATTTATATATAGAAAATGCCTCTTTAGGGATCACAAGTATCTCCCTATCTTTGTGATCCCAGCTGTGACATCTATTGCCATAGATTGTCCCTTCACACAACCAAGGGTCCAAGAGTTATGCTGCTTATCTAAATTGGTGCGTGTAAATTAGTTGAGTCGGTTATATAAGGAATTAACCATCGTGATTTGGCTAATATTTTATCAATATGATTCTAGAATACATATACATACATCCAGAGATGTAAGTCAATGACTTACTTAATGTTCGTATGACTAATTATTAACATCATGTCGGTTGGGTCTAGACTCAAAAGCTAAGCCCCTCCTAGGCTTATGAGCTTCTAGGCATCGACTTCCTAGGCCCAAAGACTAAACCCTTCGGGGGCTCTTAGCCCCTGACCTCCTAGGCTCCGGCCCCCTACGCTCCGGCCTCCTAGGCCTTGACCTCCTAGGCTCCGGCCTCATAGGCTCCGACCCCTTAGGTCCTGACCTCCTAGGTTCCGGCCTCCCAAGCTCAAGCCTCCTGGGCCCCGACCCGTGTCAACTCACTCGGATCCTCGAGACAGGTGACACGTGGCGCTCATACAGTGCGAATCATTACAAGGGACACGTGTCATCACCGGATTGGTTGACTCTTCCAAAAGTACTATAAAAGAGGTACTTTCTTGTTACAAAAGGACAATTCAATCAATATTATACTATTCACTCACTCTGTTCACAAATTCTCTGGACACTGACTTGAGCGTCGGAGGAGGTTCAACCGGTACCACACCGGTGCTCTTCCCGCTCACTTTTGTGTACTTGCGCAGGGTGCTTTGGATATTATTCTTTCTCCACTATTCACTAATCGGACCCAGCTACTTGTTCCTACCCCATTTCGACGTGTCATCCACTCAGTGAGAGGTCAACAGGTCAACGTGGTTCGACTCGACGTTGACTGCTTTACCATTTTTTAGCATCAACACTTAAGTTGAAGACTTAATTCGAGGATCACATTTTTAGGAACCACCCTTTAATGTGGTCCCATAATTTGTATCATTTATTTTTAGATATATATTCTTTTCGGTTTCATTTTTTAAGCTTCTCATTAGTTGCAGGAGTCTCACTGCCCATTGCCATAAAAACAATAAAAATGGATAAATAACACATAAATCGAAGGCATGGACCATCTTTTTCAGTCATAAGTTTAAAAATTGTTTAGCTATTTGAATAACATTATGATCAATTTAGTCTTGCAACTTAACTATGATTTAATTACTAGCATTCCAGTATTTGTCCTTTCAATTTCGCTGATTTCTTTGGAAGGATAATTACAAAAAATTAAAGGGACTTATTTAAAAGTAAACACAATTAATATCAACACCAAAAGTATATTCATCGGAAGATTCGGAGTCGAATAGACATAGGAAGCATTAATATATTGTTTCATGTACACATTCTGAGCATGCCATGAACTGATACAAAGGCCAAATCGACTGTTTATTGTTCAATCGTACGTAGTAGTTAACACTGATCAACAGTCGTAGCAATAGCATTTGAGATGATTATCGAAAAGTTTGCATACTCCACAAACTGATCCCTCATGCTTGCATTTCTTGTTGCAACTATTTTCCCATCTGCATTGCCCGTGAAATGTTGTGCTCAGACGACTGCATGCTACATGTTTTTTAACGCATTTAAAATAACCTCGTACCCCATAACAGTTGCCTGCAGCAAATTACAGACATCACCTAAATATTTCATAAGCTCAATTAATATGTTATGCTAACTTTTGTATTCTGGAAAAAACAGTAAATTAATTAGTTTAAGGTACGTGCCTAGTAATATAAAAAAGAATCATTTAATGAATTGTCATGTGTTCTGTGCATGTATGAGTACGTAATCAAGAAGTAAAGTACGTTACTTACCTAGGTTTGTAAGAAGCATGAAGAAAGTGAATATGGAAAGGAAACAACAAATGAATTTACGAGCCCTAATCATGTTCTCAATCTTACAAATTAATAAAGCTAGTTCTAATTAATTGCAGAGTACCCTTAAATCATGTTGCTGATATATGATTAAAAAAGAAGAAGAAGAAGAAGAAGAAAAAAGACTCTTAGATCATGTTGAGCCAATTAACCAGTCGGTATAGAATATTGTACCATCACATATGATTTTCTAAGATCATCAATAATGTCGACAAGATATATATATAGGGAGGTGATTTTCGCACTCCTCTTTTCTCTATTTGTACTTCTTCTTATTTTTTTAAATGTTTGTATATATTTATATTATTTATTTTTCACAAATATCATTTGGCTTTTAATTATAGAATGTCACATATACAACATTAAATCCTACACATTTACTTTTTTAAAATCGTCATAATAATATATCTATTTCTATAACTCTCTTTTAAAAAGGAAAAAAAACTTATCTAATTCTCTACACTTTTGTCCGTCTTCATGATATATAGTACATCTCTCTTTTCTAATTAAGCTGTCATGTGACATTCATTTTTTAAAAAATCAAATATACAAATAAGTAGTGGTTGCTTGGCACGGGAACATTTTTCTTGGCAGTGTCAAAAGACCCAAAAATGAGGGAGTGGACTAATTAAAACCCTAATTAATTTTATAACACAAAATCCACCATATATCAAAAGAAGAAGATACATAAATAATGACACTCATGAAGAAAACGAAAAAAAAATATGACAAACTAAATATTTTTCTAATGAAGTTTAGAATAATGATTGAAAGCACGTATAAGACTGATTCACAAAAGAAAAAAAAAAGGTATAGAAGGCAAAGAGATGCAATATAAAGAAGATACAACGGGCCGGGAGGAAAGAAAATTACTTATTTTTATTTTTTTAATAAGTATGAGAGAATTTAGGAAAAAATAATCATTACTAAAAGATAATTAAAATAAAAATTCAACAGTCATAAAGGATAAATTTGGAAAAATATATAATAGAAACATACAAAATACATTAAAAAATGAAATGGAGTGCAAACGGAGAAAAAAAGAGTGCGAAAATCGCCTTCCTATTCCTATATATAAAGAAACATGATATTAATTGATCGTTTGAACAGTTTCACCAACCATACGTATTAATTAATAATGTGCTATGTTAATTTTTTATTTCTAATAAAACTATAAAAGTATAAGAAATTCTTTTATAAGTATGAGAAATATTTCATTCTAACAAAAATGCATGCATGAGAAATGTTTAGGTTTATTATTTGTTTTACCACCCGAAGTTGAAATCGGTTCGTACTTTACCAGCTATATAACTTTTTTTTGTCCCACTCAATTTACCATGCACCCATAACTAACTTTTGTGTCACTTTACTCTTTTGTGTCTATTTTATTAACCAATCTGTCAAAATTGGTCACATGGCAATGTCATTTCGTCCAATTTAATCCAACTTTAAGTGGTAAAATGTTTATTCTTAATATTAATAAATATGTGTTATAATATAGGTGAATTAGTAACATCATGTAATGACGGTGTTATGATCACACCGAAAAATGACTCCATTTTTATGAAAGTCTAAAATTTGTGCCTTAATTCAGAACTTTATCGGACTTTAAAGTTGTATGGTGGTGCGCTCACGATATTTTATCGCAACCCAAGTCTTTTGTCATTTTCTATGCTTTTATTTGTTTTTACTTTTTAGCAAAACTAGACCAACCTTCAAACCTATGACCCTGTGTTAGCACTTAACCACAAGTCTAGACATAAGGCCGACTCTGGATGCAATACTCCCTCCCCCACACCAATGTGGATACAAGCACTTACGTATACACACGCTTCCATCGTCCTTGCCAATCTCTCAAACTCATTAAAAAGTGGGCTGGCTTATCAAAATATTTCACGTGTAAATGAACCTATCAGGCTATAAATTTATGCTTTTAGCCTTTAAAAACACATAATATTAATATATACTACACACGCACTTTCAACAAATGGGCATTAATGTTTAGATAATTTGACGATAGCAATTCCTCTGATTATATATACTATAGTATATATATATATATAGAGTGCTGCTATTTGCACACCCTAAATCTCTCTTTGCACACCCTTTCTTGAAAAAAAAAAAAAAAACTCAAGGAAAAAGACCATTTGGCCCTTCCCTCACCCACACACCCCCATCCATTTTTCTTTTTGCACACCCTCCCTAAACAGAAAAAAAAAACTCACACACACCCAAAACTCACACACCCCATCCCCATCTCCCCCCCCCCCCCGTACACACCCCCTCCCCACCTCTCCACCATGCTGCACCACCCTCCCCGCGCGCAGCACCACCACCGTGGGCCCACCACCCTGCTGCACCACCCTCCCCGCGCCCACCACCATGCTGCACTTTCTGCTGAGTATAAGCCACCAACATGAAATTAAAGCAGTCTTCTTCATCAAACACATCCACCACCGTCAAGCTTGTCCCATCCACGGCTATAAACCCTTTTGGGAGCACATACTTGAGCAGCTCCTTTGCTGCCTTCACCTTGATCCACAGTGAATCCCCCTCAGCCTCCATTGACACTATCTCCCCTGTGCCATCCACATGACCCTGCACAAAATGCCCGCCCATTCGGCTCGTGGGTTGCACCGCCCGCTCCAAATTCACAAGCGACCCGGGTTCGAGCTCCACCAGCGCCGTCATCCTAAGCGTCTCCGGCGACAGCCCGACCGTGAAGTCGGACAATTGGGTGTCGAACTCAGTCACCGTGAGGCAGGTGCCGTTCACGGCAATGCTATCGCCAAGGTTCACTCCCTCGAGGACGGTTTTGGCGTCGATTTTCATGTCGAACCCGCCGCGTTCACCAATACCCAGTTGCTTGACTTGGCCCATTTCCTCGACGATGCCGGTGAAAAGGCATCGGATTGTGTTGCGAGGAGGAGATGTAAAATGCATATGGGGTCTTTGGGTGGCAACGAAGAGGGTTAGAGTGGAGGGTTTGAATATGGGGTTAAATTTGTGGTGGGTTCTGTATGAGATACTTCCGAAATTGTTCAGAACTGACATCTTTGGAACAGAGATTTGTGGGGTTAGATTTGTGGTGGGTGCTGCTGGTGCGAGGAAGGTGGTGATCGGCGGAGGGAAAAAAAACAGAGCAAGGGGGGAGGAGTCGGAGAGGAGAGGAGAGGAGGGGAGGGCTCGGGGGGAGGTGGTTGGGGTGGGGGGAAGAAGAAGAAGATAAAGGGTGGAGGGTGCGACGGTGAAGAAGAAAAAAAAAAATTTGCAGGTGAGGGAAATTTGCAGGTGAGAGGTGGGGTGTGTACGGGGGGAGATGGGAATGGGGTGTGTGGGTGAGGAAAGGGCCAAATGGTCTTTTTCTTTGAGTTTTTTTTTTTTTTTTCAAGAAAGGGTGTGCAAAGAGAGATTTAGGGTGTGCAAATAGCAGCACTCTATATATATTATATATAACGACTCATGGTTGGCTCAGCATGGTAATTAAATAATTAATAGTCTGCAATGAAATATTTCAGTAATATATTTTCTTCCTTGCTAGCTTTCCAAGATTGAGAACATATATATATGGCTAAGGCTCCTAATTTTTGTGTTATACTCATATTGAATTCAATTAGTAAATTAAAAAAAGATAAATCATATCAAATGAATTGATGTCATGTAAATGGAAAACAAAAGTTTAAGAAAAAATAGTTGGTACAAAGTGTACATTAAACATTTTTTTTTTTGGTGAATACATTAAAACATTTTTCATACAGTATAAAGATCATAATTAGTTGAGTGCCTTAATTTCAAGGTACAGTTTCAACAAACGCTAAACTGAAATTGTAAACTAAAACTATGACTGCAGACATATTTTCACTGCACTTTGGACAAATATAAATTTTATATACCAAAAAAACTAAAAGAATTTGAGAAAAGAAAATTCAAAACAAACAAAATAAAAACAAAAAAACAAACTGAAAATAAGCTAAATAAGCTAAGTGACCAGGTTACAAATGTTACTTTATTATTACATTCTATTAGAGGTTACCTAGGATACATCTTACACTAATTTATTCTTTTGTTTTTTCTATGGCCATATGTGGGATCAAAGTGGTATAAATAAGGATAAAAAAAGATATTGATGCATCTGGTCCCATCATAGCTTAAATTTAATAAAATATTTGACATGAATGTTAATGTCTTCTTTAATTTTCATCGAAATTGAAACATCTTTTTTAATAAAGTGAAAAAAAATATTAAGCCTTTAGGGTTAGTTAAAATGGTGAGGATGAGAGGGGTAATGACTTAGAATTAAGTTAGGTGTAGGAGTCGATCCCCTCGATAGTGTAACAAAAGAAAAATATTATTACTAAATTAATAATTAATTGATGATTAAGGACTTCTTTTTCTACAGGACATTTGTGTATTAGATAGAATTGATTCTTGTGACAATATTTCATTTGTTTTAATAATTGGGTCTATTATGGAGCTTAATTGGGATAATAGAAGGTGACACGTGTGATTTATTTCTTCATAATGACTAATTTCTCATAAGTCAATATGAGTCAACATGTATTGGCTAAAAAGAAAAGGGTAATGTTAGGGGAATTATGTCATTGTACCACATTTGTGGTACTACATGATTGATTTCCTAATCTAAAAAGAGAGAGGGAAAGAGGGGAAGAGATTAAGGATATCTAGGAAGCCACATTATGTGGTATTATAAATGTGGTACAAAGACATGGTGCCTTTAGCATTTAAAAAAAAAAAAAAAAAAAAGTGTCGTCGGTGTCGACATGTAAATGTGATGGACTTATAATTGATATTTACATTTGGCCCATTCCCATGGTTGTTGGATCTTCAATCTTGATGGGCCGGCCACTTGGGTCTCCGTATTCCAACATTTAAGGGCTGGGCTTTGGTTTTAAACGGATCAAAATTTTGTCATATCCAATTTGAATTCTGTTAAGCCCATCGGCCAAAACACACGAAAATTTCGAGTACCTCAAAAAAAAAAAAACCCTCTTAATTCTATTGTTATTTTTATTTTTGGGGCAAAAACCGCAAAACTGAAACAGTCACCGCCACCACAGCCCAAAGCCCTTGGCCTTCTCTCTCAATACAGTTGATTTCAGACTCAGAGCAAGAGCGGCACCGTCTTCGTTTTCAATTTGGTCGAAGAATCTCACACCTGTAATTCAAACTTCGTAACAACTAACAACAATGTGAGTTTCAATTTATTCTTGTGGATTCTGTTTGGTTTCCGAGAAAAATAGCAGGTTTTTACATAACCAGGTTTACAATTTCAGGTCCAGAATATGCGTGAAGAATTTGCCCAAGCACGTGGAGGAGAAGCGACTTCGAGAGTTCTTCTCGGAGAAAGGAGAGGTTACAGACGCGAAGGTGCTGCGCACCAAGGACGGCAAGAGCAGGCAGTTCGCTTTCATTGGGTTCCGCTCGGAGCTTCAAGCTCAGGAGGCCATCATCTACTACAACAGGTCGTTTATGGATACTTGTAGGATTAGTTGTGAGATTGCTCATAAAGTCGGCGATCCGGAGATTCCTCGGCCTTGGAGTCGTCATACTTTGGAGAAAGAGAAGAAGAAGAAGAAAGAGAGTGAAGATGGGGAGAAGAAGAAGGAGAAGAAGAAGAAGGAAGGTGCCGTCGCGAAAAGTCGGAGTGTTGCGGAAGCGAAGAGTGATGATGATCCTCAGCTTGAAGAGTTTCTACAGGTGATGCAGCCTCGGGCTAAGTCCAAATTGTGGGCAAACGACACGTTGGTAGCTCCGGTAGCTGAACGAGTTGGTAAAGTCGGCAAAAAGCCGATGAAGGAAAGCGAAGAGAAACCAGTTCCAGTCGATATGGAGGTAGACGCAGCTGCCAAGAGGAAGGATTCACACAATGTTGCTCTTGATGATGTCGTTTCGGATATGGATTACTTCAAGAGCAGAGTGAAGTCTGAATGGTCGGATTCGGAGAGCAGTGACAGTGACAGTGATGATGATAATAATGATGATAATGAGGAGGAGGTTGAGAAGGAAAAATCTCAGGTTGTTCAAAAATTTGACGCAAAGGAACAACGTGATGTTAATGAAGAAGAGGTCAGAGAGGAAGGTCCTTCTGAAGATGCTGATGGCCAAGTACTTGACGAGAGCAATCCGTCATCCAGTTCGAAAGATGAGAAAGAACAAGTGCTTGAGACTGGTCGTCTTTTTGTTCGTAATCTGCCATTTACAGCAACTGAGGAGGAGCTGGAAGAGCATTTTAGCAAATTTGGCAATGTGCAGATTCATCTTGTTGTTGATAAAGATACAAATCGGTCCAAGGGAATCGCTTATGCTCTTTACACGCTTCCACAATGTGCGCAAAGGTAGTCTTTTGTGCTTCAAAGCTCACATGGGTTATTTTCTTGGAGCTATTGTGGCAATAACTTAATGATATTATTTCAAGTTTTGAGTCCTAATAAATTAACATTTAGTATTTTACTAAATAGCTATTTCAATTGCTTGTTAATCTAGATTATTGGAATTTGCAATTTGTTCTTCCTTGAACTTCTCTTGTTTTTTTGTCACTGCATTCAAGTCTCCTAATATTGATAATGGTGTTTCTTTTCCTCTCTTTTTGGTGAAGGGCTTTGGAAGAATTAGACGGTTCAATTTTCCAAGGAAGATTGTTGCATGTTATGCCAGCAAAACAAAAAAATCCATCCGAGAAGCAAGGGTAAGTAGTTCTACTTTATTGGCCTCTTTTCCCAACTTCATTTTCTAGGGGTTTTTGTTGTCATTACTCTTCTATTGGGATTTATCATGACTTTCTACTTGCACTCTAAGGTTAAATTTGACATTGTTCACCCTATAGGGCTAATGATTCAGCAACCCAAGCTTCAAGGCCTCTTAAGCAACGAAGGGAGGACGAGAGGAAAGCAGCCGAAGCTAGTGGAGATACAAGAGCATGGAATAGTTTGTTTATGCACCCTGATACAGTATGTTAACCACAGTTACAGTATGCATAAATTCACTTACCAATGTTTCGGTGATTTTACTCTCTGCATAACTTCCAGTAGTAGATGGCATCTGAACATGTTCATTTTACTTTTGGTCTTGAGATTGTTCTACTGTTCTCCTTACTTTCTCATTATTTTTTAATATTTTTCTCTAATACTAGAGAACCTTAGTTTTTGTTTTGGCCTTCATTCCATAATACTGGTAGTAATAGCATCATTATGTTCACTACCCTGCTTTGTTCGGTAATTGTTTGGTTTTTATTCGGTGATTCTCTAATTCTTATTTTGTATTTTAATAGGTTGTTGAGAACATAGCTCGGAAACATGGTGTGAGTAAGAGTGATTTTCTTGACCGGGAAGCTGATGATCTCGCTGTACGCATTGCTCTGGGAGAAACTCAAGTGATTGCAGACACAAAAAAGGCTTTTGTAAATGCTGGAATAAATGTAGAATCTTTAGAGAATTTTGCTGCTGGGAAAGCTGATGGTATGAAAAGAAGCAACCACGTTTTATTGGTGAAGAACTTGCCATATGGTTCTTCTGATAGTGAACTGGCAAAGATGTTTGGGAAATTTGGGAGTTTGGAAAAAATCATTCTCCCCCCTACAAAAACATTGGCTTTGGTATGCATACATGTGTTCCTCCATCAAAGACTATTGCTTAATTTCTTCTTATTTTACTGTGGATGTGCATTTTCGAAGTTGTTGATTAAAATGTATATACTGTGTTTTCATCTTGTAGATAGGTTCAATTAAATTAAATTCTGGGCATATTTTAGAAAGTAGTTTTGAGTAAATTCATGTTCCGAACTGCAGTATCTCAATTACAAGGCATTTAGACTTAAACTGCCCTTCATATTCAGTTCAGACATCATTATTATAATGCATACTTTGCCTTGCCAATGAGTAACTTCATCTATTGTTTGGAAAACTTTTTAATCACTTGCCCTACCTCCCAATAAAATTTGTTTGGGTATATTATGAATATATTTTTTTTTTTCAAATAGTAAGTCAGTTTTATCAGAGAAAGAAGGAGCAAGATACAAAAAAATAACTATTTTTCATAGGTATATGAACTTCTAAGTGACCCAAGGTGGATGGGTAGGTGCGAGGTTGTTTACTAATTAGGGACTACTGTAATTATTCAGATTAAAGAGGTGAAAGTGGCTAGGTTCTATAAGTCGTTAAGATCTGTTTTGACTGGCCTTACTTGGCTTCTGACCATCCTAGATTAGACAACATTAGTTGTGGTCTTTTAAGAAATTGGAAACACATGTCAACAAGGTTTCCTTGTCCAGTTGCTTTTGGTTTTGTTTACTTAGTTGGAGGTTTTCATGTCCTCTTTGACACTTGGAGGATCAAATGTCTTTTTTGTATACTTCTGTTAGGCCAAGCTTTTGATACTGCGGAGAGGAAGAAAAATCTTAATACTGATGATATTGTTTTATTATGATGATGTGTTGTTAATAATTGGTGCTCTACTACTTTTGTCTTGAATTATTATCCTGCAGGCTGTTTTTCTTGAACCTGCTAATGCTCGAGCAGCTTTTAAAGGTTTAGCGTACAAGCGCTACAAGTAAGTTCTCTTTGTTTCTTGTTTATTTTATTGGTCAAAAAAATTTATACTTTGTCCAGTGGGATTTATCATAAGTTGAAAAATGTTCAGGTTGAATACATCTTGGAACTCGGATTTTTTTTCGTTGGTATTATCTTGAATTTGTTGAGACAAAATTAATTTTTACATCGTTGTTTAATGTTTACTCTTGTGCATCTAATCTTCATTAGAGTAGTTGCTTGATCATCTATTTGATGGCCATTTGTTCACTGTTACATGGTTATGTCACAGATACATAAATGTTTTCCCCCATTTACTATGGTACAGGGATACTCCTTTATATTTGGAATGGGCTCCTGGAAATGTTCTCAGTCAAAGTTTAACAGTCGAGAGCAATGAAAAGAACAGTGCCGTTGTTGAACATGATGTCAAAAGGGTTACGTTAGAGCAGTATGTGGAAGGAATATCAGATGTGGATGCTGATCCTGATAGGGTTGAGGTTTGGCATTTATATGCATTTTTTTCCTCTACACATCTGATCACACCTGTGGCCTATTTCCTTGTTCTGTTACATCTTGCCTAGTTTTTGTCTACCTAATATAATAATTATTTTGTGCTTTGTTGTGTCACATTCTCCAGTCACGATCTTTATATGTCAAGAATCTGAGCTTTAAGACATCTGACGAGGGTTTGAAAAAGCATTTTAGTGAACAAATGAAGGAGGGGAAAATATTAAGTGTCAAGGTGATAATCTGGCTGTCTAGAAACGTTACTGTTATATACTCGATATATTTCTCTTATGTATATCATTTGTTCTCTCTGTGCAGGTGAAGAAACACTTGAAAAAAGGGAAGAATGTTTCAATGGGTTTTGGTTTTATAGAGTTTGATTCTATGGAGACAGCCACAAATGTTTGCAGGGATTTACAGGTATGGCAGAGCCTTGTCAAAATTATTTGCATGTAATATACATTTTGGAAATTTTCAAAAAACTATTTTAAATAGTTTTTTTATTTTTTATTACATGGAGGTTTGGATCTCTACCCTCATTCCAGCCATCTCATGCTTACTGGAGCTAAGGTTTTGGCATGTGCATTTTGGGAATTTGCTGCAACTAATATTTACCATTTTCTAGGGAACTATTTTGGATGGGCATGCTCTTATTTTGCAACTTTGTCATGCCAAGAAAGATGAAGTGCTGAAGAAAGTTGAGAAGGATAAAAGTTCAACAAAATTACATGTAAAAAATGTAGCGTTTGAGGCTACAGAGAAAGATCTGAGACAGCTGTTTAGTCCATTCGGCCAGGTGATTACTGAATTTTGACAAGTGATAATGCAATTTTCTAGATTTGGGATCCTCTGTTTATATAGAATGATTGACAACCTATGTTATTGCCCCTCGGGTTTAGTTCTTTTGAGCCAAGTTAGTATGGTGATAAATCTGCACGGAGTACACCATTTTATTGCAATCCTATAATTGACTTCAATTCTTTTTATGTGCCAGATTAAAAGTTTACGGTTACCGATGAAGCTTGGACAGCATAGAGGCTTTGCATTTGTGGAGTTTGTCACAAAACAAGAGACGGAAAATGCGCTTAAAGCACTTTCAAGTACCCATCTGTACGGTCGCCATCTGGTAAGACATTGAAAGTATTATAGACGTGTGAGTTCTCCTTTATAAAGTAGAAATCAGCTATATAACTGCTTGCTGTGAACTTCAGGTTCTAGAGAGAGCAAAGGAAGGTGAGAGCTTGGAAGAACTACGAGCTCGAATAGCCGCTCAGTTCACAGATGATCAAAATGGGTTTTCCAGGAAAAGGAAGAATGTGGCCACCTTGGACGAACGCAAAATGAAATTTGAGAGGATTGCTGAATAGGGATTCAATGTTTGGTGTGTATGATGTGTTAGATCTTTTGACCAAAAAAAAAATGTGTTAGATCTGATGAGTTGTACTTTTCTTTTGTTTAGTTTATAATTCATTTTATTTTCTTAAGCTAGCTCCAGTTTTGCTTTTTTGGGAGCTGGTGTTTATAATTTGTTATTAGGCACTCCTTTATTTAATCTTGTTTTATGTAAATTAAAAAATGCTGATTTGAAGAGTTGGTAGTTAAGTTTTAGTTTCACCCACTTGTTATTAAATGGAAGTCTAAAACGTTGTAGTTTTAGACATAAGCACGAGATATTTGCTCTAAATTCATCATGCTAAATCCTTTTTTTTTTTTTGGCCAAGACATCATGCTAAATCTTTAAACACTATAATGATATAATTTTGGATATAAGCACAATTACATCGGTACCAAAAGATCTTATTTCATAATGAAATAATCTTAACCCATTTCTCAGTCAATTATCAAAGTCCAATTGAGTCTCATGCTTTAATTTTTGTTTTCAAAGCTTTTCATCCCCACCATTTATGAAAATAGTTTACTTTTCGTGGTTATCACAACACTGGAAAATTATTATATGTAATTAGAAAATTAATGATCGTACACGTGTTATAATTTAAATGAATCGATAATACTATATCATTATGTCACGTGATGTTACGGTTACACACAATAATTTTTCCATAAAACCAGTTAAAAGAGACATTACATGCGAAAAGATTTATAATTCATACATTTTATTTTTGGCCACTATCTATAATTCATACATTACAAGTCACATTTCAGGTGATATTGTAATGACCACAAAAGATCTATAATTTATGCTTAACCCTTGTTATGTCTAGATTAGAGGGTTTCCTTGTTTCTAGTTCTAGCCTTCTAGGTGATGATCCGTTTTCCTCAGCAATAATACCGGGTCCAAGGGACAACCCCTGCCTCTTAATTAATCCCATAAATTTGTTAGTGTTCTGTGAGATTCAATAAAAGAGCAAAACTTGGCACTGCAAAATCACAAGAAAAAGGAAAAAATGGCTGATGAAATTATGAAGGCTGAATATGAGCGTATCTTTAAGCACTTTGATTGCAATGGTGACGGCAAAATCTCATTGGCCGAGTTCGCTGATGCACTGAAAGCACTTGGGTCTTCCTCGCCAGAGGAAGTAGGTCAGAGAATGCAGGAGATCGATATGGATAAGGATGGATTCATCTCACTCGAGGAGTTAATTTCTTTTGGACGTGCCAACCCTGGTTTGATGAAGGAAGTCGTCAAGAAAATTTAACAATCAAACTACGTACTACTCCTACTCTCCTACCATATATATTTACTAACCGCATCTTAATTTCATACCAATGGATTTCAAAGATGTGGTAATTAAGTAAATATCATATGTTCGTAGCGTTTCTCAAACTTTTATTATATATGTAATCCCTGCTTTTGTCGTTTATTTTCAATTTTTTCCGGTGCTATTCTTAAGTCACAATTATGAGAATTGTATCCTACTCATTTTAGTGATTCATTGAAATATTTCTACATAAGCTTTTCTGGGTTCTAATTTTCTTCTCAACTGATTTTCTAGGTTTGCTTATACAACTTCTAGCTTCCATGTGCTTGCAATTGTGCAGTGTATGTGGGTATTTTTTTTTTTCATCTTGTCTTGTGCTGTAATTAAGTTTTGAAAATATTTCATGGTTTTGCAGTTTTTGATAAAGAATAGCCCCATGTAAGTACTTTTTGCCCACCAATCACCAATGATTCATTGAAAAATTTCATCTATGAACCAAATAGTCAAACTAAAGATAGTGATGAGTAGTCATGATATATACAAAGCAGACAGATAGTCAAAGCAAAGGTGCAACGTGCAAATGAAACTGATATGTATATATATATATACCAATAATACAGGACCAAGAAAATGTAAAAAGACTGCCAACCTTTTCCATCTATATAAAGCATTAAAGTCATTCATACATAACCATTGACTACTTCAACATATTAATTAGTCTGTGCCTGTGATGAAGGAAGAGTAATAGTCCTACTATTCATATTATAGAGAAAGCATTAATTAACATCCAAAAAGGTAAAAAAAAAAAAAAAACATTGAGACATGCAAGTCCCTCATAATTTGTGTATGTGTGTGAGACATCCAAAAAGCTACAACTATATATATAGCAGTGATGGATTTAGAACACAATCGATCATTGGTCTGAGCTCATCCCAGTTGCCATCTGATAATCTTAATATCTCATCATCTTCATTTGGATTGGAAAAGCTTATGTATGATGATGAGTTCACCATTGGATCAACTTCACCTTTTAAGCTCAGCTGCCCTGCCAAAAATTGGTTCCCTTCATACATGTTACCATTATAGAAAAGAGGACTCCTTTCAAATTGATCCTTAGCAGCTGCCAAAGCACCCAAATTTGCATCTGACTCAGAACTGCATGTTTTAGAACTTGAGTCAACCACACTTAGCTGCTTGGAAGTTGTCTTATGCCAATTTGATGCATACTTTCTACAAGGATTATTTCGCTTCATAATCCTGCAAAGTGTCCAAACTTCCTGCAATAATCAATCATATGAAAGAAATTAATTAATTAATAGAATCTTTTCTAGTGATCAATTTACAAAATCATTTTCAATGCACACACACATAAACACACAACGTACATATGCAAACAAGTAATATAAACGTAGGGAAATTCTCTTGCCATATATTCTGACATGTTTATGTATTCAGGTTATCGATCAACTTGATTTTTTGTTGATATTGATAGTATAACAATATAATATGTCACATACATATTTGTCAAAAGAACAATACCCTATATATAAACAGAATCTAATTAAGATGAATCTTACAGCTTCTTGAATATTGTTCTTGATGTTAGAATTAGTATCAGTGCTTGAAGTAGCTGGAAGGCGAAACTCGTGCATCATCCAATCTGTTTTGGTACCCTTTCCAGCACTGCCTCTGTAGTAGACTAGGGATTTCTTTAAGCCAATGCAATTGTGAAAGTCTCCAACAGAATATACAGGTTTGTCAATGCCAGTAGCTTTCCAAAAGCCTGATTTTGTGACCCTATTGGGTCTTATGCTATTTCTGTACTTCTTTCCCCTTCTGCAGAAGAAGTACCACTCCTTGTCCCCAACACTGTCACTAACTTCTGCACTTTCAACAAAAACATATATATGAACAAATTTAAAGTAGCAAATTAAAAGAAAAAAAGAGACTTTTGTCTACATAAAATCATGAACATATATAATGGAAACAATGAAGTACTAGAGATTGAAGTAGAAGAGCATGCATACTTGGAAGATCCCATGGATCATATTTGTAAATATCAATATGTTTGATGAGGTCAAGACGAATGGGTTTGTTCTCCACCTTCCTCCGAAGGTAAAACCTCACAAGCTCTTCATCAGTGGGATGAAAGCGATACCCAGGAAGCAAATTTTCATACTCATCCTTAATATTATTACTGTTATAATTTGAATCACTCATCATCATCTTTTGAACCTCCACTTCTCTTTAGCTCATGAGTTCCTCTTAAGTGATGTTTTGTGATCCATATATATATATATTTGAAGCTTTAAACAAACTTTATTATAATGTGAAGAGAATAGTGTTTTGGGTCAAAGTCGTGGGATTGACTGATCGACAGAGATGAAATTGTCAGTTTGGGTGGAACACAAAAGATTGAGACTTGATAGGAGATATGATGATGATTGTCTTTAGCTGGGTCAGATGTTTGGACCGAGAGAACGACGATTTTAAAAAATGTGACGTGTGTTTACGTGTGTTCGTTGAAAAATGTTTGCTAAATTAATGGAATAGAAGTCATGAGAGGAACAAGTTTGACTAAATTAGCAATTTTGTCTGTTATGCAAACCTCAAAACTTGCCTGTGTGTAAGTGTGTTTATTTCCCAAGTGAAGTTGAGAAACTGGTTTTCGATCACTTTGTCAAATTGTTCAGGGTAACTATCAATCTATCATACACAGCATGCAGTCGCAGCATTATAAGGGAAAAAAAAAAAAACATTGTGACGTATGTACGTATTTCGAAAATATTTGCTAATAATTAATGGAATAAAAGTCATATATATATAATTATTAAGGGAGGGATGGCAATGAATAATTCAGACCAAATATATCATGCATGTGACCTAGTATATTTGTCATTTTCATCACCAGCTCATGCTCTATTCAAACTGTTTACACTGATTAGTGTTTGATCTAAACCCTTGTACTTCTTTAGTGAAATCAAAACATATTATCAAACATTAGAGTTAGTCTAATCACTACAAGAAAAATGAGTTATAGGGGCATAAACGATTTGTCCCTACAAAAAATGGTAGGGGCGGAAAAATGCCCCTAAATGGCATAGGGGCGGTGGGAGGAGCAGAAATAATAAATGATCCTATTGCAACTGTCGTTAATTAATATTAGAGGTGTTTATTTTTCATCACTTTATTTCTTAAAAAAAAAACACAAGGACGGTTCTCAAATTTACACTTTTTTTTAATTAGAGGCACTTCTCTTATTTCGCCTCTATTGTAGTGCCCCTATAACCCATTTTTCTTGTAGTGAATAAAAGTTATAACTTAAATTGACGAATTTTATTATATATTAGAGTCATCATTTCTAATTAATCTAGTAGCTAATTTGGCGTACCTTAATTTGATCATGCCATATATATTTACTAATTAAGAATCTTAATCTTAATCTTAATCTTAATGCATGCAGTGGCTTAATCACCTTACAGCCTGGTCACATGTCAGTTTTGACATTAATATAAATCTTGTAAAATGTTCAATATCTCTAGCATCACCCACTCAATAAACTCTATCCTGGTGACTTCGACTAAGGAGAGAGCATTAAGATTTGGGATATTTTTTGTTAATTTTCAAAGATATTAATAACATAAAATTGATATTTAATTTGAAGAAAAACCTAGCTGCAGTGGTCAAGTGGAAGCTTCTAAAATTATTTTTCTTCTCTTCCATTCATTTTTTTATTTTGCATGCAAGGAAAATAAAACCTTCATGAATTTCTATTCACACCCCATCCTCCATGCAATTAATTGAGTTAAGGTCCAAAGCTAAGACTATGTATGTTAGGAAAAGAATGAAAACACTCTACAACTAGGAGGGTGGGAATGGGGTTAATTTGCAGAAGAAGAAAGGTTTTTTTTTTTTTTTTTGAGTTAAGTACAAAAATAGTCTATAAATTTTACAGTGAATCTCAATTTGGTACATTAACTATAAAAAAGTGTTAATTTGATTCACAAACTTTTCAAGTTGTACCAAAGCAGGATAAATGTTAACTTCCATAGAAAAATTTAACGAAAAATGGTTATGTGTACAGCACGTGACCACATTTTCAGGGGCATTTTAATCCGTCCATCACATTTTTATGTGATCAATTCCGTTAATTTTCGGATAGAAGTTAACGTTTGTACTGCTTTAGTACAACTTGAAAAATTCGTAGATCAAATTGACACTTTTTATAATTAGTAGACCAAATTAAGAATTAGTGTAAACTTCGTGGACTATTTTTGTATTTAACCATATTTTTTTTTAACATATAAGCAAGCAGTGTTTATAGTAAGACATTAATCAATGACATAGATGAGCACCAAAGTCAGATTAAGAGCCGCAAAATGTGTTGATCGCTATAAATTAAGAATTGTATTTCTAATTTAAGAAACCCTATTTTCTGACCAAAACTACATATAATTCAGCTCATCAACTAAGAACGGAGTCAGAATCTTTTTCAATCTATGGATTAAGACAGTTTTCATAAATAATAAGATTCAATCCCCCCAATTAGGTGATCAAGGATGGCATGCGATAATGCAACTTTAACAATAATTTGGATTTTTTTATTATATGTCCCAGTTTGAATTTCCCTTTCTCTAAATAAAAAAAATATATATAAAAACTTGTTTTTTGGATGGGCTTCAAGGCTTCAATTTTTGGGCCGGGCTTCAGGCCGAAATGGTAGACTCAATGCCATTTTGCTGATAGAGTTATACAATACACTTTTGGGTTTGAACAGACATGGGCTTTGTCAGGTTTGGGTCCGAATTCGAACCATCGTTCGTCGGGTCTCCATAAGGGCATAAGAGACATTTTGCAGAAAGCCAACACTAACTGATAAGTCTGATATTTTACAGAAGGTGCTCTCTACGGTCAGCTGTAAATCAACAACTTTGGACCAACTCCCATGGAATTCGCTTCCTGCTCAATTCTTAGAACTCAGCAATTTTCAAGCACCATTCACAACAACAACAACACTTACTTCTACGACGTACCCAAGAACAATCTCAGCTTCGTTCCTCCATTTTCCTCCACTTTCCCAAGAAAGTACTCCACTTTTCCTGGAAAATGTCTACACTATGATCATCGGTTCACTGCTTTCAGCTCGCTTTCCCGCCCTGAGGACCAGAACCCATCTCCAGAACTCGCAGTTCTTCTTGAAGTTGACGGGTGACATCTTTTTTTTCAAACCCATGTATTTTTATTAATTTGTTTTCTTTTTCATCTTTTCTTGTTTATTTTAATTAAGCCTTTGTTTGTTGCATGTGATCCTTGATAAGTGGTTTGTTTCCATTACGCATTGGATTCAATGGTTTTCTTTACTGTGAAGTTTACTGTTTTACTTTTAGTATTCATTTGGTCCATCTGAGGTTGCTTTCTTGCATTTGATCATATCATGGGTCCTAAGTGATTGGCTAATCTTATTTTATAAAAGATTTGCACTTTCTTGATAAACTTAATCTCATTTTCTAATGATGATGAACTATCTATTTATTCTACTTTTTTTTCAAGCTCGTTCAGTTGATGTTGGTTTTGCTTGAAGACTTCTTCTTGATGGATTCTCTTTCTTTCAGGGTCCTTATGGATGCATATCGCTTGGGTAATCGCCAAACCTTCAATGTAGGTGCGACACTAATAATATGCAAATTGCATGAAGGATTCGGTAACTAGTTGCCAAGTATACATTTATGTGTACTTTATCTCACAATATTTTCTTCTGATGCTGTTGTCAGCATTTCAAAAGCTGGGGCTTGACTGTGCAAATTGGACAGAGCCTGTTTATTTGGATCTCCTAAGGTATGATATAAAGATTATGAGCAAAGACTCTCCCTAAACATGGGCTTATATAAAGGTTATCAACTTTGATATCCAAGGTTGTTCAATGCAGTTTATGTTAATTTTGCAGGAAGAGTGGTGGTGATGAGGAAAAGATGCTGATTTTGTATTTTAATCGGGTGAGTTCCTCTTCTGTTGTCTTTGGAAAATATGAATAGCTTAAGGAAGCTCTTTGAAACTTTCTTTCGTTCCGTATTTTTCTCTATTAAATCTTTAATATATCTTGCAGATTGGCTGGCCTGCTTCATTGCCCACAAGTGAGAAGGAACCATTTGTGAAAAATGTTCTGCAAAAGAAGGTAAGATGACAATCTAATAAGGACCTTAGCTAAGGACTTATTAGCTCTCTCCTATTAAAAGTGAGACCAGTTAATTAATAATTGGTTTGTATTTTACAGAAAATTGCAATGGATGAGTTTTTGATGTCAAAAAGTCTACCTTTGCGACCTGGAGTTGAAGAGTGAGTTGTCTCATCCTGATTAAATTATAAATTATACATCTTTATATTCTCTCTAAACGACCTATCCATTTGAAACTTAGAAGTTCTCTATGAGTTAACTCTCAAAGCAGAAACCCCTTCTCTAAAATCATAGGATGTATCTTGTAGTTCTTTGGTTAGTGTTTCTCTCTCAGACTTATAGTGAATTATTGCAGTGACTTGAATTATTTGGATTCATGATCACTATTTTCTGAACTCTCGATCAATTGCTCTATGAATTAATTCATATTATAAATATTATGACCATAATCAACCCACCTAATATAATGCCATGAAGACTCTGGTTGCGCATTTGTGCCTCCCTTTTTACTCCATTAGCATCCAACAGTTGCACTCATATTTGTCATTTCCATTTTCAGATTTATTGATGATGCATACAATGAAGGAATACCTGTGATCATACTGACAGCCTATTGTAAAAGCGGGGATAAAATTGCAAGGTATAACCAACATGTTTTTTTGTTGATAAGTTTGATAGTCCCATCAAAAACCCTAATGAAGATATGATTCCCTGTTTTTGAATGTAATATTTTCTATTGCTTTAGAAGTACTTTAATGTGTTTCTTCTCTTTTGATGGGCTTCTATTACAATCATTTTATCCCCACCACCACCACCCTACTAGTTCTAGTTCAGTGTGTTATGTGGGTGGTATGGGATCAAGCTAATACTCCAATTATCTCGTTATAAATGTTAGATCCATTATTGAAAAGCTTGGCCATGAAAGAATTTCAAAGCTAAAGATAGTTGGGGATAAGGAGATAGAACAGAGTTTGTATGGCCAAGTCCAACTAGTATATGGTAAAGGCATTTCTTCTGGTTTGGATGAGCAACTAGCTAAGGAGGCAATAAAAGCAGGTAGACTCTTTATCTTGAGTTAATAGGAATTTATATGTTTTGTGATGTACATTTTTTCAGTGCAGAAGGTTTACTAAAGGGCTCTCTTCTTGCTTTCTGGGCCAGCTTCTGCTGAGAAACAAAGGATTGCTGAGGAGGTTGCATCATTGCTAAAGTTGAGTGTAGATCTAGATACTAGCCCGTCTGAAAGGTTAGTTTTTTTTTTTTTTGTTCCTTTTAATTCAGCATATTCAGGGTTTGTTGTTGTCTATATGTTTATGAGTTTTCTGATGTACAGGGTTTAAAAGAGGCCTAAAAGAAACTCATGGCTTGTAAACTTTTATGTATGATTTTGCTTACATTAGACTTGGAAGAAATTATCTGTGAATATTATATGACGTGAGATGGTTCTAGTCAGCACACATGATTGTTGAAGACCTCTAGCAATGTGCCACATGAATATTCAGCACTCTCAGACTTTCTTCCCTTATCTGCCGAAACTTTTTGGGGAAAAGGACCGTAAGAAAAGAAAAAAAAAAATCAGAAGTAAAAAATTAGTTGGTTCTTTTTTTAGTTTTTAGTTTGTTGTTGGTCTAAAGATGTAGGCTGCATGTCAAATTTCTATACAGTTCAACATATTAGTTGCACATTATGTTGAGTTTCTGATAACATATTCATGAAAATTTCGGTTAAATTTCTATACAGTTCAACTTTAATATGGTACGCTAATGGTTTTCCAGCTTACAGAAGATCATAGCTGCCTTGCGAGCAGGGGCAGAAAATGCTGGACTACCTGTATCCAATTGTGTGCTAATTGCAGGAAGCCAGTCTGGTCTGGCTGGAGCAGAGCGAGTGGGCATGCCATGCGTTGTTTTAAGAAGCAGGTGATGGCTTGCTACTCAATCATAGGCTCTTTATCTTATGACCAAAGTTCACAGTGAAGATGCTAGAGTTGTTTTATTTTCTGATCCTCTAGGTCTGGTTGGCTTATGTTTTTTGTTCTGCTCTCTGTAGTTTGACGGCTAGAGCTGAGTTCCCTTCAGCAAATGCCATAATGGATGGTTTTGGAGGAGCAGACCTGACAATCCCTAAACTACGCAACAAGAAATGGTCATGAATTTGACTCCGTTTCCTCTTTCTGTGTGCCTATTAACTGAGCTACATATTTTCTTTTTCCAAGGGTGATATGTTCGGAAAATTCATCTCCTGAAGAGACCTCTTAACATTGAAACACAATTTTTATAGCTGCTTTAGATTAGGGAAAACTCGTCTCCTGTATTCTTTTGCTTTTAACATTTTTAAGACCATTTGCAAAATAGACTGTGGAATGAACTTTCACACCGAAATAGACTGTTCAGCAATGCTTGCTGGAGTTACAAGGCCTGTTTGCTTCAAAGTCATTCCTGAATAAAATTCGATATCTTTTTCTTTTTACAAAGTGGGGTGGTGACGTGGTGTTGGGGTTTTTATGTATATTCTATGATGGTAGTGCCGTGTGTTATATTAGTTGATATCAAATAGTTCCATATGAACTTTATCAAATAAACCATGATAAAGAATTAAAGATGCACTTAACAAGTCTAATGAGATTTGGTATTGGATGAGAGAGAGAGAGTTGATATAAAGAATGAGAAAGCTTTTGCTTTTTTGAATGCACAGAATAAGTATAGAAAAAGATCTCAAGAAAGAAGAAAAACTTAACTTGCCATTTCATCATTAAATAAATATAGAAATTATGTAGGCAGAATTACAATGTCATTTCTACAATGTAACAGCTAATTTCAACTAGAATCAAAACAACTAAACTATTTTGTAAAACCAGGCATTTCAGCGAACCCTCTTTATTTCATCAACTACGGGCAAGAAATAAATGAAAAAGAAAGAAAACTATAGGACAAGAGAGTAGTAACTCTAATCTGATACACATGGTACAAACAACAGAAAGCATACATCATGAAAATTCCGCTTCCTGATTTGTGGTTTGCCTGTGTGTCAAGTGAGGGCTTGAGTATTCCATGCTACTATCAGATGAAGAAATATTAGATGACACAGACGACTCAGGAATTGAGCTTGATACTGGATTTGCTTTCGGTGTTTCATTTCGAAAACCCTGAGAAGCAAGTGAAACGGGTTGTCTTGGTGCTTCAGGTGTTGGATGTCCTTGAGCTTCTTCTGCAAGTCGTCTTAGAAGATTCATAACAGTGGGAAGAAACCTTGATGAAATAGATAGTAGTCCCGACAGCTGTTAGCACCAAACAAAGGAAACAAAAATTAGCACCAGTTTCAAATAAGGACCTCCAATGTTCTGCATATCATGTCTCATCTTGAAGCCAAGTTCGAATGTTTTTCCTATTATTTCTCACATCTCAAAGTCCAACTAAACAGGTTAACATAAAAATAAAAGAAAAGAAAAGAAAAGAAAAGAGAAACAAACTGTTTCTGCTTCAACATATACCACAAATATGGATCAGGGACGACACTGCCACTCTTGTAAAAATAATAGTAATACTAGAACAAAGGTGAATTTTATCATGCAGAGCACAGAAGTACTGTTAGACACAACCCTAGACAACTTAAATTCCAAATAAAGAAAATTGGAATAACAAGCCAAGACGGATATGACTGACTGGAAGAGAATAGTGACCTCATTTGTGGGACAAGCAACAAATAAAACATAAATCATGCCTGTTCCACATGGATGCATGCATATTTCCTTGTTAATTCATAAATAAGATCAACAGAATGCATACTCAATTTTATATTCTACAAAGTCACACCCAAAACGAAACCAACACCAACACCCCCCCGCCTACAAATTTTTTACTCACAGTGCCATGTCGGAACTCTCCCGCCATGTCCATCTGTACCCATAAGGCCTTTAAAAGTAAATATGCAACAAACAGAACCATGAGGTAGAAAGGGTTCCTGTTACATTTGAAGAGAAAAGGCACCAAAGATTAACAGATGGATGAGACATTTAGTACTTCCCAACAATTATCACTGCTCAGAAATTTAATACTCTTGAGTGAACATAATTACTTTAAAAGGAGCATAAATTCGTTAAAACCAAGAACAATCATCGCCATAATAGCCCATGGTGGAGGCAACCAGTTGTTACTTCGCATGTGAGCCTCCTGCAAATACAAAAGAAAACAGTATTATGCATAAACTGGCCACAGTACGATTGAGCTGCTAAGAAGAAAGATAAGGAGCTTCTTAAAAAATAAGGATTCTAGGGTTGTCTTGTCTTTGCAGCGAAAACAAGAATGCATTGATCTTGAGCATGAAATGGCCCCATTGGACAAAGCAGTTAGCCAAGTCAAGGATCTGCGCACCTTTCAATAAAGTGTCCCCATTTGTTCCCAAACTTCATATAATAATACAATGTTTTGTTGCACTACTAAAACAATCCACTTTACAAAAATAAGGACACCCCAAATGCCATTTTGAACACTATGCACACAACCTGTTTCCAATTTCCTACTACTAGTTGCCCATTACTTTTGCAAGCACTCACTCCATTGTTCAGATATTCATAATTTAAATCTTTTTTTTTTTTTTGGTGAATAGATATTCATAATTTAAATCTTTACAGACACTTCATGAGAAACAAAATCTATTTATTCATGATGCAACACCGTAAATGATAATCGCAAAAAAAATTAACCTACTGAAGTCTAACATCAGATAATATAAATATACCTGTGCTGAAATAGCTTGAGTGACAGAATACTCAGTCTCTGCTTTGAACTGTCTCCACAATGACTTGCACTGCACTGGTGTAATCAGGGTATCCTTTGAAGAAACCTAGTTCAGAGTAAATCCTCAATAAGAAACCAGTTTGATAATAGAAAGATTGTACAGATAATCCAGAACCCATTCAATAGTACCTCCTCCCAAGTGCTTGTGGCAAGAGGATCTGTAGAAGCACTCATTCTCCTATCTTGCAAAGATGGAACAGTAACAGTTCCATCCATTAGAGCAGAAAAGAGGACTTTTTCAATATTGTCTGGTTTCTCATCCAAGCGAATGGCAGCCCTAACCGATAAAACCTTAAGAGCCTGCACAATGAGAGAATAAAAGACACTAAAATATCACCTTAACACAAATAGACTGATACTATCATACTTCCTTCCATAAAATTTCTGAGTGATTACCGCAGCGCGGGCATCCTTGGTAATGGTTCTAATGTCTTCCTTCCCAGTCCAGACCCTAGGCATTGAATCACTGTCATAATTGAAGACTGTTGAAAACCTGAAAAATGTTAACAAAGTGATAAGAAACCAACATGACAAGGAAAAAATAAGAGAAAATTTATCGACAAGTTCCCTACCGATCCTTCATGTGGATCAGAACTTTCCCAGCCTCTTCTCTTGCTTTTGCCTCCACCACATTTCTTGCATAGTCCCTCAAATTTTGAACCATATTCGCAATTTTTTTTTTGTCCAACTCAAAACCAACAAGTGCATTTGAGAACTCTGATACTGCAACTTTAGTCTCACGATTAAGAAGATTTCTTATTGAAGCCCAGGTGTCTTTTCCACCAGCTTCAAGTAGAGTCTCAACAGGTTCAGTTAAAGATGCAGAGAGTTGTTTCTGCAAATATAAAGAGGTATCTGCATTAACTCATTAAATATTTTGAATAATACTATATTCACAGCCATATAATAATCAAGACCATACATTATCAAGAACATTACCTCATAGTTGGCATTCAGTTCTGACAACTTTGCACTGCGAACAGATGATGCATGTGCATCTATATCACGTTGAAGTTTTTCCCGAACTCTTGACGCATCCCAATTAGCCTGCTGTATGGCAGCATCTGAAAGACAAACATGGGTAATTCAATGGAGCCGAGTAGATGAATTGTTAGCAAGGATGCATATTGTCTGTATGTGAAAGTGATGTGATTGTGTTAAGTAGAAATTGGTAGAAATCATTTCAAGGAAACACCTTATAAGAAAAAAAGATAATTGTATGCCATGGAAACAAGTAAGATCTTTAAGGTCACTTCAAGAAGGATGGCCAGGAGGGAGGGGAAAAAGGTAGTGCCTTTGTTGGGCAGCAAACCAGCGTGAACCCACTACTACTCCTGAACAAGCACTTATTCCGTCTCCAAATTAACCACCTATGTCCCCATAGGGTGAAGGCAAGCCCCCTGGGCCCATCAGGTGTGGGGTTTTATCTCACCTTCCCAATGTGGGATTAAATCCATCAACATCCATGAGTGGGTTGGAGCCACACAACCCCAACAATCTTAAAGGTAAGATTCCCAATTTCAAGAGGAATAACGTTACTGATTCATTGTTTTGAACTTCTGTACATTTTTAAACTCTTACGTACAGCTTGTGAACAAGGGTAGCACCCCCTACACGCTAAAAAATGTAATTTAATACTAGGTTCTACAAATCTCAGAACCCATATTTCCATCGTATAGTTCAAGCACCATATGGTCCTATTCTATTTGAAAATAAGAGTCAGAAACCTGACCTATGACAAATAATTATAGCTGTGAGATGAGAAATATGATTTAAACATGACATTTAAATTGATAAGTGAAAACAGATATTAGCAGAACTGTTCATAGAGATGATTTGATTTCAGTTGAAGGCATGAAAACAAAAGGAAAGGTGATTCAAATTGCATGTTAAGCAATCACAAAGATGCTATGTTTGCCAAATGTGTGATGATTGCCAATAATAAAATCCCAAATGCTGTTACCTGCACATCCTTGGTCAAATTCAAGCATGCAAGACTGAGTACAGGTGCGAATGGATGAAGCAAATCCTTCTCCTTTGTTCAATGACTGCTCCAGTCTCACTTTAAAATTTTCAAGTGCTGTGGAGCGTAGGTGTCCAATCATGGTAGTGTATGCAGGGTGCACAAACTGTTCAGTTCAGAAGAGAGCAAGATTTAAACTACAAGTCCATGGTGAAAACTGAAAAACTAACAACCTAACTAAATCTTTGTCAAATAAGGGAGACAGAGAGAGCAGACATACATCCAATGCTTTTGACTCCAAAAAGTGTCGTTTTGAGTTCCTTACACCTTCTTCAAAGTAGATGGCCTCATTGTCATATCTATGATGCATAACATACAAATCAAGCCAGAACTAGAAACAATGCAAGCCTATACAACATTAACAATAAAACTTGCCAATGCACATAAAACAAACACACAAATGAGCACACATACACACATAATCTAAACACGACACAGATAGTTATAATCCCTCCCTCACTTTCAGAATTTTAAATGACATATTTAAATCAGAGTGGAGCTTACTCAAAAAGATAAGTGTCTATAATTGAGCTGACCCTTTTACCAAAACCCTGTACAGGACCGGTTTGCACAGCTTCTTCCAATGCCAACCAACCCTAAACATGTTCATTCAAGTAATGACCAATAGAACTTCCTCAATCATACTAGAAGTAGAAGCATCTCAAAAAAAATGGAGATAAATGGATGCATACCTCATTAGAGATCAACTGATTGAATTTCTCGTTGGCAATTTCTTCACACCGAACAGTGGCAACCATAACCTAATTAAAGCATATATAGTATATGTATATATTATGTGCATATGAGAAGAGAAGACCACAAATGATATTCCAATGGGAAAAGAAGAAACTACCAAACCTTGTGAGCAGGAAGATCCAGGTCCTTGTTCTCTTTGATTACTTTCCAAATCTGCTGTGCACTAAAAGAAAATCCTGAGGCAGGGACAACACCTCGTCTATCACCTGCAAGTCCTCCTGGAGAAATAGAGTGGAAAAAGCGCTGCCTCAGTTGAGCAACCTGCATCATACAGGACATAACTAGTAACTACCACAGTAAACCTAATAAATTCACTTAAGATTTAGGAATATAAGAAATGTTTCCCCTGATGTGAAGGACAATTATCCACATATATATATATATGTATACAACTCTTCAGAGCAGGAAGATGCTACATCACACTCCAGGAATCAAACCAACAAAAGAAAAATGAATGGCCAATATGATTTTGGGACATAAAGAATTGCTTCTGATAGTAGAAGGGCTACCTCCTCCTTAAACTTCTCCTCCTTCTCTTCATAACTGGACAAAGCAACTACTTCTACCTTCATGTCAAAGAATGTAACAATTAGAGACAATAAGCTCTGACTAATGAGAATATTAAAAATAACAGACTGTCAGAGAGCAGAGAAGGATATAAGAGATCTCACAGTAAAAAATTCACTGAGCGGAGTACTTTTATGGGCTTGGGGCTTTGGAACTAAATCCCATATCTGCAGAATTTACAATATAGGAGAGATACGGAGGAAAAGGAATTGGAAAAAAAAAAAAAAAAAGGACCTGAAGATAAAATTACCTTCTGTATATCTTCCCTTAAAACAGGCTCCAGATATTCAAAGGGGGTCTGAACAAACAGCCACAAACAAGACAGAATTAATGTGGAACAAAAAAATTTATCTCATAAACGGACACATCCTGTTGATAATTTCACAAAGTATCTCCAGACCTTTGTTTTATCACGTATAACAAACAACAATGTTGTTTTACGGGGGCTGAATAAGCGCATCATGACCTATGTACATTCAGAAATCAGAATGTCATTAATTAACGATGATGGTTGATTAGACACTAGAGATGCAAACATGAAGGTTGATTAGACACTAGAGATAAAAACATGGTTATAGAGTACCTGAAAAACAGTTTTTAGTAAAGGTTTGTTTGCAGCCTGCTCCCGACCGATATCATGGCACCACCTGTACAGAAAATCCATTCTCTAATAGATATCTAGAAATGATTTAAAATTACATGTATGTGTCCACCAAGTTCATACCAGCTTTGTCTTGCTAAAGCAAATTGTAACTAGATACAAATACATGTCACAATCTCAAAATTGAATCAGCTCAATCAATTTACTAGAACACTTACTAGAACAAGTAAGATAGGCTATCAGCCAAGTAATTCCTAGACAAACTTACATGTTTATGAGCACAATGTCTGAAATTGCCAGCGCAAATAGGGCGCTTTGCTTCTCAAATGTAGTATCATCCTGGAAAATAACAGAATTACAGAGGAATTATGAAGGGTGAGTAAATCTGAGAATAGGACAAGCCATTTTTCAGCTCTTATTATATCTTTCATCGAAAAAAGAAAATGGGATCTTAACAAAAAGCTGATTACCTCGCCTCTTTCCCTGCCATCAGTGCCCTCCAAATCCATGGCGATCGTGCAAGGATCAATGCCAACACAGTTGGCAATCCAAATCCCCTTCGTTGTTTGGCTCCTGAAACGAATATATACATACACATAAATACATAGATACATATATAGTACTTGTGCTGAAAGCAAAAATTCAAATTGGCTACATAACAACTGAAAAGCGCAGAAACCAACCTTCCTCTGAATGCATCCATCTCCCTGAACCTAGTTTTGAAAAGATAGTTCATCAGAGTGCTCTTCCCTGTCATTTCATAAGCAACCAATTCAGCAACAGACGAAAACCAAATTCAAATCGCTGGAGCTCAACTAAATTGATTGAAGTAAAAGGCTTTACTTCACTTACCGCTACTCTGAGGTCCCATGATGGCGACGACGGCATAGGAGAGTCCGCAATCAGCGAGCTTCACTTCCTTGACGAAGCGGTCGAGTCCAGCAGCATTGAACTGGCCGTCGCCGTCGATGAGCTGAGTGGCGCAGCAATCTTCCTCCATCAGATTGAAACTGTGAGCCCTAGACTTTGAGCCACCGACTTATAAGTTTACTTGTTGGAGAGGAAGACGAGCAGAATCTAGATGCTTCCTTTGGGCTCAAGCGTTGTAAAGCTTGGTTAAAGAGAGAGCGAAAGAGAGGGAGTGCTGTCTCTATTTTAATAGGATCGACATTTCTTCTGGTTCAATAAATCGGCGATGGGGGTGTTGAATTCATTGCTGTCAAAAGTGGATTCGGCAACTACTCACCCTTTTTTTTTTTTTTGACAGATCGGTAAGTAGGTAACTACTCCGAAAGAAAAAAAAAAAAAAAATACTCCTATATACACTAACTTCGTGTTTATCGGTCATACGTCAAACACATTTCTTTCATTTTTCACAATTTTTTTAAAACTTGAATTTTTTTATGGCCAAATTTAACTTTTGGTTTTTATAATTAGCCCTAGTTTCAATTATTTTAATTTTGGTTCTATAGTTGCATTCATGACACATTAACATTTTTTTTTATTAAATCATCAAATTTATTGTGCTTTTAATCATATATTTTACAAATCATTGCATATCATACATGCGATAATTAATTTGAAACTGTTTTTAGTTAATCCTCTCATAGTCCCAAATTGTGTCATGTGAAGAAACATAACCGTAACATATTAGAGATTATTAAATTTTTCACTTAGCTTTCTTTTTTGTGTGTAAATTATGTTTTTTTTTTAATTAAAATTTCAAAAAAAAATAATGTTTGGCCGTAAAATTCATTCAATATTATGAATCATTCGTTATTACAAGTCATTTACAATTTAATACATATTAAGTTGAGAAATTTGTCCAAGACCCTCAATTTATAATTTATTCTAGTGAAAGACAGTTGTTAATTAAAAAAAATTATTATTAGCTTGTAAGGAAGAAGGGGGGGGGCTATGCACACCACCCTAATCCACTAAGTTGACCACCTCACTTAAATGTTTGCCCCTTTGTGCCCATTTTGCCCCTGCATTAAAAAAAAAAAAAAAACCATCTCCACTTTGGCCGGCCACCCCTCCCCGCCGCTGGCGCAACCCCACCCCCTCCCCACCGCCGGCGCGACCCCACCTCTCCCCTTCGCCGGTCGACCCCACCCCTCCCAGGCGAAGACCCACCCACCCAGGTGAAGACCCACCCACCCAGGCGAAGACCCGATCGGCCCAGGCGAAGACCCGACGACCCCTCGCCGGCGATCTTCCTTTTCCGGCAGAGTTGAGACGCCGGACCACTTGGGTTTTGTTCCCCAGGTCACGGCGAGTCCAACGGTGGTCTTCCCTTGTTCATCCGACCACCGTGCGCGGCTAATCGACGTCGTGAAGCTCCGCGGCGGTGGAGAGAGGTGGCCGGCCAAAATTGGAGAAATGGTTTTTTTTTTTAATGCAGGGGCAAAATGGGCACAAAGGGGTAAAAATTTAAGTGGGGTGGTCAACTTAGTGGATTAGGGTGGTGTGAATAGCCCCCCCTAAGGAAGCATTGTTGGACAAACATTTTTCTAACAAATATAACAAAAAAGGAACATCAATATGGCCCATTACTTGTTGTTAACATGTACCTGCCCAGATGAAGTCTTGTTACAGGGCTTGGTTGGTTAGCAAGGCCCCATTGTATTC
This sequence comes from Dryas octopetala, assembly GCF_963921425.1. Taxonomy (NCBI): domain Eukaryota; kingdom Viridiplantae; phylum Streptophyta; class Magnoliopsida; order Rosales; family Rosaceae; genus Dryas; species Dryas octopetala. Next base: position 8,507,091 of record NC_141366.1, read on the forward strand.
CTGTTCTGTTCATGTCTTGGTTCTTTAGGCTTGTTATAAACAACACCTAGGAGGTCCTATCCAATAATAAATTTGTTCTGGGCCAGACCCAGCCATACTGTTGTGGGCTGCACTACATGCACCCAAACAATTGATGGCTACACCTAATTTAAATAGTATTTTTAATAACAATATTACCTCTGACTGAAAGGGACAAGCCAAGACATAAAATTATTTCTTTAAATTATAAAAATAAAAAAAAACAAAACAAAAATGTAAGAATTCATGGCGGTTAGGTCTGCGTTTTTTTTTTTGTTGTGACATCTCCAATATTATAAAAAGTAATATCACTATCATAGTTAGTTGGTAACTTGGTATGACTGTATAAATGCCAGAGTTTATGTTCATTTTCTTTAACTTTTTGAATTTTTGTCTAAAAGCAATGAAGAAAATAATTTTTTAAAAGTTATGGTCAGAATATTAGCGAATTAATCTGTTATACTTTTATTTAAAATTATAAATGGAAAGTACATAATAAACCCATGTCATTGGTCCATATGCAGATTGATCCACATTTACCAATTTTGGCATGTGATGAAAGTTATTCAATTTTCTCAGACCAAAAAAAGATATTAAATTTTGATCGACCATCGCCAATCAATGCCCATACCTTTAGACCATGGACTCTGAATTAATAATGTACAGTAAACACTAGTTTTATTAATGCAAGTTACGGAACTGTTCTTTTTTTTCTTTTTGTACAGTCATCATCTTCATCACAGTCCAAAATTAATTAATGACAGATAGGGCCCGGCTAAAATCATAGCCAATGGAGACCACATTCACACATAAATCATAAATGCCATGAGCCAAGTAGCCAGCCCATGTAAATGACGATAGTACCCTTGGTTTTTGTACCCAAAAAGTGCAGGCTAGAGTCCAAAAACTAAGAACGAAAGGGACTAGTCGGGGATTCACGACCCCATGGACCTGTCCTCTCTGGTCAAACACTGGTCAAACTAACTCTGTCACATATATCACATATGGTACACCCCCCTACCCTAGCTGGGATGATTAATTTGCTGACGTGGCCGTAAATATAAATGAACATATATATTCTGAAAAGACGAAATTCACATCTGTATTTCCCATAAAGAACAAAACTGTCCTCTAATTCCAATAACATCTAAGTTCTGGGGTTGTTTGGTAAATTTGCTCAAGTTGAAGGGTTTCGTTTCGTGCCACATGGGCAATTAATTATTTTAACATTCTTGCATGGTAGCATGGGATTAAGAGGCTTAACTAAATCTAAATGATTAGGATTCTTAATCATTTGTAGGCTTTTGATGTAGATTTATTCTGCTAGATCTTCTTCCCCAAGTAAAGAAGAGAAGAAAAAAAAATGGTCTTTTGCGCACCAACATGCACAACAATGCTCAACCCATCATTGCAATAAAATTGGTCCTCAACATTTTAAGTCAATTCATATGATCATAAAATACATTTAAGTCAATATACTATATATAATAAAGCTATTGAAGAATCAATTAAAAGATTCTCTTATTTATAGTATATATGCATTTAATCTATTTTAATTGAAAGATTTTTCTTGTAAAAAATATAACTAGTTTATCTATCCTCGTTGGACCTGCGTTTAATTATTTATCTAAAAATTTAGAAAAATAATATGCTTTAAACTTGAAAGAACCAAAATGGCAAGATGAAGTCATTATATATGTGAGATGAGGGTTGAGATCGATTTCATATCCTCGTCTTAACCCACACTTATACTAGGACACAGTCTTGACATATACCAAAATATATGTTTAGTTTTCTAAACAGAAATTTTTCTGTTGATCATGAAGAAACTCTAGTTGCAATTATGCTAAAAAGAAAAAAGAAGTTCTGCAATTCGAACGGGTGTGATGATGGGAGGCTACACCACGTGTAGGGGCCGGGTAGTGGTAGTCATGCAGCCACTCTCCAGTGCCTGCAAGCACTGAATCTTTTCTCTGAAAATTTTTGGGGTTTGTTGATGTCAGTTTGAATGGATTTGCTTGGCCTTTTCTTATAATGGTACTATCTATCTCTCTCTCTCTCTCTTTCTTTATTTCCCTCACTGTGGGGAGCAGTGGTTTGAATAAGTAGATTCAGATTTGAACTTTAATCTTTGAAGATTTTAAAGGGTGCAAATCAATCCTTAAGCTCAAAAAGGTTGCAAATTTTAAGACAAAAGAAACAATAGAAAATATAGAGAGAAGAAAAAAAGACACATATGGTGAAAACTTCAGGTAGCTCATCTTTGCTTCCAATATTTCTCATTTCTCATCACCTCTAGATGCAAAGAGGCACCCACAAAACCACAACATGCATGCCAACATCAACAGTGGCCTCAAGAGTGATGTTTTAAGGGTCATAGATCCATTATAAGGCAAACCCATTAATGGCATTTTACCTATATTAGCATTCTTAGGGTGAGATTTGACTGGTTTGAACACCACAAGCCTACATCAAAATCAATCCCCCCATAAAGACCCATTAGACCATTTTTTTCCCTCCTGTTCTTTAAAGACTCGATCCCCCTCTCCCTCTCCCTCTCCCTCTCCCTCTCCCTGTGTGTAGAAATGTGTATGTATTTTAGTATTGGTTAGGGTGGTGCATGCATTTTGGTGATGGCTGATCAAGGAGGTAACAGTACTAGTACTATAATGAGGGACTACAGGAAAGGGAACTGGACAGTGGGGGAGACAATGGTTCTGATTGAGGCAAAGAAGATGGATGATGAGAGAAGATTAATGAAGAGATCAAGTGGGGACAGTAGTAGTGGTGATCATCAAACAAGATCAATTAGCAAACCAGCTGAGCTTAGATGGAAATGGGTAGAAGATTATTGTTGGGGAAAAGGGTGTCTGAGAAGTCAAAACCAGTGCAATGACAAGTGGGACAACCTCATGAGGGATTACAAGAAGGTGAGGGAGTATGAGAGGAAGAATGCAGCTGAGATAAGGGATGGGAAGGAAGCATCTTACTGGAAGCTTGAGAAGAATGAGAGGAAAGATAGGAACTTGCCTACAAACATGGTGCCTCAAATATATGAGGCTTTGGTTGAGGTGGTGGAGAAAAAAGAACAAGGGCATCATCAGAGAGTGGTGAGTGGTGCTTCTGTTTCTGCAGCTACTTCTTCCAATCCCAATCCCAATCCCAACATAGGGTATGGGATGGAGAGACCTATAAGTAGTCTTCATCATCAGCCTTCAGCTCTTCAGCCTCCTCTAGTGCTGCAACATCACATCTCAGCTCCACCAATTGCAGCATTACCACTTCTACCACCACCACCAGCACCGGCACCAGCACCACTGGCAGCTCAACCACCACATCCTCTTCCTTACTCACAGCCTATGCCCTCAGTAGGTACTCTCTCTCTCTCTTTCCCTCTCTCTAGCTAGAAGAATTAAAGCTGCAGTCTCCATTATTATTGCAGTTTTCATTTTCATTCCACCAAATTTGTGAAGCAAATATATGCATAAAATTAATCTCTTTTAGTACTATATATTGTCTCTGAAGCAAAAGCTTAAAGCAACTTTTTGCTACTGATCATATACAGGTGTTTCTGTTTATCTTTGATGCCAATTTCTTCACTAATACAGAATTTCTGTACTTCCAATGAAAAACTAATTGTAATGCAAAAGAAAAAAAGGTGACAGTACTAGCAGACTGGTGGATCTCTCAGTACTCAGTACTACTGTTGATAATTTTAATTTGTGTGCATTGGTAATAATTAAACATAATATTCAGTTAGTATTGATTGGTTGATTTGGTTCCACATTTTTACCCTTTTGGAGACTGTGTGAAAGCTCAGATTCTGATACAAGTGAGCATTCAGACTCACCAGCCAAAAGGAGGAGGAGAGCAAGAGGTGGAGGTGGAGAGGGAACCAGTGGAACTGTGAGTGCAAGCACCTCAAGTGAAGTGGGCACTGCCATCTCCAGAGGTGCTTCCATCATTGCAGAAGCACTTCAGGGTTGTGAGGAGAGAGAAGAGAGGAGGCACAGAGATCTTTTGAGTTTGCATGAGAGAAGGCTACAAATTGAGGAGTCAAAGACAGAGATCCACAGGCAAGGCATTAATGGCCTTGTTGATGCCATTAACAAGCTAGCAAATTCCATCCATGCCTTGGCTTCCAACAACAACAACAACCAATCAGCTCCAAAGTGATCATCATCATCATAATACACAATACTTAATTTCTATTTATATAAGATAATTAAGATAGAGAGAGAGGGCATTCTAATCCCATTCGGTTGATTGTACATAATTTAACAACCCATTAATTTGTTTTATTTTCCTTAATTATGATTGGATAAAGCCATTTGTGTTTTAGTAATTGATCAAGTTATTGGATTCACTTGCTAATGATTCTAAATTTTTAATTATGTATTGGGTTTTTTTCTTTAAAAAAATTATCTCATATATTCACACATAATGCCAATCTAGCTAATTAATCACCATATATAATGGACTTGTAGTAATTACCAAATAATCTAATTCGATAACCATGGACTTCCCTATAGTCTGCAGCCATATGGTGTTTACCAGTACTATACATCATCGAGCAGATCACCAAGAAATAATTATTAATTTGATTGATTTCCCTTATCCTACGTACGTACACATTTCTAACTCTTTCATCTAGATGGTTAATTCACATTTCACTATTAGGGTAAATTTTTTTTACCGTTATCTATTTGTATGCTATATGCATTTGTAACATAAACCAAATATGTGGATGTATATGATCTTCAGTTGAGCTACACAACCTTGTTGCCATATCTTTGATCTGGTCATAATGTAGTTTTCTCAAAGATTTTAAAATGTGTAATGTGTGAGTTTCTCAACAAAAAAAAAACAAATGTGTAATGTGTGTATCTCATATGAAATTTGGTCCCATGCATGCACTCCACATATCATATAAATGTATGATGATGATGATTGGACAGTGTAGTTCACGCAGTGGAGACTGTGGGACTAGATCTAATTAGAATTGTTCATCTATATCATTTATGAGGTACAGATGTGAGAGAGAGAAATGTAGCTGGAGTTTCTGAGCAGTACTGCAGAGACCACACAGATCACAAGTGCTTCCCAAAAGACTGGTCAAAGGCGACTAGTCAATGATCTCTCTGAGGGCTCGGGATGACAATTACGAAAATGCCATCTTTGTTGTTATTATTGGTGACGACGTTCTTGGTATTCTCCTGTGGAAGGCTGTTGCAAAAGTTGATTTTGCTGTGTGACTGTGTGTGACTGAGAGAGCTGAGGGAGGAGAGGGTCATTATCGGCTAATTTGGTAGCCTCGCTCGCTGTGTGTGCTTCTGACTCTGACAAAAGGGTTCTACTGTACTAAAGTTGCACCTTTTTCCCTTGGAGAGCATCACAGGGAGCTTGGACATAATGTCTATTTTCAGCCTTTTCCCCCTTTCATATAAAAACACCCACATTTCCCTTTTTTCTTCCTTTTTTATTTCTAGCTCAATAATCTTGTCCACTTTCAACAAAGTTCCCAACACACAAAGACTTTTTTAAAGTCTTCTTTATAAAAAAGTATTTAGTTCGCAAAAATAAAACTCAGTTTTTTATATGTATGAGGAAGGAGTTTCTGAAGAGGGATTCATTTTGATAAGAATAGTATAGGATCGTCCGCGGGCTCAACCTTAATGCAATTTAATGATGTTAACCGTTAATTTATTATATTTCTACTCAACAATCATTCTTACATAAAAATTAATTAAATCATAAACTATTTGATTATCTAACTATGATTAATAAATTGACGAACAAGATATTCCCAATAAATATTAAAAATAATCGAGATGATAATCAAATAGTCAAACAAATTTCAATTATGCTTATTTTAAATGTACATCTAAAAATTAAAAAGTTAGATAACACAACTATACAATCCCTTATGGTTCAAGTAAAAAGGAATCCCTCTTAAGAAGGCCAAGATCCTATGCATGAGTTTCGAAAACTTAACTATTTGTTTTTCAACCGATCTCTTTGTTGGTAGTCTTGCATCTATTAGAAAGATGATCAGCTAGATAATGAGTTGAGATGGTTCAAAACTTTGGAGGCCGAGCCTCTTTGTCATCCCTCAAAATAAGTAGGCCCGTCTATCAAATTTATTGGGCCTAAAATTGTTGTCGGCGCCGTCCAGTGAGCCCATATTATAGATACGTGCCCAAGTGGGAGCCAAGTAATGGGGGATGGGCTGGGCCGGCCGTTAGGCCTATACATTAAAAAAAAAAAAAAAGGAAAAAGATTTTTCGAATGCTTGCTACGTGGAAAACAATGGAATATGTTATGTTAAATCCACGGAAGTCTTCGTAGAAAAAAAAAACAAAACAAAACAAAAAACAATTGCTTCAGTAAAAGTGTAAAACCGAGAGAGAGAGAGAGAGAGAGAGAGAGAGAGAGAGAGAGAGAGAGAGAGAGAAGGGTTGGTACTTGGTCTTGTTTAGGATCCTTCCTCTTTTGCCTTTTGCTGTTGCTTGCATCAAACATTCAAACCCTTCTTTCTTCTTTGTCAAAGTCTGCGGTCTGCTTCAATTCTGCTCAATTCTTCTGATCTTTCGATCCACGACTCTCATGGCCACCACTGGGAACAAGAACATCAATGCCAAATTGGTCTGGATTTCTGTCTCTGAATAAAACCCCTTTCTTGAGCTTGCTTTCTGTTTAATTTTATCGAATTTTGCGAGTTTGATTGGTCTGTTATGTTCTTGATATGGTCCTGTTTTGATTATCTCTAATTTCGTTTAGGTTTCTAGGAAAGTTTGTAATTTTGATCGGTCTGTTTGGGATTCTATGAGAATTCTGATGTGGGTTTTGTTTGTTTATCATGGAATTTGTTTGGATGATCAATTATCTGATATGGGTCAGCTGTAAATTTTGGATTGTCAACATTTGTTATCTTCGATGTTGTTCTGCATGATTATGCCTGATATTCAGATGCTCGCATATTTTATTATTGTTGCTGCAGTTGTTGTTCAATGGTATGTTTTGGGCTCTAGGATTTGATATAAGGTAGTTTTCTTGTTCATGTACCTTGTTTTCTGTCTAAGACTAGGTAATGATGCATATCGAACTTCTTGTCAGTATCCCACAACAAGAAAGGCGACTGAAAATTTATTAAGTTTTCTAGCGGTTTGGGCAAAAGGCCAAATTTTTCACTTTTCTGTGTTGTTGTTTATCTTGGTCTGTTATGATATTGTGAACCCGAAGGTCTATGAGAATAAATATAATAATACTGTGATTGGGGCAAGTATTATAGCTTTCTTGAATAAAGAGAATGTTTGGTGTCAAGGTTATTTGATTTTTGGTTCTTTAATATACTAATTCTTTTAGATGGAAGCATATGTAGTTTAGCATTATGTGATGGAAAGTCCTCTTTTATTTGTTTATTATTTTTCCTTGGTAATTTCCTTTTCTGATCTCTAGAGTGATGTTTGATATTGTGATTCAGGTGCTTCTTGGGGATGTCGGAGCTGGGAAGTCTAGTCTAGTGTTGCGCTTTGTAAAAGGGCAATTCATTGAATTTCAGGTTGGTTCTATTGTGAAACTCTGGGTTTCTATAATTTTTAAAGGAAACCTTTTTCTTTTTGATCCAGGACCTTACTTTGTTATATGATATTGTAGGAATCAACAATAGGTGCTGCCTTCTTCTCACAAACATTGGCTGTAAATGACGCAACTGTAAAATTTGAGATTTGGGATACAGCAGGTCAAGAGAGGTACCATAGTTTGGCGCCAATGTATTATAGAGGAGCGGCTGCTGCAATAATTGTGTATGATTTAACAAATACAGTGAGTATATTCAGAAATGTTTGATTTCCTTGAAATTTATCGTGTTTCTGATGGTGAAGTTGAGGGTGAGGCAATGGACCTTCTGAAGCAAGTGGTGTGACCTTTGAGGTCTGAAGCTAAAGCTGATTCCATCCCCCACTTGGACAAATGCATTGAATTTCGGATTCACAGAATGCATCTTATATTTTTTATAATTAGTAGATTTAAAATTCAGCTAGATAGATGGAGTGTGTAGGTTATAGCAGAAAATTCAGCTAGAAAGTTCTTGCTAGTGATTTAGGACAATCTTTTTTCAATTCGTTGGCTGTTTGGCATTTTTCAGTCTTCCCTAGTTGACAATTTGCTTTCTGTCCGACATCTTATCATTTAAATTGTTTTTGTGTTTCATGTGTTTAATATTTTTGTATCTTTACCAAGTAGTCTCATTTACCGGTGAAATATTTTAGTTTTGCTGTTGTGATATTATTTAGTCAAATACAACTTAACAGAAATGCAACTTTATTTCTTCTCTTGTAGGCTTCATTTGAGCGAGCAAAAAATTGGGTGGTAGAGCTTAAATCACAAGGTATTGTTTGCACTTTCTTGTTGTGATTTAGATATCCTTCTATTTATATATTTGTCTCTTTCATGGCTGTTTTGGACAACTTCATCCGGTGGTAGTCATTGACTGTAACTGTGATTATATTCTTTTAATTGGTGGGGCATACTAACTTCTTTACACTAATTGTGGTACTAGCTTCTTTATTTCCTCCAATATGACTTTAATTCTATATAATTTGATTTTTTCCCTTATGACAAGGCAATCCGAACATGGTTATGGCACTAGCTGGGAATAAAGCAGATCTGGTTGAGGCAAGGAAAGTGGCAGCAGAGGTAAGTTTATCATTTTCTGTTTTTTTATTGTTATGCTTACTGGTTGAATTTTGTAGCACTCTTGATTTTTCCTGTCAAAAATCCTTAGTTCTTGAAAAATAAAGCAGCTTTTCCGGATCAATGAATTTGAAAAATTCAAAGATACACATGGAAATATTTTTGGTGATCTGCCCCTTCGTGTAACTTTTACAGTTCCATTCTTCTTATAGTAATTTATGCTTATGCTAATGTTGGACATTATTTTTCAGTCGCATTCTTATAGTAATATATGCCACTTCTCCTATCTTGTATCCACCCCTTAGAAAAAAAGGGTTGGATACAAAATTTATGGGAGATATGACATCTCATTATATGATATCGATAATTGCAAGCTGTTTTTTTTTTTTTTTTTTGGTTTTTCTCCTCCTTATCGGTGGTTATGCTTAATGGTGGCAGAATCATATATACATAAAACTAAATTTTGCAGCAAATAAAGGAAAGAGGAAAAGAAAATGATGTTTTTCACCTTACTACTTCTTAAAGGCCAATTGGTCATGTTGTCTATTTTCCATAAGCTGTTACTGAAAAAATAGGGTAAACCAAAAAGCTGGACAAACTATGTCTAGAGAGCGTCTCTGGCTTGAAGATGGTTTAAAACTATAAAAGTGACAGATTATTGGAACTAATTTGACTATAATGTTTTTGTGTTATATGTTTATACATTTTGAGCGTTGCTCATATAATTTTTGCTGCTGTTGCAGGACGCACAGGCATATGCTCAGGAGAATGGCCTTTTCTTCTTGGAAACCTCTGCAAAAACTGCAGACAATGTCAATGACATTTTCTATGAGATAGGTACTTTTTAGTGGGATGGATCTTAAAAGCTTTGAAAGAAAACCTAGAAATGAATTTTAGCACAAAATTAGTTTTCAGATTCATTGGTCAGCATCTGAATCATAAGTTCCAAATGTTCTACACTTCTACGTATTTGTGTTGGATTTTTTAAAAAAAATTTCCTGCAGATTTTACCAGATTGCTGTTGGCATCAAGTAATTTATGCAGAAGTTTTCTTCAATATACTTATGCTGGACATTTTAGGGTCTTTCTAAAAGCCAATAACATCTACCCATTTCACCTGAGAAATTAACTTCTGTTAAAAAATGGCTTTACTCGAGTATTTCTGCATATTTGGTTTTCGTTTCAACAAAATTCATGATCTGATTATTATGGTTTTCTTCTGTTTTGGATACAGCAAAGAGATTACCTCGAGTGCAGCCTGTGCAGAACCCTGCAGGAATGGTTCTTATGGATAGACCCTCTGAAAGAGTCGCAAGCTCGTCCTGTTGCTCTTAGAGGTTCTTTGGTGCTTTAGGTCGCTGCCTGGTCAGTATTTGCATAATAGCTCGATTAAACCACAGTGGAAAGTGATGTATCAGCTATCTAGTTTCCTATGTATGTGTACATTTATTCAGATTTGTATATGCATGTTTGTTTAGAAATGATCTTCACAAGGTGTGAGAAGCATATGGAGATTGTCTTTTCATGTAATGAAATGGTTTGGCATGCTAACTCTGAGCTGCAAATACCCAGATTTAGTGGTGAATAATAAGAATGCTTGTTCCTTGATGAGAGGCAAACATAATTTTAGTGGAAACTATAAAGTCAAAATCAGTCAAAATTCTAACATTTGTTGAAGTAATCTTTCCACTGCCAAGTATTTCGTGAAAATTACTCTGTAGAATTGTGTTGTGATGGATTAAGAAAATAAGGATTTCAAAGTCCATTTTCTCTTGTAGCACCTTAATAACGTCTCCTTGATGGTCATCGTCGACTACACTGACAGTGGGCTGTATACTTGGGCTGTGAACCCCCGCACCATGTTTGTTTTGAAGCTATATCTTTACTACTTCGACCAAAAAAAGAAAAGAATCTATATCTTACTCTCACAGTGAAAATACTAATGTGTTGTTGGAGGAAGTGCTAAATTGTTCCATGATGTTGTGTAGTTTATATTGTTCCAAATAATGCACAAGTAACCTGATTAGTGGGACCAAAGCTGAAGAGTATTGCTATTTCAAAGCCGAAGAGTATTACTATTTGGACCATCTCAATTATTACTTTGTTGATTATCTCTTATCTCTCTAATAGAGGTGAGAACCACACATGTGATTATTCAAAACCGGAAGGTGCGAGGCAGCATTTTTTTTAGCATGAAGATCTGACTCTTCACATCCTTGCAAGCCTAACACTGAGTCTAATCACACCCCCATCTATCTAACTATATATTGACTGCAATATCATAATAACCTTGGGACTAATTAATTAATAATTTAATACATGGAAGATCCACCACAGTATTCAACAGTTGCCAAAGATATATTCCTTGAACACTTTTTGGCATATGTTATGTCTCTATTTATCTATTTTATTATTTTGCGTGTGCATGGTCACATATAAACCTCGTCACAGAAAATTAATGTTTCTCCACTTCAATTTGTTACCTCGTCACCAAGCAATGGGAATATAAACAGCTCATTTTCTTGACCATCTGAGATCATATAAGCATGGAAATCGATTTAACAATGATTTATCCAAGTACAAACAACCAAAATTCATCAATTAAAGAAAAGGAAACTAAAGAAATACATCAATTATTCAAATATCCAAACTTCCAAGCCTGCCTGCCTCACTATTTTGTCTGCTGAAAAGTGCAGCAGCATAACAGCAAGAACCATATACCATCAACTACCACTGGGATTAATTAACTATTTCTTGTGAAGTCCTTGAGAGGCTGCAGCTGAAGCACAGTCCATTGGTTGAAACCCAATTCTCTGTTTCTCCAGGTCATACACAACCTCCACATTTTGTTGCTGGAAGCTCCCAAACACCCCAGCAGGCCCATAATCCCCATCATCCATGCTTTGGAACAACAGACATTTCACCACAGTGGAGTTAATTGGAGCCCCCATAGCATAGAAGTAGTTTCCTTGGGGCAATACCAGACTCACATTATTCAAGAAATGGAAAGTGATTGAAGGAAAGAGGTCTTGGTGATCTGGGAAAGTACTGATTGTATATGGGACTTCATAACAAAGATCAAAAGAGGTCCTTATCTCCATTTCCTTGGCTCTAGGATATGCTATCACTGACTGGAGGACTGAGAGGAGGTCTGAGTAAAAAGGCTCAGGCAAATGAGTGTAAGTGGTTCCCGAGTCAATCAACAATCCCCCATTACCTTGTGAATCAAACTCTCTCAAGGTTACGGGTGCTTGTGTAATTGCACTGATGTTACCTATTGTGATAGCCTCTAGACCAATGTAGTAGTTGTTTGGGTACATGGGACTCTTCAACATTGGAGTGAATTGCAAGTTATCTTTAGAAGAAATGGCAACATCTCCTAGAACTAGTGGACTTGAAATGTTAGGGTTGTTTGCATACTTGAAATCCAAGAAGCAGTGAGAGAAGCCCTTTTGTAGGAACCCAAGTTGTGATGGGAGGGAAAGTGATCCCCTACCAAACCCTGCAATTCCAATAGGCTCTCTATAAGTAGACCCAATGCACCCAAAACAGAACTTGGGAATTTCCCTAGTGACATTGGGGCTACTAATTCCATGAACCCGAAGTGTGTCTCTACCAAGTGTCCCTGTGACAACCCCACCTGCACCATAAGTGTAAGCAAATGAAGGGCATGGTCTAGAGCATGTGCCCTTAAGAAGGGTAGTGAGTGAGCAACCGGCCATGGTGCATGGGTCGATTGAGTTATCAGAGCTATGGATGTCAATGCAAAAGGAGCTACCACAGAGGTCTCTGAGTGATGAAGAAGAAGCAGAAGGAGAGAAAGTAGGCATTAGCTTATTGTTCCTATAGTCATCACAATCTATGCAACCAAAAGAAAGATTCCCACAAGGAACCCAAGTAAGGTCACTCCCAGTATCCATATATACTTGAATGACTTGTGGGGGTGTCCCCAAATTAAGAGATATCAAATACCCATCTCTAACTTCCCTCAATGGCTCCATCATGTCAGAGTACACTTGTGTTGATGGTTTCTTTTTCGAATTAGCCACGGCTTTTGGAGTTAGAAGGGAAGTTCGAGAATGTGTTAGACCTAGTACAAGGGAAGTACTACTGGGCCTCTGCCTGGCTAGGATTTGGTTGAAATTCAAGAACATTGAAATGAGTAGAAGGAAGAAAAGGAAAGTGGTATTGGTGAAGGGTGTTGCCATTGGGAATTTGGGACTTTAGCTTATATTGGAGATAAATGAGCAGATCATTAGTTAGTACTTAGTAGTATGTATTTATAGAGGTCATTTCAATGAATCAATTATATGATATATTTGAATTAAAGGTAGATTAACTGTGAGCTACATTTGGGTTTTCGCATATGGACTAACAGATGTTTATGATCAAGAGGTTCTGAATATTAAGTGTGAGTGTGTGCACACGCACGCATGTGCAAGAGAGATATGCATGCATGTTTAGATAAATTAACAACAGTACTACCTACAATCATCATAGATTATAAGGAAATATATGGAGTACTGCGCATGCTTTATAATATTATAGGCAGTTTTTAATCTAAGCTAAAGAGGTCCCTACAAATAATGTGGGGCTCGTAGCTTCACTGATAAAAAGGATTAATTTACCTCTACTCACAAAATCAGAGCTCCCCATTTGGCCTCTTTTTGAACCTTTCACACTTAGAATGTTTGTTATCTCAGTCTAGGACATCATATATTCATATTGTGCAAATCACAGCAGTGAAATTTTGAGAAATGGGTCCTGGGATCATTGGTTCTTTTGCCCTTGTTCATAAATTCTACAAGATAGTGGTAGCCATGCGACTGCAAATCGGCTAAAAGCTTCATTGCGGATTTCATGGGGGTTAAGTACATGTACAGCAAGAATATTTTGGCACACACACACAAACACCATTCGGACCACGTCGTACTTGGAACTTTCTCACCTGGAGATGACGCAGCATCCTCAAACCACAAGAATTAATACTGACAATTTGCATGTTGCTTGCCATTTTCATAAATTTCACATGGGTTTTAGTACTATTTCAGGAGATTATATTATATACCATATTGTAGCTGTAAGCTTTGTACTTGTACTTAGCTAGAACATCAGTTTAATATGCCATTTGCAATCTTGACTGCTTCTTTAATTTTAATGATTAGTAGGATATTGGACAATGACACCAACATCTGCAATAAATTTTGGCTGAATTGGCTGCTTGTCGAGTGAATGATCTTAACTACTTGCTCTTTTAATGGATGCATGATGATGATGACATGGTTTCTGTTTTCTAACTTTGAGTTGGAATGCTTACCGAAAAAGTAATGCATTATATGGTCAGCTTCATAAAGTATTTTTGTCACATTAGGTATCCCATTTGTTAACCCAATTTAGTTATTCTCTATACAATGCATGCGGTACATCACTGTTAAGAGAATCGTTTTAATATACAGATTGGAAATATGTGTAGGTAAAAAAAGTAATGAGTTCATAACAATTTTTGTGTATGCATACACATTGCCTCGAAGACTAAATCTTTAATTACTATAGAGGGAATATAAAGGCTTAAGGTAAAGGAACACTTCCACTCTGCATGACGTGGGATCCAAAATAACTAAATAATTGATCCATTTTGCATATCATATTCCTTTGTTTTCCTTACAATAGGTTTTCTACCTTCCTCTTGTTGCATGTAAAAGGTCACTTACCAAACAATCCAAATTTACATTTGTTATGATATGTGGTCATAATTTGGTGTCTCAATATTCAATTACAAAAGGTGTAGTAGTAGTAGTGGAGAAAACACAAAAGATTATACAAATGCTGTCAAGTACTTTTTAAGTGTAATACTTTTTAGTAATAAAATGAGTTCAGAGATTCTAGAAACTAGATAATATGGGCCCGATCGATCCTGAATGAATGGCTTTTCTGTTTCAGATGCTCTTTTGTAGAAAGTAGTAAGAAAAACAAACTGCTATACAGATGCCCCTTTGCAATCCATCTCAGGCGCAGTACTACTAGCCACTAGGATCATAGTATGATTTTCCCTACTTTTGTCTTCATCAACAATCCAATAAGGGTGGGCATGGACGGGTTGAATGGGTTAAAAACTTAGAAGTATGCTGTATATGAGTGTTTCTCTAAGTTTTGATTTACTTTGACCGAGTTTAAGAAATCCACAAAAGTGCAGTTGTTGGGCAACCTAATTTGGAAAGGCTAAACCCAAATTCACTAAATCCAAGAACAAAAAGAAAAAAAGAACCTATAAAAGTTCACCTATATTTGTCCACGTAAGTTCTTTGAATTTTCATATTGTCTAAATCACGGTATTTTAAATTTTTTGGGCGGCTGACTTTTACTATTCGATACAAGCAAAGAGTTTAGTCAGTTTACTATTATTGAATTTGGAAAATGCTTGGCTCCTCTGTACGTACACAAGGAGTATACATGTCAAATTGTGATTTGCTTACCTAACTTGTAGAGATGAATGGCTCTTTACCCATGATCTAATCATTGTTCTAAAAATAATTATAAAAAATTGAAGACATTGCAGAAACAATGCATGCAACTTTGAATCATTTACGCCTATAAAACTTAGCTTTACTGATAGGAAAAAAAAAAAAAAAAAACCTCACCTTTTTTTTTTATTTTTTTTTTTATAAAAGACAAACCGACTTTAAATCATTTACAACTGTGGCGACCAAAATTCCTCCGGTTTTGATTTCTTTGTAACCCCTCTAGGCCTCTATCATTTATACAGTAACCAACAAGAATGCACGAGATCAGACCCATCTTAAGGGGAAGAAACTAGACTCAATCATATATCCATCATTGCCTCTTGGCTAATTGCTTCATCAATCCCTTAATAATCTTTCCAAACCACATCAAGTTCATTACCGCTAGTGCTGATGGCACAACAAAGACCAACAGATATCCAAAGATGTGCATCTGGATGACCTGCTCATCCAATCAAAACAATTTGATAATTAAGACAGATCCACACTCCAAAATATTTAGGAGTTTTCTGTGAAAGTATAGAGCATGCAAAATCCAAAGTCTAGGTGGTTCATATCTTCAGGGACTTGCAATTTACCTGATCATAGTGCAAGTAAACATGGTAAAACATGTAACCAAACAGCAGAATCCTTGCAGCCTGCATTCCATTAATTTCTTCAGCAAGCATGTCTAACAAAGATTGGCATTACTTAACCAAAATGGAAAACCCAGCATCCTTAAAACAGCAACAATATATGCTAACGATGTGCATGCTGCTCACCTCATGACAGATGGCTAACAAATGAGTTAGCTTATCTTATGAGTGTATCAGGGCAGGGTTGCAAGTTGTAACTAAAGTCTACCTACTATATGATATGAATACATGTTAACCATCGAAAAACTACAATTCAAGAGGACTTTAACTGACCAGCCATGCAAAAAATATCACGACGCCGTTAACAAGATATGCGCTGGACCTCTTCATACCGGCCGTGTCAAGATACCTTCATCAAAACCAAAATTTATAATAATGATGGAATGCAGAACCTAAACACAATCTTCCTCGTAAAACTTACCATCTCATATTGATCTCTGGAGTAGTGACCTCAGAGATGAGGATCATGTATGTATAAAGTTGTCCTTCCCCAGAAAACATGGAGTATGCTACTGCAATTCCAGAAAGTGAGTGATGAAAAACCTGAAATGGAATGCCACCATATTAAGAGTTGTACAGCATTTAACATGCAAATGATACTCCTTTATAATAAAAGATTTGTGTATATGCTGCCTAGTATTTGACTTTATTTATAGTTCTTTTTTACTCTTCTTCTCTTCTTTCTAGTTACCTGTTTGTGCAACTAAGCAATCACATTGTTGATACTTTTTATATCATTGGTACAGGCTTTTGACCCAGATGTCAAGAAGGTTAGAACAGAGATGTAGACATGCTTATATAAACAGAAATGTATATGTGTTTCCATACTAATACAAGGATTGTCTTCCATAGAGAATATACTTACATACTCCATTCCACCTAAAGAAGGGTATAGCCATAATAGCATTCCTAGATCCGCACAGAAGTACCCAACAGAGACCTGTCATAAATCACCTTCATTATGATTTATAGAAAAATTTTAGGAGAACCCAAACAAAAAAGTGTATCCAGATGAAGCAAACCCAATAGTATACAAGTTTTAACTGGCCAGGTCAAGCAACTGCCAACAGTATTAAAGTGTATCTAGATCTAGTTCAAGTCCCCAATGAACTCTGGGTTACAAGCCACCTATTCTGAGGTCTTCTCAATAAACAGTTTTAACTAGCCAGGTCAAGCAACTGCAAATACACTAGGGTTAAAAGGGTTTGAACCAAAGGACTGATGTAAATATCATATACGAACTAAGACCAGTCAACAGTTCAAACAATTGTCCCAGCTCGTCTGCCAAGAGTTTCAAAACATTTAAGTGAATCCAAAATGCTCTCAATATTCTCGAAATTGTCAAAAGAGATGAACACTTCCCATTTTAATTCATTGTTTCTTACCCAGAAGAAAGGCACCCCCCATTGTCTCACCCTAATCACAAAAAAGGTACAAAAGTACTTTCTTTTGAGGAAGGCATGCCACTCAAATTTATTGTAAAAAAGAACGGGAGAAATGTGGGCCCATAAACATTTAAGAGTTTTATGCCTCATAAATTAACCATAAAATTAAGCTAAGATTGCAGCATCACCAAAGCTGATATAAAGATACAGGAAACTTTAACATCATAAGGATCATCTTCGAGTCATGTCAAAAGTTTATGTGAACTAAAGCAAACAATCTTCGAGATAAAGTCACACATTTTACAATATAAAAACTATTGTTGGCTCACTTCAACACTTCCTAACAGCTCAAGGTTAAACCAAGAAAAATGTTTATCCTAACAATATAGGGAGCGCAGATAAATGTTTTCATATTATTGAGTGGATAATAGTTCATAACAAAAATAATAATAGGAAGCGCATACCCCTAATCCAAAAACAGAAAGCGGTGAGCTTCGAAATGTAACAAGGCCAGCAAGCTTTTGGTCGGAAAAGAGATCGGACCAGAACACAAAGTACAAGGACAGAACTGTGATAAAAATGGCATGAATACTGGAGATACCTCTGCCAAAATTATTTTTTCAAATTAATGATATGTATAAGTGATTATTACAGATGGGAAATATATTCATGTTGAACAATTCAAAATTGGAAATCTATACTCACCGATTGTTCCACTCTATTCGTTGGATTTTTGTAAGACTAGCATAACTCTTGAAGTAAAAAGTACTAATTAACTGAGTAAGATCATAGACCTGCAATATATAATGAGTTACTAAGGAAATAGAAAACCAAATCTAGAACCTAAATGAGGCACCCAAAAGCTCAACTATAAGAACTGCTTTTACTATTTAAGAGAATTAAGGATCAAGAGTATACCGTTTTGCACAAAAATATGCCTCCAATAATGGAAGTATATGGTATAAAGGGATCTGCTAGTAAGTAGTTTTTAACCAGCACTTGAGCTTGATTTTGGTAGGATTTGATAGCCATAACAGTCCTTTCAGACACTGCCATCATTACCATATCCTCGGACGATCTGTTTGATTAGAAGATCTATTTCCCTTCTTTACTTCCTAGTACTTTCTTCCCCTCTTCATTTTCCTGTTTCATCTTTCCATTAGCAGACACAAAGTGCAGGTAAGTTACCAAGGAGGAAAGGACATTAATCCACAATCATAAAACATGCACATATCATCAGCATTATTTTCTTTGGTCAGTATTGTCAGAATCTGAGAATGACATTTTAACCAGAGTAGCTTATATTAGCAGATGGGTAAACTATAAGCAAAAGAAATGTGATATTTTATGTGCGTATCCATATTACACAAAATCCATAAAAAAGTTACAACACCTACAGGAAAAGAAAAAAAATAAAAAGAAAAGCTGCACCAACGCATTTTAATTCGCCGAAACTAAAGTTAATTGGAATTTTACTGTACGTTTCAAGTATTTAGACCAAATAATTCTTCGTTTAAAAACAACAAATGCAAACGAAAAGGCTGAAACCAGAATCCAAACACAGAATTAGAAACAGATGAGATCCAAGAAACACAAGAAGGAGAAAAAAATGAGATATTAAGCAAAATCAAACCCCGATTGAGCTACTTGCCAAATACTAATGTATGAATTTATACTAGTAAACACATTAAAGGGGCTAAAACACCATATGGCCATTTGAAAAAAGGTGGTGGAACCACTGAAGTCCAATGTAAAATGCAGCACTACATGAACATTGCCATGGTTGCAGAACAACATCAAGACAAACTCTAAGCAGGAGATTCATATAAAATATAAATGAAATCAAGCAGTACCCAAAACCCAGGAATGAAATCAAGGGGAGACAAAGCAAACTCGGATCCAAAGGTTCACCACAAACACGTGAGAAATCAAATGGGGTATTTAAAAACCACCTTCAGCACGAGATCAAAACCTCGGAATAACCAAAAGCAGATGGAATTCAAATGAAAACCCAGAAAGCAAAACAGAGGATACAAGCCAAGAAGCTCAGAAATCAGATGGAGGTCTTACCATTAGCATGCAGTCCATGAGAAAACGAACAAAACCCCTTCCAAAATCAACAGCCAAATCAGATGGGCATTCGAGAAAACAGAAGACCCAGAAGCTAATCAATGCCAAAAAGCCACAAATCACATTGAAAATGAAAAACTCGAGGAGCTGATGCAGATGGGTAATTGAGAAAATAAATGGGTATTGTCAATTCGTCACCAACAACAGAGAGAAATGGAATGCAATATGCAACAACCCGTGAAAGAAAAAAAAAACGTAGCAAAGGCGAATGCAATCAATGTGACTGTGAGTGTTGCGAATCTCGAACCAAACATGTAATAAAGTAAGGGAAGGAGGAGTTATTAGTTAAAAGAAGAGAGCTGGGAATTGGGAAACTGGAGAAAGGGGCCAAAATGAGAAGAGGTGTTGGGTTGGGTGGTGGATACGTGTGATTTGTGTTTGGGTGTGTGTGCCACAGAGCTATCAGTTAACGTGGATCGCATTTCCTGTTATCGAATCAGATAGGGAAGTAAGAAACGAGAACAATGTGATTGCCTAATGTCATTGGTTGTTTGGATTTTTAGAGTATTGTTTGGACTAAATGTAAGCATTTGTACCAAGGATGAAAGGACAAACAAGTATGTTTCTATTGTTTTTGTGTATGGGGATGTATGGTAGTTCCATGTATCTTTAATTCTTTATTCAATATTGATTTGATTTGATCATAGAGGTTAGAAACTTAGAATGATAGCCATGTCTTAATATTATACTTTTTTTTTCTCTTACTACAAAAAATAAATAAAAATACCATTACATTAATAACTATTTATTATAATTTATATCAATATTTACTTCTGATTTTTGATATGAATAAAATATATGGGATCATTACTCTTTGAAAATAATGATAACCATATTATGTGACAATTGAAAAATTAAATTGATAACCATATTACAATTATACACAAAGTTTTTCGTGCCAGTGATAGTTGTAATGTATTAATAAACACGTAGTTGTAATAAATTAATAATTGATATAAAAAATACATATTAGTTTATACGATAAAATGCAAACACATATAAAGAAGTTATGTTACAATCTTTTATTTTAGTTATTTTAATTTTATTTATATCCTTCTACTCATAAAGTACAGTTAATTAATATCTTAGGTTGTTGCTTGTACAGTTCCTATTATTCCACCACCAACCAGATCCTACCCCAATCATTATGGTTGTTGCATCACTTAATTATCATTTCTAGCTATTTTTAACTATCATGGCAAGTTGGCAACTTCCTGCATTAGTAGTTTAGTCTTTTTGATACTAATGAAATTATCATACATGAGCCCAATAGACAATCCCAATATCATGATAGACATTAAACTATTTTAGATGCTTGTAGGTGACCCCATCTACCTCTCAAGTTTCTCCAGTTATTACCCTTTTAAATAAAATGTCCTTTTCACTTTTTAATATGCTTGCTTGTAGTGAAGAGTAGGGTTTAGGGAAAATGGGGCTGCAGGAGAGGAGGAGCATTTTTTAAGTAAAACTGGCTTTTGGTTCAATTTTGTAGTTTTTGCAATAAGTTATTGCCATGAAAATATAGAAGGTTTCTGATTGCTCAAACATCTTATTTTTTTCATCTTAAATTTGGCTTCATCTAACTATTTCGTTATGGGTGATTTTTTATTGAGAATTGAAAGAAAAGGAAAGTTTGGTGGTGGAACTTGGCTAAGGGATTTTACTGAATACAATTGTCTCTCTATATGAGCTTGGTGTAAGACCTACTACAATTGTCAATCCCTACCCAACTAATGTTAATTTTTTTTGTTAAGTATTGATAGGCCCTTTTAGTATTATTTTTTTATTTATCAAAAGATGGGGGGCTATTCAGACCACCCAAAACCACTAAGTTGACCACCATCACAAATTTTGCCCATTTTGCCCATTTTCCAATTTTGGCCGGCCACCCCTCCCCACCGCCGGCGCAACCCAACCCCCTCCCCACCACCGGCGCGACCCCACCCCTCCCCTTTGCCGGTCGACCCCACCCCTCCCCATCGCTAGCGCGACCCACCCACCCTGATATCCCTTCTCTCTCTCTGCCTCCCTCCCTCACCGGACCACCATGGGTGGCCGGTGCAACCCCCGATCTGGAGGTCTATGGGGTCGCGCCGGCCACCCATAGTGGTCCGGTGAGGGAGGGAGGCAGAGAGAGGGAAGAGAGAGAGAGAAGGGAGATCGGGGGTGGGTGGGTCGCGCCGGCGATGGGGAGGGGTAGGGTCGACCGGCAATGGGAGGGGTGGGGTCACGCCGGCGGCTGGGAGGGGTGGAGTTGCGCCGACCACCTATGGTGGTCTAGTGAAGGAAGGAGGCAGAGAGAGAGGAGATCGGGGTGGGTGGGTCGTGTCGGCGGCGGGGAGGAGTGGCCGGCCAAAATTGGAGAATGGGCATGCAGGGGCAAAATGGGCAAAAATTTGTGAGGGTGGTCAACTTAGTGGTTTTGAATGGTCTGAATAGCTCCCTTCTTATCAAAATTGATAGGCTCTTTTTAGGGCCGGCCCTTAGGGGATGCCAAGTGGGCAGTCGTCTTAGGCCCGTGAAAGACTCCCAAATTTTGTAGATCTTTTATATAATATTTTTGGGTTCAATTAATATTAAAAAAAAAAACTTTAAAATTCCAATTCAAAAATAAAAATATCTCAATTCAAAGAGGCTCATCAGTTTATTAAACTCACAACCCAACTACACAAATACCCAATTAATTTGACTCAATTAATTGAAAAAATATGGTAGAAAAACATGATTATGTAAGTTTAATTAGTACTTGTGCAGCTAAATATGCAAAACGAGTAATGTTTAAATGATGCTTTGATGCAATTATAAAATTTGTTTGGGTTATATTCTGTTTATTGTTTTATTATGTTACAAATTTACAATGTTGATTTTAAATTATTTTAATGAATTTTGTGAGTATTTATAAACAAAAAAATCACATGAATGTAAACAAACGTTGATGACTCCGTTAATATGGTCTGCTTCAAGCCCGTAAAGTCTCACAACCTATCCTGACCCTTTTAGGTTGCATTTTATTTTGCGGGAATAAAAATTTGGGGATGAATTTGAAATTCATTTTTTTTTGTTTTGTTTGTATACTCATCCTACATGAAAATGAATCCCACAAAATCAAAGAGTGTGTCAAGTTTTTAATATGGGATGAGCTATTTTTTGTTGTTGGTATTAGCCTGTACTAGTCAAGAGCATTTATATAGTAAAGTTTATATTTAAACATACATTCTAATAGACTCGATTAGATGTGGAGGTTCCCACTGTGCGAATGTCTCACACCTTGTTCTCATCTATATGTATTTGGCATTCGGTGTGAGACATTTGCACGGTGTGAACGTCCACACCTGAATAAAATTTTATATTCTAAACCCAAAATTATGATTTCAAATTCTGATTAAGGAGCTCAGAAAATTCTTTATATAGTAAATAGATAAATAAATAAATAAATACATAACATTTGAAAAAAAAAAAAAAAATACGGAAACAAATTGGAGGCGGCTAAAACCCCCAAATTCTAGGGTTTATGACAATGGCCAGAAACAAGAGCACACTTCATCTTGACAAACGCTCAGGAAAACCCAGAGAGGAGGAAATAGTAAAAGAGCAATGGGGACTTAGACCCTGAAAAGACTTCTTCCAAGGTAAACCTCTCAATTGAAGCTCTCTCAATCTTGACGCTCTATAACTTTCAATTCAACTATTTATGCAAAAATGTGATTAAACCCACAGAAGTTCTCGGGCTATAAATCCAAGCTCTATAGACTACAACAATCTCTCTCACATAGATCATGGTCTCCATTTCTTTTTCCATTCCTTAACTCCTCTCTGAATCTTCTGCTCCCCCCTGTGGTTTCACTACTTTTCATGTTAATGAATATAATCCACAAAAGGGTATCGAAAATGATTGCTCAAATCAATCACCTTGTACTCTTCTCTCCTGTTGTTTACGAAAGAACCACTTCTATGCAAAACCCATCTTTTTTTTCGCTTAAATTTCGATGCTTTTGCAATTCTGGACTTACCAATCATCATAAGGTCTCTCTCGACTCCACACAATCGCCTAGTTCAGCCTTTGCTAACCGGTTTTCTCGAAATACTAGAACCGAGGCTGAGGAAGCTCTTTTTGATTACTTGCATTGCACCCGAAGCTTTGGCTTCACGGATGCGGAGCATATTAGCAAGAACTCCCCAAATTTTCTTCAAAATTTGCTCTCCAAGATTGATACTGAGAAAGATGTTGCACGTTCTTTAAGCCGGTTTCTTCGCTACAATCCCATAAATGAGTTTGAACCGTTCTTCGAGAGCTTGGGTTTGAGCCCACCTGAGCTCCCATTGCTTCTACCGCGGCACTTGATGTATCTGAGTGATGATTGTGTTATGCTTGATAACTGTCATGCTTTGTGTGATTATGGAATCCCCCGTAGTAACATTGGTAAAATGTATAAGGAGGCAAGAGAGATATTTGGATATCACTATGGAGTATTGGCTTTAAAACTTAAAGCTTATGAAAATTTGGGTTTGAGCAGGTCCACAGTTGTTAAGCTTGTTAGTTGTTGCCCACTGCTTTTGATTGGTGGTGTTAATAGTGAATTTGTTGAGGTTCTTCAAAAATTGAAGCGTTTAGGCCTTGGAATGGACTGGATTGGAGGGTATGCATCAAGTAACAGCACATACAACTGGAGCAGAATGCTTGATACGATGGATTTTCTTGGTAAAATGGGTTATACAGAGGAGCAGATGTGTGCTTTGTTTAAAAGAAATCCTGCATTACTGTTAGAAGGTTCTGGGAAAATTGTGTATGTATTGTTTGGCCGGTTACTCAAATTGGGTCTCAAGATGAATGAGGTTTATTCATTGTTTATGCAAAATCCACATGTCTTGTCAGTTAAGTGCACGAAAAATCTATTGCAGGCAGTAGATTTTCTGTTTGAGATTGGAATGTGGACGAAAGAGATCGCAGACATACTAGCCAATGACATGGAATTTCTGAGTTCATCTAGTCTGAAAAGACCCTCAACTGTATGTAAAGACTTAAAGGTTGGGAGAGGTAGTCTGTGCCAAATTATAAAGGAAGACCCGCGCAAGGTGTTGAGATTGGCTTCAAAATCCAAAGGTAAAACCAGCAAGCAATTATTATCCCCACTTAAACATCTGGAGAAAACATCGTTCTTGTTGAGATTGGGATATATTGAAAACTCAGATGAGATGATGAAAGCTTTGAAGAAATTCAGGGGTAGAGGGGACCAATTACAGGAGAGGTTTGATTGCCTGGTAGATGCTGGCTTGGACTGCAATGTTGTGACAAATATAATTAAACAAGCTCCTATGGTTCTTAACCAAAGCAAAGACGTGATTGCAAAGAAGATCAGTTGCTTAACAAACAGTTTAGGTTATCCACTGGAATCTGTGGTGGCATTCCCAGCATATTTATGTTACGATATGGACAGGATTAATCTTAGATTTTCAATGTATTTGTGGCTAAGGGAGAAAGGTGCAGCAAAGCCTATGTTGTCTTTGAGCACTCTCCTTGCATGCTCAGATGCACGATTTGTAAGATATTATGTTAATGTCCATCCTGAAGGTCCAGCTATGTGGGAAAGTTTAAAAATGCAAACAAGCTAAGAACTTTAGGTCCTTGTAATTTTTGTTGTTGGTAATAATGCCTTATTATCTGATAAGTATAAATATAGGCATTGCTCTGAATCTCTGATTCATTCATGCTCATTGTATTTATTTGGTGATGATCTTTTCGGTTACCATGATGCTCAGCATGTGACGTATCTTCAATGCTAAGTTGGGTTTCTTAACCGAGAGATCTAAAAGGATCTTCTACTTCCCTTTTAATAAAATTTTAATTATAAGTTTGCTCTTTTACAAAATTACCTAAAAGGACAAACATTTAAAAAACATTGAACTGTCCAAACATCCCCGATGACTGGGGATTGCTTCATGACCTTGGTGGGTGGCAATTGCACTACTCTTTTTTTTTTTTTATTCAAAACAATCTTCTGAAATTCATAAGTGTTCTTCCAAAGTTGACGGGGTAGTCGTTGGCACTATTCTAAATAATGGATTGATTCATTTAAAGTTCTGGTCTTGTAAATATTCATTCCATGTTTAGTTATTTACAGACTTTGTAATTTCAAAGCTTAGAATATGTAGTAAATGGAAAAATCTTTAGCACGATATGTATGACATGACGAAGATTTGGAATGCAATCACTACACTCATAGTCTCATAGGGTCTTGGTTTAGTTTTGAATAATCCTCATTCAGAAAATAAAATAAAGAGTGCCTTAAACTACAAAACCGCCTACCTCTTAGCATTAAATAAACTGTCAAAATCAAGATCAAGTTTTACTTTCCTTTTATAGTAAATTATCTCTTAGTATCAAACCAAGGATAATATTTAGATTTTTTTTACATATACATTTGTTATATTGTTACATATATACTAATTTCGCAGATGCACTTGTTAGCTTTAGCTAAATTTATTTAGCTGGCTATCCTTTAAACTAACAATTTTAATTGTTGTATCCTACAATCTAATGAACCTTCTTTTTAAATTATCAAAATCCACTCAAATTCATTGTTTCATAATGTTTGACTAAGAAAGAGACATGATGTTTGACTCCTTATGCTTGTCATTCCATATAAGTCGCGACTTGTGAGAAGAAATGACTCCTTACATGCATATGTAAGGAAGGAGTGAAGGACATGATTCATTTTTGAGGTTGTGTATTTAATTAGTCACTATTTTAATCGAGCTAATTTACTCCCATATTTCTGAGAAAAAAAGGAGTCCCATATGTTTTTTTAATTGAAGCAATTTCGTTCTGCCATCCACCAGTCATAATTTAGTTACAAAAGTCAAAATGTACTGATTTTTTTTAATCAAACAAAATGTACTGATTTAAGACAATCTAATTAAAATATAAAACCACTGAGTGATAGAAGAAAGGAAAAGGTAATTTTCATTGATCAAATATCCCAGCTATTCATAGTTCTAGAGAATTACAAAACTAGGGCACCTGCCAGTTCCTTTTTGCAGTTAACAGGGCAACCTGCATCTGCTAAGGCTTCACTACAATAAGAGCCAACACTTAAAGCTCTCGTCAGTCACCTTGAAAAAAATTGCTTGTGATTCTCAAGCTTATTACATACAATTTACATGCCTTCAGAATTTCCTAACCTTATGATTTGCACCAGCTTTTTTTGGAGACGACGTGGAGGATGATGAAGACAACCCAGAGAGGTTACGCTCAGCCTTGTCCTTGCTAAATGCCTTGTGAACTTCTTCCTTAAGCTCCATGAAACGCATCCTCTTTATTTTCTGCTCATCAGGAGTGCCCGTCTCAAGAAAAAACAAATCGGGAAGGTCATCCTCCATGAACTTATCCAGGACTTCGGAGCAATTAGGGAAATAGCATCTACCCATGTTGACTGCCACCATATGACAAGAAGGCTTAAAAGAGAATTACTATGAGAAAATACAAGTGTTTTTACTTTTACCAAGTAGATTGTAAATAAACAAAGTTGTAATTCATCATGTGACATCTTGTGAAGTGCAAAATAAATTGCCTATTAAAGAAACTATATCTTAAGGCAGGGAACTTATGTGCAGTTTATACTTCATATCAACCGTTTTTCTTTTCACCAAGGCATGATTAAGCTTAAACAAAGTCATCTATCAGGTTGTGGAAAAGCAGCTAAAATTCAAGTCTTGCTAACTTCAATAAAATTCTAATAACCATAAGTTCACTGAGTAAAAGAAGAAGGATCAACCAACATTCTGCAATCCAATCACAAGAATAGATAAAAGGTCATCTGTATGTATGAAAGACTAAAAGCATGCAATTACCTGTTTTCACAAGGGCTTCCAACCTAGAATGGAGTCTTTTGTTCTGCACAGTGGGAGTCTCATTTAAATCAACTTCCATCAAATTCCCACTTGAGCCTTTTGAGGAAGAGAGCCCAGCAAACTCAGATGTTGTATCAGCATGAGCAACAACCATGGCTGCCTTGGCTTCAGTAGGGAAGAACAATCGAGCAAATGCTACTGCAATAAATAATGCTATTCAGGCCTTATCTAATAAGTGAAAGGTATCATGTCAGACAGAGGCACAGTAAACCAATGAAAATAAGCAATACGAAAGGTAAGAGGTTGAAAAGCTAGTGAGTGTTTGACCAACTTGATTTATAGAGTATCTTTCCAAGTTCAGGTGTTAATATAAGACGATTACACGTCTACACCCAACTTTTACCAAGTCTAAGAGATAACTTTGCAAACTAGAATGGAAAATAATTTATATAGCCTATATAAGCTATTTGTTTTGTGAATATGTCAACCACTCATTGATAATATGCAATAGGAAGGGACGTGGACCCAAACAAAATTGTGAAAGGAACAAAAAATATGCTCCTTTGACATGAGGCATGAAAATCAACATGCATGAAGGTCACAAGAGAATATAATTGTCCTTTTGATAATAACTCTGGTTCAGGAAAAATATGTTACTTCAATTTCTTGACATATAAAAAACATCACTATAAAGTATAACCTGTAACAAGACAGTGATTGCCGACATGTAGAAGTTAAAAATAAAAAGATAATAATTAATTGATATAATATTTCAAAGCAAAAATTCTGTTTCCTTGTGGAAAAAGAACAAGAGTTTATGGAGAAAGGGCTAGTGACTATGACCTGCCACCACAATTCCTCCATTAATCAATTTGAGAAAATGTCTCACAAATGTTACCTCTGTTCTCCAGGTACAGCAACTTCATGTGCAGATCATCAGCCATTGTATGGGAAGTCATCCATGCATCTCCAGCCATTGGATTCCTCCGCATTTCTCTCTCTAGAACTTCAATGCATATCCGGTCTTTGTTCGCTTCTTGCCCCTGCTCTGTTTTTGAATGAAAATCCTTTGGCCTTGTCAGCCTCCGGCAAATACTAACAGCACTCTGACCATCTGATGTCAGCTCTGATGCACGAGCTCCTTTAGTCAGAAGCAGTACTATAATTGCTGGCTCTTTCCGCATCACAGCAATGTGAAGCACTGTATAACCCCGAGAATTCCGAAGGTTAATATCAGCCAGGCCCAGACCCAGCACTTCAGTTATAACCTTAGGATCGCAGTAAGCTGCAGCATAATGGAGAGCATTGGCTTCATCTAAGGTTATTTTAGACTCAGTTAAAAGAAGTTTCACAAGTTCAACATCATCAGAATCCAATGCCTTATGTATTCTCCTGATTCTCTTTTCATGCAAGGGGTCCACAGCTGGCTTGTCCGGTTCATCATCCTGCTGAGAATTGCAGCGAAGCAATTTAATTTTCTCCACAACCTCATCAGGAAGTTCCTTCTCAAGAAAGATGCTATCAAGATCTGAGCGTGCCACTCTCTCAACACAATCAGCGACAAGCTGGCTCAACTCACAATGGAAGGCAACCACAAGGATTGGGATAACATCTTCTGCCAGAGCTTTCCCAACAAAATTAGTAAGGCGTCGCTGCAAATACATAAATAACCAAATCAGAACATTTTCCATTTTTCTCATCAAATGAATGAGTAATCTATCATAACAATCTATAAACAAGAAAATTTATTAAAAAAATATTAGTAAAATTATAAAATCATGCTTCACAAGAAAAGATGGCCAAATGACACTCATCATATGATGTTGGTTCTATCATAAGTCCTCACAAGAAACCTTCTACCCCTATACTACATGAATGTAAGCTTCAAGGAAATGGTTACTTTATCAAAAGATGCATGCAAATGAACACCAATATATAGGAATTGAAGATGACAAACTCTTATGTTTGCACTATATCAACTCCTTTAAATGAAGTGACAGGAGAGAGAAAATGTAGAAAGAATTGGAGAAGATTGATAGGTTGGGGAGGAGGGTTGGGATTAGGAAAGGACTAACTCAAACATATATGCAAGGAGAGGCCTTCAGACTTCAAAAAGGAGATGGGGAGCTGCAGTTTTTTTTCCTTTCTTTTTTTTAATAATGAGGAAAGACTAAAGACGAATAGAATACCACTTAATTTAAGAATCAAATCCTAGATGTGAGAGAAAGTGACTTAATCACAACATATTAAAGACCAATATTTAGGAAGAGAAGTTATATGTTCAGATCCATATATTCATTTGTTGCGGTCCGTAAGTTATTCTTAAATATAGTTCATGCATTCTATGCATCACATGTTCATGATTTCAAATTGAGGTAAAAGGGAATATAATTTCTTTTCAAAACTGTTCTACATTCTTTGTAGCCCAGCACTCAAAAAAGAAACTCAAACAACTTATTCTCTGAATCTATAATCTGAGCTTCACAAAATAGTAAAAATACCAAGAGTACCACTGTGTTAAGACAAAGATGAGATAGTGTGATAAAAAACTTGATCATAAATTCAGAATAACAGAACACCAACCTGGAATACTGAAACCAAATCCGGCATTTCAAAAATGGAAGAGGCGTACATCAATTCCACAGCAAAATTAATGGCAGGTCTACATGCGTCATGGGCACATAGATTGTGAACACAAGTTGACACCTCCATGGGAGAAGGCTTCAGCTTTCCGGTATACACATAGCTCAAGAAAAGCAAGAATGCTTCATATCCAACTTCACCATAAGGCAGAAACTCACTCATACAATACTTTGGTTTGCCTTCCTTCTCAGAAGATTTCTTTCCTCGCTGGAATAGCTCACGAAAGAACTTACTCCTAGCAGCCAGTATACATCGGTGAACACCAACAGGAATTCCCTCAACTATGATATCAGCATCACTATAATCACTGTCAGAATCAACCAAGAGCTGCTCCAAATTAGAACTAAGCTTGGTCAAACTAATGACTTCAAGACTAGGTAGCACCGCTTCAGAGCGAGAGGAAGATAAGTTATGGCTTATTGAACCATTTGATATAAGGGAAGATGAAGTAAAGCTCAAAGAGGATGATGGTTCAGCTGAATTGGCCATTAACATACTTTACACCTAAAGGTGGAGCCTAGGATGCATCAACATCAAGCATGAATCACATAACCCAAAGCTTACTAATTCTTAAAATACAATCTATAACCCTCAAGTTATATGATCCTGCTGATTGATATGGTAAAGACCTATGAGCGAAAGTGTTTTCAAGAAAGGAAGAGTAAGAAACACAGAGTCCTAAATAACTATATAAACTAAACAAAAGGGGATGACCCAATATGTTGGCAGATGAAAAATTTACAATTTTTAACACTCACAAAATCGAAAACTATCTTAAATTGGATTTATGCTCTTAAAATTTAAATGGTGGGTATCATTGAAATGACATAAACATAAAAGTAATTCAAGATTTTGAGCTACATAGCAAGACCTACACCTAGTATCTCAAATTGGGATCAAATGAGATAACTCTTCCAATGAAATTTGTTTTAACAATTGACTACACACTGACCACAAGACCACTAAGTAAATGTTGGTTTAAAATTGCTAAGCTCAAGCTTCCAAGGCGGAAAAACTGACAAAATCTAAAATACAGAATTAGAATAATGAAGGTCGAGATCTAATCAGCAGAATAACAATATAAACTAAAACTGCGCATCCACCTATTTTTATGCTGTTCTTTTCATATTGCACAACAGAACATTGCAGATTTATCTAAAAAAAAGTCGTATGAAAATATTTCAAAAAAAATTTATACATGCATCAAACTTCTGCTTAAAGTATTTTCCTATCAAATCCCACTTGAACTTTAATACCCAGAAGAGGAAAAGGAGCTTACAAACAAAAAAGGACGAAACTTGGGAACATTAAGTGATTAAAGAGCCAAAATTTCCCAGAAGAAAAAGAAGCATAATATCAAATCCCAAGATTGACAAAGAGAAAAAGGGAGAGGGAGAGATGATGATGATGGGAGGAGGCAAAAGGGTAACAACAGTCATGGCCCCGACTCAATGAGGCACCGAAATTTCATTTTTCGCTATCAGAAAAACAGAGAGAGAGAGAGAGAGAGGTTCGGAGTAAGAAGGAGGAGAGAAGTTTCGTTCGGGGGTGAAGTCGCTTTGGTGACGATTAGGATGGCATCAGCGATCCCAGCTGGGGTGTGCTGACGTAGCAAGTTGCGTCACAAGTGGTTGAAGATTAATGTGATCAAAGAAGTTGGCTTGGCCCATGAGGCCATCATTCATGGTCATACAGTTGTATATTAATCAAGTCTTCTTTCTTTAGTTTATCACTTGCTTGTGAATTGCGTACGAAAGTGATAGAGAAAGAGAGTTGTTGTCGGCCAGACCAATGAACGAGTGAATCAAAAGCAAAGTTGTCGCTAGAAAAAGCAATGGTTTACCGCCACAGCAATTTTTTTCGACTGCTCCCAAATTCCCAATAGAGCTTTTTAGTTTTTAGAGCACTTTATTATTACAATTTTTCTTTTTCTTTTTCTTTTTCTAAATGATTCATTCCATTCTTACTCTCCTCAATCTACATCTTCTAAATGAAAAAAGAATTGAGGATTAAAAAGTTGAACGACATTGACAATGATGATTGTGTTGTAATGTAATAAATTCAAATAAAATCACCCATAGTTTGATTCATTTATATAATATAATATGTTTTGACTGTTTATCAAAACATAAATTATTTCTCAAAGGATACCTTGATAATGAAGCAATATTTTTTTGTAGAAATAAAAAAAATCAATAATAATAGTATAGCAAGCAGCCCTTGCCCATTCCAGCCCCTGTCACTTACAAGACGTCTACCCCCCCATTCCAATTCGATTTTGTTTTTTGGTTACTAACGGGGCTGAAGCCCAACAATAAGCTACTACAAGCATGGGCCTAATAAGACAATCACGAACATTAACAAGATTATGGAAGCCCAAATCGAAAGAATGGCCCAAATGGGCACAATTTTCCTTCAGTTTTGATTTTGCTCACACATTGGAGGGTACCACAAATTATTGGGTATAACCGATACACCGTTACATAGTATAACCAATCTAATATGTAAAGATATTATTGGACAACATATTTATGTTAGTAGGATATAGTATTAATAACATTCACTCATATTTTAACATATAAATTAATTAAACTAAGTAACAATGTATCAGTTATATAAAATAATTTTTCGGTAGATACCTAGTAATTAATTAGCGATCAACTAACATTATTTGTAATTTGTTAGGTTTGATTGTGACTTGTTAGTCAACGAAATTGATATATCATACATTTGCATGCCCACTAGGGAATTGCTACATAATTAACATAAATATAACAAGCATTTTCACTACCAAGTCCACATGTAAAATAACTTTTTAATTGCAAAATTTTTTTTTTGGCCAATAAGCAAACTCATTTCTACCTACTTATTGTACAAAAATTTCCAATTCAAATATTTTTTACTTCACTTAACTGAGAGATATATATTTCATTCATAAACGCTGTAAAAATTCATGATGACTTTCCATAACTTCATGTTTTCATGTTTTTTTTTTTTTGTGGCCAAATTCATGTTTTCATCTTGATATATAATAAACATAATTAAGAAGATTTAAAATACATTACATAAACTTGCTTCAGTGCTTGCATGTGTATTTATGCTTACCACTCACCAAGTTTGTTTCAAAACCAAACCGGATACGCTATGTTTGGCCTAATTAAACCGGAATTAAGCTTTATGGGTCTGAACCGGACAACTTCTGGTAGAAGATAAGAATAGCCAATTGACAAAGAAGAAGACACGACTACGCGAGGGTAAGAGAGAGAGAGAGAAGAAGCACTATCGATAAATGAGAGGAGGAGAAGAAAAGAAAGACGAGAGCGAGACAAAAAACAAAACCACAAAGCGTCATGGGTTTTGGGCTTACCCTCACTCTCATTAATTTGTCGTTCCCATTTTATATGTTCTCTTAAGTCTTCTTGCACAAACTTTTGCATGTGACTATGACGAACATTCACAATCATCTTAATTATCAATGTTCAAAGGTCAAACTTAGATGCTTAGATTCCTACTAGATAATAAGGTACACGTACCATTTTCGATACTTCGATAGCTTTGCCCACAAAAAAAAAAATATTTTTTGAAGCAGTCTTGATAGGTCTATCATACGGCTAGAGGCTAGGGATCACATATTTTAATCATATTAATTGATTACATGATTTCATAGTTAATATGTTAATTATTATCTAATTATAATAAATGACGTAATAAGTATATATATGTACATCCAATGTAATATGTGGTTAACCATATTCATACATAAACTAGGTTGCCTCGTGATATTTTTCTACACTTTGTTTGAAAGATGTCTCAAATTTAAATTCCCTATTTTTCTATATTAGAAAAAATAATACATGATCTCTTTAGCAATTTAGCATTACTCAAATTATATATATTAGACTAACATCTTTTTTCTATAAAGTTGTGGCTGAGTTATAATAGGTAGTTTAACGACATGTTTTCAACAATATGATTATATGAGAGCAGCCTAATTATCTCTCTATCTTTTTAATTTCTGCTTTAATTTAAAAATTCAGTAATTATCTATATGTTTCTCTTTCATTTTTGCAAAAAGATTATTGAAGATTTGAATCGGTGAATTGTGTGTCCCAACTCAGTTAAGCAGCTTACGTACTTGTTGCTCTTCTTGTTTAATATTTTGGTGGTAATTAATTAGACAGAGTACTTATATAAAAAAATTAGTATAATTAATGAAATAAAACATGTTTCATGCATGGAACAATCAAACCCGGTTCACAGCGAAACCGGTTCAGTGCCCACGGTTGCGTTACAACTTACAAGGCGGGCTGGCAGTTAAAACGCTGAAAAAGAATCAGCCAACGGAGTCTTCTTGTCCTCATTTTTGTGTCCTTCTCAACTCTTTCTCTTGTTTCTCTTCCATAGCCAATAGCTGTCATTTTGTATCTTTGGGTTTTGAGAGAATGTCAGTGAAGCTTTTCACAAACACTTCTTTGCTTCAAACCCAAATCCAATCATCCACCAAGAAATGGCTTCCTTACGAGAATTGCTCACAGAAGAAGGATTTCAACGCGGGAAAAAGAAGTTCCCAAAAAGCCAAAAACCAGTGAAACTCAGAGACAGAGTTGCACCAGACGAATCTCTAGCTCTGCTGCCTATACACATCTGCCATGACCGAAAAAGCTACGATTTCTTCAACCACAAGGCTCAGAAGGCTTCCACTCGAAAAGGGTCGGTGAGAAGAGTGAGTTCTACTTCAGAGAGGTCGAATTCCAAGTCATTGGTTTCAGAGAGTTCAAGAAGAAGTGAGCCTTCAATTGATGAAGTTGCTACTAAAGCAGTGATTTCTATTCTCAGCGGCTATGTGGGCCGGTACATAAAGGATGAGGATTTCCGGGAAGCAATCTGCGAAAAGTGCAGTGCCTGTTTGGTGAGAAAGAAAACTGGTTCGGATAATGGGGTGTTTGCAAACTTGGAATTGGGAATTGAAAGCATTAACAAGTTGGTGGAAGATCAAGGGTCGACAAAGAAGGAACTAAGGCTGAAGACAATGAGGAATTCTATTGAGCTTTTGACCAGTGTTGTTTCCTTAAACTCTGGCAAGTCCAAGAATTCCTCAACATGTGGAGTACCCAATTCATATCTCTCTGCTTGTGCTCAACTCTACTTGGCAGTTGTTTACAAGCTTGAGAAAAATGATCGGATTTCTGCTAGGCATCTGCTTCAAGTTTTCTGTGATTCACCAGTTTTAGCAAGAACCCATTTGCTTCCTGATCTTTGGGAGCATTTCTTTCTTCCACATCTTCTCCATCTGAAGATTTGGTATGCCGAGGAAATTGATGTTCTTTCAAAGTCAGACTACTTTGAGAAGGAGAAGAAGATGACAGCTATAACCAAGGTCTATAATGACCAAATGGACATGGGAACTACAGAGTTTGCTATGTACTACAAAAAGTGGCTTAAAGTTGGGGTTGAAGCCCCTCCTGTTCCTCCTACTATACCTTTGCCATCAATACCCAGATGCAGATCATCAAGAAGGAGATCATCAGATTCTCACACTTCAAATTCCTCAGTGAACAAAAATTTGTAAGTGTTTACATTGATACATTTTAATCATTTTTGCAAAACATCAAATAAAATAAAAGAAGATGACTTGTAGTTTGTGTTTAAAATTTCAATTGTGTTTTTTGCTTGACGAATTCCAAAATCACCAAAGATACCGCTCTGTATTTGGCCCCACACTTGAACGGAGTTCTGTGGAGCTCGATGATCGAAATCGAGTTTTAAATGATACTTGGGGTTTAGACGAAGAGACACAGCTGTGTGGAGATGAAGATAACTACAACAGTCTCAATTATGTTCATGTGGGTAACTCTGTCTTCATATCAAAATTCCACACTACTTTGTAAATAATTGAATGTTGCAGTAGAGAATTCACACATATTATCACCATTTTCTGACTTTTGCAGACGGGAGACAAGAATGGACGAAAGTCATCAAGCCAAAGTCAAAGAAATCCAAAAAATGAGTTATGGTCTGAGACACAGAAATCAGACTATTTTGGATTCTTTAGCTGCCAGAATGTACCAACAGAGTGCTTGGCAAACAGGAATCTTATAGTAAAAAGCAAATCAACCCGAAACGAAGATATTTCCCATCTTCCTTCAAGCAATTTGAGCAGCGCTATTAGTACTATTTACTCCTCGGATAATTTAAGTGATTGTGAAATTGCAATTCGTGTAATTACCAAAGCTTGGTTGGACTCACATGGTGACCCTGTCATTGAAGCTATGTTATCAAAGGCACCTGTTATCCTCGGAATGCTGGAGGTGTTGTTTGCTTCCACTGATGATGAAATATTAGAATTAGTAATATCAGTTTTAGCTGAATTTGTAGCAAGAAATGAATTGAATACACAGATAATACTAAATTCAGATCCACAGCTTGAAATCTTCATGAGACTTCTAAGAAGTAATGGTCTATTTTTGAAAGCCGCTATTCTGCTTTACCTGTTAAAGCCAAAGGCCAAACAGATGATATCACTTGAATGGGTGGCACTAGTCCTTCGAGTACTAGAGTTTGGAGACCATTTGCAGACCCTATTCACAGTAAGATGCAGTCCTCAAGTGGCAGCATTATACCTTTTGGACCAGCTTCTTACAGGTTTTGATGAAGAAAGAAACTTAGAGAATGCTAGACAGGTGGTTTCTCTAGGGGGGTTGAGCCTTCTGGTGACACAAATTGAGAGAGGGGAGACTCATGAGAGGAACAATGTTGCTTTGATCATTTCGTGTTGTGTTCGAGCTGACGGAAGCTGTCGAAACTACTTAGCTGATTTTTTGAACAAGGCTTCTCTTCTTGAACTCATAGTACTTGGAAATGGCAGCAATTCTACGGGTTCTGCATTTGCTATATTATTCGAAATACTCTGCCTTAGTAGGTATGGAGTTATTGCTTACCTTTCTTCAGTCTTCTGGTTATTTTTAGATGTTCTATTATATTCTGATAATCTAAATGTTTCTTCTCAGACGAACGAAGATCACTAAAATCCTAGAAGGACTTAAAGAAGGATCTGGTGGCTTGAACACAATGCAGATTTTATTGGTCTATCTGCAGAGAGCTCCACCCGAAGAGCGCCCATTAATTGCTGCCATATTACTACAGCTTGATCTCATGGTAAATCCATTGTTAATGCTTTCATCTTTCTTATCATAAAGGGGAATAGGGAGAGAGATATGTCTTAATATTAATAGAAATAGTTGCTTTAAAATTTATAATTTTTCTAAACTTTTCAACAGATGAGTAAATCAATTTTTGCTCTGGACTTTTTTTTTTTTTTTTATATATCTTGAATAGTTCCCACATGGAGTAGCAGTTTTGTTGCAGGGAGATCCTTTTAGGTGCAGTGTCTATAGAGAAGAAGCCATTGAAGCAGCTATAGCAGCTTTAGATTGTCGAACATGTGACGAAGAAGTCCAAGAACAATCAGCAAGAGCTCTCTTAATGTTGGGAGGCTGGTTTTCTTACACAGGAGAGGCCACAACAGAACATTGGCTTTTACAACAAGCAGGTTTCAGTTATTGGAGAAGGGATTCATTTCACTTCAACGAAAATGTCTTAGATGGTTTTGTACACTCGGTAAGCTTGCTACTAAACTACACAGCAGAGCCTTATCAAATTATCAAAAACCAACAAACAAGTAATGACACCATTTTTATGTGATCCGAATAATAATTGTTCCTAACAGTAGGTTGATTCTTGTAATCTTGTAAATAATTAGAATGAAGATGAAGAAGCAACAGAAGATTGGCAAAGGAAAGCAGCCACTGTTTTATTCAAAAGTGGCAATCAGAAGCTATTGGAGGCCCTTTCTGATTCCATAGCAAATGGCATCCCAAGCTTAGCACGAACAAGCCTTGTCACTGTGTCATGGATGAGTAGCTTTCTCAATACAGTTGGAGATGAAAATTTGAGGTCCATGGCATGCTCAGTTCTTGTGCCTCAGTTGCTAGAATCACTGAATTATGACAAAGATGTGGAGGAAAGAATACTTGCTTCATACTCATTACTGAATCTTGCAAAGAGTTCAGGTATGTTTTGACATGCAGAGAACCAGAATGTGATATACAAATTGCTAGTCACCCTTTAGGTTCAAACACTGAAAATTAGCAATAAAGTTACACCTGCCTCACTGTATTTATTGAAAATGAAGTATTTATTTATTTTTTGGACAAATTTTCAGCTGATGAATACATCCCCATGCTGTGGTCAGTGGACAAAGAGTTGCTCAGCAAACTTCAAAACCTCTCCTTAGTGACATGGACAGCTAATGAGCTTATTTCAATCATCACAAGCAACTAGAGGCGTAATCACTAAGAGAACTAGAATGTATTCCAAATTAAAGAAATACCAGCAAATGAATTGAATCTTCCTTCGGGGCAGTTTAGCAGTGCTGGAATTGGAGTGTCTGTGTTGGAAATTTCCTTTTTCCTTTTTGGTTGTGTGCTTGTATTCCACATATTTCTTTGTTAGGTCTTTTGTATAGTGCAGCATATTTGAGGACAAAAGATTATTTTTCTTAACAAAGAGTGATGTGTACAAAGTAAGAACTTCTGATTTAACCACAACTACATTTCAACACACTATTATTTTTCACTAGGAATGTGACACATACACATTACATAAGGAGGCATTCTCAGTTCACTTCTGTAAAACGTCACCAGATGCAACTCCGAAAATAACCCACAAACCCAAATGTCAACCTGTGATCTCCACATTGAACCAAAAGCTTCCTCAAAGTTGGTAATGATTGTATCATTGGCCACACTGATGATCTGTCATTCCAATACACTCAATTGCCCAACTTACAATCTTTCATAGCAAATCTAACCAGTGACTTTCGCAATTCTGCAGTTCTTGATAAGTTCCTCTTATATCAAAACAGACAAAGAACAATGCCAACTTTGGTTTTTGAATTAATGACATGTTTCTGTCAATGTCCTTATATAGCAAAGGGCATCTCCAAGTGGAGGGCACTAGCTACAATGCCAAATTGCCAACTAACACAAACAACAAATACAATCTATTAATGCAAGCAAGCTTATACTTCTGAAGATAACATGCAAATTTTCATGGTCCCCCCATACTCCAAGAGGACTTCCATTCACCTTTTGCCAACTCTCACATGCCTTGGCAGATATTGTACAAGAAGTAAACAAAATGCATTAACTTGCACCACAATTTTGATTAGATCATTTTGAGCTTACAAGTATCCAAGTAAAGGACCTCATGAAACAACAATCCCCATTCTGAAGTTGTGTATTGGATTCAAGAGGAACCCAATTAACCTCATGAAACATTCCAAACTAGCACATTACTTAAACTGCTTTTAGAAAGGAAAGGAAACACCATATGCAATTTCATCCCAGAAAGTCATTCAAAGAAGAGATTCTGAAAACTAACCCAAATTAATTATTTGACTTCCCTTTTAATTTTCAACTAATAACTTGGGATTTTTGGTGCATGCTAACTTAACTACTTAGCTAACCAATGAACCCCATGATCCCCATCCGCAATGTAATCGGGAGCTGCTAACTTCTTTTTTCTTTTCTTTTTGGG
Source organism: Dryas octopetala (assembly GCF_963921425.1). Taxonomy (NCBI): domain Eukaryota; kingdom Viridiplantae; phylum Streptophyta; class Magnoliopsida; order Rosales; family Rosaceae; genus Dryas; species Dryas octopetala. The sequence continues at coordinate 8,546,559 of NC_141366.1, forward strand.
TCAAACGAAGGTGCTAACTTCAGATTCCCGTGTTTTTGTTTCATTGTTTGTCTTTGTTTTTTTTTTTTTTGGCCAATTGTTTGTCTTAGTTGCGTTAAAACTTAAAAGTCCTTGATTTTAGCCTGCTCATTGCACATGTCTAGTTTTTCCAAATTTGTTTTTATGCGGAATCATCATTAAGAAATACAAAAGAGTTCCTTTTTTGGCCATTGGACACGGGCTTCACTAAAATGGCAAAAAGCCATGCACAACACTTACAACCAACCATAAAACAAAGATAATTGTTGAGGACCCGAGGTATACGTAATCAGTTGAAAGGGTCATATAATTTCCTCTATACACCTAAGTAGGATCCCCTTTTTCTGTAAAAAAAAAATAAAGATTTTTTGACACGACATATTAGAGCATCCACAATGGTTGTTTAATAATTCAGTTTAATAGTTCAATTTTTTGAACTATTTATTATAATTTTACTTGCAGTGGTTATTTAATAGTTTAGTTTAAAAATTTAAGATGAGACATAATGAGATATAATACAGTTCATGTGTTGATAGGAGAGAGATTGTAGATTTATATTTTTTCACATGATGAGCCAACTTATTGAAATGAATTTCATTTTAAAATTTAATTTTGTGATCTCTAAAATGAACTATTGATTTCCAAATTAAAATGAAGTCTATTATTGCAAATTTGTAAGTCATTTTTTTACCTTCAGTTTAATTTATTGTAATAAAATTAAAATGAACCTCTTAGTGGGTTTGAGTTTAGCATGTATAATTTTGGGCTATACACAGGTCACCCACCAAACATGAAGTATGTCATTTTCGAGTCAATCTGCACAACTCGAATGACATGCTTAATTTACAACACAATAGGTTTTACACGTCTAGTTAAGTAATATTTTTTACAGCAACACAAAAAAAAAAAAATTAGAATTTAGATAAAAGTATAAAACTATAAAAGAAAGATATTATCCTTTAATTAAATTTGTGTTTTTGGTTTACGTATATAAATATATTATCAGGTTAAGTAATTATGTCCTCCTCATGCATGACGCCTGGCCTGATGGGCCCCAATTCTTATAGAGGATTCTCTGACGGTCGGCCCAATGCAGAGCACTGTAGTGTGTACGAGTTACTACCGGGGAAATACTTAGGAGTGGACCTCAATATTCACCCCAGTTGAATGAACCAATTAAATTCTTACACATGTCCTCTTATACTAAGTAATTATGAGAGAGAAACTTATTTTAAAATCAGTAATGCTACACTTACCACATTTTTATACCACAATTTCATACCATCTTACATGGCATTCATACATTGGACACTAAAAATTAAAAAATAAAACCTAAAAAAGAAAAAAAAATACCTTTTCAATAAAGTAATGACACATCAGGTGAGATATAAATGTGAAAAAAAAAATATGTGACAACTAGCATTATATTTTTAAAATAATGATTTAATTTAAAACCAAGTTTGAGAAAGAAGTAAAAATATACTGCCAAATACTTGAAAATGACCGTCAAGCGCTCAGCGCCTGATATGTGTAAAAAAAATAAAAATTAATGGACCAATATTATGTAAATGGTTAAATCAGTAAATTATAAAATTAGTTAAAATTTTAAAAGTTATAAGACTTTAATTAATAAATTGTAAAATTAAAAAAGCTGAATGAAAGTCTCCTTTAAATTATACACCGACTTTTTCACCCAATTCCCTCAACCCTTGTCTCCACTGGCACTAAAGCTATGCATTGGTCCATGCAGCAATAGAGAAGAGGTTCGATTATTTATGTTGATTCTTAATTGGCTATATTAAGTAGTTAACAACAGAATAAGGGCCTGTTTTGCTCAAATCCAAATCTACCTGTTTGAATTTAAATTAAAGAGAAGATTTAGATTTGGGCCAAATCCAAGATGGATTTGAAAAACCCAAATTTATGAATTTCAAATACTATATGAAACTAGGTATTTGAAATTCATCATCTCATTCAATTCTCTCTCTTCCGCACGGTAACACCACTGTTGGCAGTTACTGCCAGCGACTAACTTCGGCCACTCTCTGGTGACTTTTCCGGCAGACTGTCGGCAACTTTCCGACTGACCTCTGGCGACTTTCCTGGCTGACCTCCAGCAACTTTTCTGGCCAGCCTCCACCAACTTTCGGCCACTTTTCCAGCGACCCCTTCCGACCAATATATTTATCATATATTGCTAAATATATGAAAATTAAAATTAAAATCATATTTCATATTTATTATTATTAATCATTTGTTTAAAAAAAATGAAGAGATTTGAAATCTAAATCCAAATTCAAATTCAAGAATCCAAACGGGCCTAAGTGTATAACCGGCGTAGGACAGTAAGAGCATATCAACAAGTTTGTAGACAACAAAACCTCCAAAGAACAAAGTAAAGAGCAAATGATGCCAAGAACTGGAAATGATGCAATGTGGAATCCCAATCAAATTGCTTAGTACCATCAAAATTGGATCCAAAGTACGTAGTACTCCATCTCCATGAAATAAGTCTCCAACCTTCAATTCGGACAGAACATGTTACTTTTGAGCTCATTAAGAGACCATTGACATTTTGGAAGAGCAATGAGATTCTTATAATTGACAAAAATGGATCAATACTCTCCTATAACTTCAGCACCAAAATGCGTACGTATCTTTTCAAAGCGTGTCAGAGTATTTTGGCAAAGCTATTGTTTATGTGAATAGTATAGTTTCGGTTAGTGGTGGAAACAAGCTTAAGAACAGAGAATTCTAGCATTGTAATTTCTTACTGTCTGCTATATATGTAAAAGCTTGATAAAATATATTTATCAATAAAGGTGTTGAAATTTTATTTTTTGTTCTCCAAAAAAGTAGCACTGCGCAAATGATAAAAGGTTTTTTACTTTTTTACAGAGTGAGGAGGGTTATAGGCATGTTGACGTGGAGTGATCATGAAATTACCAAATGGGATTCTGCCCTCCTGCTAAGCAAGTGAAAGACCATGAAATACTCCCCACAGTTCAACCTCAAGGATTCTGCCCTTCCCAATTAAATTAGCAATAAATCCTATAAATTAATTAAACCAAACACCATGCATGCTCATCTCTGATAATTAACACCTCCAGCTCCCATATTACCAAAAGGACCCTGGCATGTGTCATCCACATTGAGCTTAACTATGTCATAACAAGGAGGAGATCACCAGTGAATCACAACCTCCGGTGATCCTGTGGAGGAGGCTTAACAGAGACTTAATTTCCTATTAACATCAAACCACTCTCTGGCATGCATATTGCAGAATATATAATAGCTAGCTTGAGGACATTGAGGAAAATCAATTCAAATGATTACCATAGGGTAAACACAAAGATCAAAGACCAATTAAGGCAAACCTTATGGACCAACACACTTAGATTGCAGGTTCTTTATTAGCCAATCAGGAAAATTGGTGGAATTTATATTCAAACTTGATGCATGCATGTTAAGATTTATTATAACTCAATATCCAACAACATGACTAAGCCAGCATGATGAACCAGAACAACATGAATAAATCCAATGCTTCTAATTAAATCTAGCTATTTATGTTGTCTTATCCTTTTTCATGTAGTTGTAGACCACTAGATCAAAAGATAATCAAGATTGGACAACATATAAAAATCAAAGGCGGATTACAACCATCTCATAAACATAATTCTTATTTATTTTTTATTACACCAATTAAGACTCCATTTAGCTGATGGACATGCATAGATATATATGGTTCTTATTACAATAGAATTATACTAAACTTAATTATAAAGTTATAATTTAGGGAACCTCTATAAGCTGCCGCGTATCACATTTTGGTGTGCGGGGACAATCTATCAGATTCATTCCGGCCGTATTGTCAAAACAGATGACCACCTCATGCAATTGTTGAATCGGAATAGCATACTTGCAACGAATGATAGCGTTGTGTCCAGTATATTTTGCTATGTCTCTAACAAGACTATAGTAGTTATACTTGTTCCCTGAATGAATGTTGGAAGGACCAAGCAAATATGTTAACTCGTACTGCTGCCACTTCTTGTGGGATTCCTGAAAGTAGTCTGTTTGCGGAAAAATATTGTCGGAACATCTGCCATGTTTGTCGTACTCATGTTTCCAAAAAACAACAGTTGTACACTAGGCCAAGATCGATAACGCCAGATCGGCTTGCTGTCGAGAGGACAACTAAAGATCCAACACAAACAACGTAACGTTAATACATATTGTGAGAAAAGCGTACATATATAAGAAATTAGAAACTACAATACATATACACACGTACGTACCTGATTTAGCTGAAAAGTTGGACCACCATTAATAGAGCAATCCAGAAAAGCATTGGTTTATATAGATGAAGACGAATGACATGCATGGAGATGGAGTAGTGCTATAGTGATTTAGACTTATACTGACTTACTGAATTGAGAATTTCTTCCTAAGCAATTATGCTTCTATTTGTGGCACTGCACTGGCTGCATGTGTGAAAAAGTGAAAAATGATCAAGCCAATGTGATCATGCATTCGCACTGCACCTTAATTTGGTCAGTGTGACTCAGTTGTGCTTAATTAAACTTGATTGTGCAAATGGCCACGCAATTGATCGAGCCTTATTTTCTGAAATTAATTTGCAGGACATGCAGGGAGTGTTTCAAGAACTTAAAATGTCAATGCCATGGAAGTAGCAATTAATGGATTTTTGTTCAGGAAAAATAATGGGGAAAAACAGCTAATTATCATCTTTCATCCCATTGAGGAATCAAAATACATTATTGTGAAAATGATATATAAGCTTCCAATCAATATAAAGCACCTACTTCCTGGCCTTAATTATACACGTACGTCACCATAATTGAACCCTTAGAATTCAATCTATTTTTACCCTATAGAAACTTGTTAAACATGTTTTTCAGTTTCCAATTTTGCAGACATACCCCAACTTTGAAAAATCAAAATAACCATCGCAAATTCGCAAGTATAATTTGGGGATTTTTGAGAGTTTCAACTTTACAAATAAAGATTATCGAAAATATTTTGTTCGTCCATTTATTTGATCAAAGTTAGATAGACAAATGATTTCCGATTTGACTAATTTTTTGCAAGGATGATCTACTAATGAAGATGTAAAAATTGAACGGTTCGGATCGACACAAAACGACTCGTGTGGGCCCCAATAGGGTATACCTCAACATAAATAAGTTGAGGTATACCTCAACAGAAGGAGCCTATATATATATATATATATGCAGTTGTTGCCGTCTAGTGGACGGAACCACTAGAATTGAAGACCTTCCCACTATAATTTTTCTCTGTCAATATATGACTCGATATTCATTTGATTGCTTGATAGGTTCAAAATCATCACAAATGGAAAGTTGACCCAGATCGAACGGCATTGCTTTGGGGTTCGTGTGACTTGATATATATGTTTAAGGCGGTTATATGACAAATGGGTTTTAGCAATTTTTGGTGATCTATCTATATTCGAGTATGTATTTCATATCATGCTTATCTGCCATGTAATATTCATATCAGAAAAAAACGTAAGAAAAGCAAATATTAATGGAATAAAAAATGGAGTTAAAACAAACCACGGACTTGTATATGCAAATGCTGTATACTGTAGTGTTGCATGCAATTCTCAAGCTGCCCATTACTCATGCCAAAATGGCTGGCTATTTAAAACATTGTACCCCAATATAGACAGCAGAGCAGTGGTCCAATAGTAACTCATAAGAAGGCCTAGGATAGCCCATAATTCTAACATGTAAATTGGCCCATCATAATAGGCCCACGACTAGGTTGTTATCACAATTAATTAACCACTACTCCTCTGAACTCGGTTGTGGTTTCTTGCTTAATCAATGGGATTATGGCCATCATTTCTTGAATTGTGAGATGCCACTTGATTTCAGAAATTATGGGATTATGGGTTAGCTGCTAACTTTAATTACCTGAAAATTTATATTGTATATATGGGTTTTCCTTGATTCTTATATTTTGTTCGAAAGTATAATGAATAAAGGGTTAGGTTGGATAGAATAACGAAGGAGAATTGCCTTTTATATTATTCACAAGTCTAATGTACTAGGATTAAAATCCTCCACTATAATATACCAGCAGAAAGTACGTCCTAGAAGCTCTTTACAATGGGTACATACAAAGAATCTTAATTATAATAAATGAGTTTAATATAAAAACACTTTTTGAAGTTTTAAAACTTACAGCGAGACTCCTTAATGTTTCAATTTGTTTTCATATAACTCTTTTTGTTAAAATTTCATTCAAAAATATCTTTAAATAACAAATTTATCCATATAATTTATTTATACTAACACTCATGAAATTTATAATATTTTTACACAATTCCCGAGGTTTTAGCCTTTTTTTATTTTTTTTTTCATGTTACCCTTTAATCACAAATATAAATGACATAATTTTATAAATACTAAAATAACAAAACTAGCTAATTTATGGTTTTTTTTTTTTGGGCAAATGCTAATTTATGGCTCTACCAATAGTATTTAACCTACGTCAATGACAGAATTAAGGTCAATTAGGACCTATTCCTTAATTGTTTAATTAGTAATTAGTATCCTACAAGAATTTATAGCTTTTTTTATAGCAAAAAAGAATTTATAACAATGGTTTGCATAATTTCAATCAAAAGCCCCTTTCTCAGTCTCTCTTGCGGAAGCTTTCGGTGCGGAAGGAAAAATTAATCCCAATTCCTAATATCTTCTCTCTCTCTCTCTCTCTCTCTCTTATCAGTCGTTTACTTCTCACACACACACACACACACTCTCTCTCTCTCTCTCTCTTTCCTCCTCCATCTCCTTCGATATCTCTTGGTCTTTTCCTCTTCCCAAGGACTAAGGTAATTACTTTACGTACGTGTATTTCCAATATCTAATCTTGTTGATAAATTTTCGGCACTCTTATTTTTCATGTTGTTTGTTTTCATATTTTTCTTTCTTTGAATAGTGTTTGTTTATTGTACGCTATTTGGATTTTAAGATCATCTTCAGCTCTTTCCCCTTATTTTCTTCAAATATAAAGATAAGTTTTGGGAAAAAGTTAAATTTGGAGAAGGGTTCTCCAATGCTAAAGTTGAAATTCCCTAAATCATGTAAAATTTGGTCATTAGAGGTTTGAGGAGTCTCATCCATGATCACCAATCCATACGCTCCGATTTTAAATAAGATTCCGGCTAAAAGCATACAAGTACTGTAATGTGCCACTCCATGGGTGTCTGGTAACCATGTATGTAAGGGTATCGGGAAAATTTTTAAGAAAATCTTAAATTTATGGAAATTTTAGGGAATGATAGATGCTATGTTTTAAATTTGGTGAGCGGTAAAAAATGCTCTAACTCACATTTTTTTGATGAAATTTCATATAATATTGGGCTGTTCAGAAAAAGAATACTAGTAGAATTGGGTTTACCTTGGAATATTCTCACTTGGTTATTCATTTTTGTTTGTGTGTGTAAAAGGGGATCGAGAGGTTGATAGCATAGCAGAAATGACTGTGTTTTGCAAAATGCCAGAAGAGATGTTGGAACAAATTCTGTTAAGTCTGCCTCCAAAAAGTCTGATGCGGTTCAAATGCATCTCTAAATGGTGGTATGCTTTTATCAACAACCCCAAGTTTGTAGCCAAGCACCTCTCCAACTCCATGCACAACAATTTCTCCACTTGTGTTATTTTGAAGCGATCAGTTGTTAAGGACACCAAGGACCCCAAGACTAATGAGATTGAGTTGGTATTCTCATTGCTTAATTTTTTCAATGGAAATAATGATGGTGAACCTGGATTTCTTTCTGGTGTCGATGACATGAAAATTCCTCTTTCGATGAGCCAAAAGACATGGGGTGACTCTGACTCACTTCGAATTGTAGGCTATTGGACAAGGGATGCAGATAATGCTGGTGACCGTGACTTTCATCCGTACATTAGTGTTCCTGATTATGGTATCAGTCTGAAGACTAAGGGTGACTTACTTGGAATCATTGGTCATTGTAATGGGATCATTTGTCTAGCTTATCCTAGTGAGGTTCTAGTTTATCCTAGTCATGTGTTTTTATGGAATCCTGCAATTGAGGAATTCAAGCTTCTTCCACCCGAGCCATACCTTAAAAATTGGCCCAAAGTACGACGTGATTGGTCCGAACCAGATTGGCCCCTCTACCTCCCATGTCATAGATTCACTGATGCTCTTGGATTTGGCTATGATTCTAAATCTAAAGATTACAAAGTGGTTAACATTGGATCCAATGGTTCAGATCCTGTGCATCATCATCATCTGATTGTCCATCCTCCCAAAGCAGTTGTATACACCTTGAGCACTGATTCTTGGAAAGAGATCAAAACTGATTCCTTACAAACAGAAACTACTAACTTCTGGCCTGCATATTTCCAGTTGTACTTCAATGGAATGTGTTTTTGGTTGGGACATGAGCAACAAAAGGAAATAGATATGTTTGACTTATATTATGAGGAAGAAACCATTAAGGATGTGATCATTATGTTCGATATGGGCAATGAAGTATTTCAAGATATACTGCTACCAGATGTTTTCTATGATATAATTGTGCATGATTTGCGCCTTTTAGTTTGGAACAAATCCATTGCTCTTTTCGGATTTTCTAGTGCACATGATTCTTTTGAATCGTTTGGAATATGGGTGATGGATGTACTTGGTGGTGCTAGGAGTGCTTGGACAAAACTTCATACTTTTGAGCTCATTGAAAGGCCGTTGGCAATTTGGAAGAGCGATGAGATTCTTATGATTGACAAAGATGGATCAATATTCTCCTATAACTTCAGCACCAATATGCGTACGTATCTTCCCATTCAAAGTGTGCCAGAGTATTTTGCCAAAGCTATTGTTTATGTGAATAGTATAGTTTCAGTTAGTGGAGGGAACAAGCTAGTGAGGAGAGAATTCTAGCACTGTAATTCCTTACTGTCTGCTATATCTGTAAAAGCTTGATAAAATATATTTATCAATAAAGATATATGTTTGAAATTTTATTTTTAGTTCTCCAAAAAAGTAGCACTGCACAAATTATAAAGGTTTTAAACTATTTTACAGAGTGAGATTAGTGTCGAGTTCACTCACCGCATGTTCTTACTCAGTGAAGTTGGGTCGAAATCTGACAAATCCGAGCTTACTGGAACAATTCAAGGACGAAGTTGAAGCTTTTCATTTGGATGTCTTGTAGTGTACTCTATTTACTTTTAATTTGCAGATTGAAATGTTAATATTAATAGAGTTTGTCCTCCTTTTAGCTATCAAAATAGGACATTTCTGCCCGCAGTTGGTGGCCTTTTGTTTTCTTATGTGATTGCTTTTCTTCGTTCTTAATATACATTTCATGCACAGCTTCTGCACACAGGTAGTTTCATCATACAGAATCCTGAGTTTCATAAATATTAACATTCCATCACACTCATAAACATCCAAACATATATCAAACTCACCACAATTCATATATCGCAAACAATAAATAAATTTAATTATCTAATTATTGGGTTTTTATTTTTTTAGTTTTTTTAATCATTATTTCATTTTTTAAAGTTGATTAAATTTTTTATTATTTTTTTAAAGCCATATTAGTGTGCTACATACGTAGTTAACGGTCTTTCAGACGGAAAAATTAACAAGAGGTACATAGGTGTGCAAAACCAGTAATTGAGGTACCTCTGAACAACTTTTTTGAGCATATTACAATTTAGTACCTCAACTTTACATGTTGTTTCAATTTAGTACTCTAATTTTGAAAACTTGCAAAAAAGTACCTCAACTTTCATTTTGTGTCAAAATAGTACCTCCGTTAGTTTTTCTGTCAAATAAATCGTTATCTGCTGACGTGGCAAGGATATTTTCGTCTTTTTTCTCAAATTAAAAAAAAAAATATTTTTAAAAACTTTTAAATAAAAAAATTTCTTAAAATAAAAACTTTTTCCCCTCCTCCTCCTTCCCCAGCCATGCCCCCCGCAGAACCTCGACCCTCCTTGCCCCCACCCCACCCCACCCCACCCCACAGCCTCAGCCTCAGCCACCAATCCCCTCCTATTCCCGCCCCTAGCCCCCACCCATTTCCTCCCCCAGCCCCTCCCCTCCCATCCCCTCCCCTCCCCTCCCCTCCCCTCCCCTTCCCTCCGCCCTCACCCATCCCCCAGCCATCCCCTCCCTTCCCCGCCCCCACCCCCTCCCCAACCCACCCCCCTCATACAGCCCCGACCCGGCCACCTCTTTTCCCCCTGCCCAGCCAAGCCGCGCCCCACCCAGCGCTGCCTCGCCCAGAGCTGCCACTCCCCAGACCAGCTCCCCTCACTCCTCCCCCTCCCCTAGCCCCGACCCATCTCACCCTTCTACCTAGATTTATACCTTCACCCCCCCCCCCAACCCTGACCCCCCACTTCATCTCCCCCCACTTTTTTTTTTTTTTAGTTTTATAATTTTTTTATTTAAAAGTTTTTAAAAATATTATTATTTTTAAATTGAGAAAAAAAACAAAAAATACTTCTACCACGTCAGTAAATAATGATTTATATGACAGAAAAATTAACAGAAGTATTGTTTTGACACAAAATGAAAATTGGGATATTTTTTTGCAAGTTTTCAAAATTGAGGTATTAAATTGAAACAATATGTAAAATGGAGGTACTAAATTGTAATTTACTCAACTTTATTTGATTGAGGTACAACCGTACAACCTTAAAAAAGTGTGTATACTTAAGATACTTAGGTGTACTTTGCCTAAAAATTAATCCCAATTCCATTTTTCTCTCTCTCTCTCTTATCAGTCGTTTACTTCTCACACACAGTCTTTCTCTCTCTCATCCCTCTCCTCCATCTCCTTCGATATCTCTTGGTCTTTTCCTCTTCACAAGGACTAAGGTAATTACTTTACGTACGTGTATTTCCAATATCTAATCTTGTTGATAAATTTTCGGCACTCTTATTTTTCATGTTGTCTGTTTTCATATTTTTCTTTCTTTGAATAGTGTTTGTTTATTGTACGTCATTTGGATTTTAAGATCACCTTCATCTCTTTCCCCTTATTTTCTTCAAATATAAAGATGAGTTTTGGGAAAAAGTTAAATTTGGAGAAGGGTTCTCCAATGCTAAAGTTGAAATTCCCCAAATCATGTAAAATTTGGTCATTAGAGGTTTGAGGAGTCTCATCCGATTTTTAATAAGATTCCGGCTAAAAGCATACAAGTACTGTAATGTGACACTCCATGGGTGTCTGGTAACCATGTATGCAAGGGTATGGGGGAAATTTTTAAGAAAATCTTAAATTTATGGAAATTTTAGGGAATAATAGGAGCTATTTTTTAAATTTGGTGAGCGGTAAAAAATGCTCTTAACTCACATTTTTTTGATGAAATTTCATATAATATTGGGCTGTTCAGAATAAAAATACTAGTAGAATGGGGTTTACCTTGGAATATTCTCACTTGGTTATTCATTTTTGTTTGTGTGTGTAAAAGGGGATCGAGAGGTTGATAGCATAGCAGAAATGACTGCGTTTTGCAAAATGCCAGAAGAGATGTTGGAACAAATTCTGTTAAGTCTGCCTCCAAAAAGTCTGATGCGGTTCAAGTGCATCTCTAAATGGTGGTATGCTTTTATCAACAACCCCAAGTTTGTAGCCAAGCACCTCTCCAACTCCATGCACAACAATTTCTCCACTTGTGTTATTTTGAAGCGATCAGTTGTTAAGGACACCAAGGACCCCAAGACTAATGAGATTGAGTTGGTATTCTCATTGCTTAATTTTTTCAATGGAAATAATGATGGTGAGCCTGGATTTCTTTCTGGTGTCAATGACATGAAAATTCCTCTTTCGATGAGCCAAAAGACTAGGGGTGACTCTGACTCACTTCGAATTATTGGCTATTGGACAAGGGATGCTGGGGAGCGTAGCTTTTTTCCTTGCATTAGGGTTCCTGATTATGGTATCAATGTAAAGACTAGGGGTGACTTACTTGGAATCATTGGTCATTGTAATGGGATCATTTGTCTAGCTTATCCTAGTGAGGTTCTAGTTTATCCTAGTCATGTGTTTTTATGGAATCCTGCAATTGAGGAATTCAAGCTTCTTCCACCCGAGCCATACCTTAAAAATTGGCCCAATGTAGGACATGATTGGTCCGAACCAGATTTGCTCCACTACCTCCCATGTCATAGTTTCACTGATGCTCTTGGATTTGGCTATGATTCTAAATCTAAAGATTACAAAGTGGTTAATTTTGGATTTGATGGTTCATATCTTGTGCATGGTGATCATCAACAGATTATCCATCCTCCCAAAGCAGTAGTATACACCTTGAGTACTGATTCTTGGAAAGAGATCAAAACTGATTCTTTACAAACAGAAACTACTAACCTTTGGCCTGAATATTTCCAGTTGTACCTCAATGGAATGTGTTATTGGTTGGGACATGAGCAACATAAGGAAGGACATGTGTTTGACTTTTTATATGAAGAATACATAAGGGATGTGATCATTTTGTTCGATATGGGCAATGAAGTATTTCAAGAAATATTGCTACCAGATGGTTTACGCGATATAGATGTGAATGCTATGCGCCTTTTAGTCTGGAACAAATCCATTGCTCTTTTTGGACAGAATAACTTTGGATCCTTAGGAATATGGGTGATGGATGAATTTGGTGGTGCTAGGGGTGCTTGGACAAAACATCATACTTTTGAGCTCATGGATTGGCCGTTGGCATTTTGGAAGAGCAATGAGATTCTTATGATTGACGAAGATGGATCAATATTCTCCTATAACTTGAGCACCGAAATGCATACGTATCTTCCCATTCAAAGTGTGCCAGCGGATTTTGCCAAAGCTATTGTTTATGTGAATAGTATAGTTTCAGTTAGAGGAGGGAACAAGCTTGAGAGCAGAGTATTCTAGCATTGTAATTCCTTACTGTCTGCTATATGTAAAAGCTTGATAAAATATATTTATCAATAAAGATGTTGAAATTTTATTTTTTTTTCTTCTCCCAAAAGGTAGCAGTGCGCAAATTATGAAGGTTTTAAACTATTTTACAGAGTGAGATTAGTGTTGAGTTCACTCACAACATGTTCTTACTCTGTGAAGTTGGGTCGAAATCAGACAAATCCGAGCCTTATGCACAACAGGTGGTTTGATAGTATGTTTTTCTGGCCTTTATTGGTTGACCACTGTAAAGTTGTATTAGCTTTCCGCAATTTCCCTTCAGATGCGTATAATGCCCTTAATAACTTATCAAGGTTTGGTTTGGTGCTTGGTTTCATGTGAATTTGGCAGAACTCACAGCAATGAGCGCGGATAGCTTACTGGAACAATTCAGGGACGAAGTCGAAGCTTTCCATTTGGATGTCTTGTAGTGTACTCTATTTACTTTTAATGTGCAGATTGAAATGTTAATATTAATAGAGTTTGTCCTCTATTTAGCTATCAAAATAGGACATTTTCTGCCGCAGTTGGTGGCCTTTTGTTTTCTTAAGTGATTGCTTTTCTTCGTTCTTAATATACATTTCATGCACAGCTTCTGCACACAGGTAGTTTCATCATACCGAATCCTGAGTTTCATAAATATTAACATTCCATCACACTCATAAACATTCAAACAGATAGCAAACCCACCACAATTCATATATCGCAAACAGGAAATAAACACAAACAACACCACAAAGGACTGAGTACATGCTAGATCTCCACAGTGATCTAGAACCCCTATCCAAAAACAGAATGTTCAACCCACAAACAGCTTGAACTGAGTCTTCTTACACAAAGCATAATCCAAATACAAAAAACAAAATGCTAAACATAATATTTCAACACAAAAACCCATTAGATTCACGCACAAACAACTCCACAGGAGGTTGGAATTGCGTCCGGGTTTTCCCATTAACGGTAACCATCTCCTTCTATTTCCACACAAGGAAAGACATCATGGGATCATGCTCTGGCCTTTCATATGAAAAACATTATGTTTTCCAGATCAGCATGCAACTTGTAAAATCTTTCATCTAGAGAAGCCACTGGGAGGGCTGAAGATGCCATTGATGATGATGAAGCGGAGGATGATGCTGAAGCTGGAGACTGTCCTTCCATCATAGTCTCTTGGTATAATCGCCCTCTATATGCCACAAGGTCAGCATAGTACACCGGTGGGACCAATGATACAGGTTTAGTACACCTTGCAAAGGTGAAGCACAAGTCATAGATGAGTTTCTGCAATTGGTCAGAAGTAAACCTGTGCTCATCCCAAAGAACATGGTAGTGTGTGGGCTTGCTTGTTCCAAGGCTTCCATAGTGACTGCAGAGATAGAAGTCAAACTCAAATGGGTGCACAATAATTGTGTCCACCACAGTTCCTGGTGAGACATTGCTAATGAAACTCCCATCCCTCCCACTCTCCAGAAACAAACGTGTATGGTGCCGCTTCTGGGCAACAATAAGTGTGATGGTTGGAAAGTAGTTTATACTTCCTAAAGCCCTCTTCAGGTCTAGTAACTCTTCATTGAGAACCATATCAAACTGGCCCTCACTGACTCCATCACGAAAGACCAAGATTTTTGCTGGCTTGACTTTATTTAATCTTTCATAATATTCAACAAGCTCCAAACACATGTCTCCAAAGTTCAATATCTTCTCAGTACCACCATACTGGGGTCGGTACTGGGGTCGAACTCGTGCAGCATAACGATTCACAGCAGGCCAGTTTACAGTGGCAACAACCGCTGCTATTGAGGGACTTGTCGTGTTCCGCGCAGCAGGATGGTTGACATCAGCCCCCACAAACATAACATGGGCTGCATCCCCAAAGAGAGGAAGCCGATCAATTAGCTCTACATTACTGCCTCCAAGCTTGGCATTGATCTTGAGTGCAAGATTAGCAAGATACTGGTCATTTGCTTTGTTGGCCATATTTGACAAGCAGCACTGCGTCACTATGCCAATTTGAGTCTCAGAGATCCACTTCAGATACTTGTAACCAGGATCTTTTCTAGCCATTACACAAACAAGTATTTGTAAGTGGCCTTTGCCTATCTTATATGCCTGTTCAGTAACTCTTCCAAGCAGTTCACGAAGCATGTCAACACTTGAGAATGGTCTCATTGAAGTCCTATTTTAGCCAATTGTTTATCTTTTTTTTTTTTTGGCCAATTGTTTATCTTTTTTTTGGCCAATTGTTTGTCTTAATTGCGTTAAAAGTCCTATTTTAGCCTGCTCAGTGCACATGTCTAGTTTTTCCAAATTTGTTTTTATGCGGAATCATCATTAAGAAATACATGTACATGTATTGATAGAAAAGAGGTTGTAGATTTATATTTTTTCACATGGTAAGCCCAAGGAGTAAAATTTTGGTTTCGAGGAAATTTTCGATGGAAATTTCGACGGAAATTTTAGCGGAAATTTCGATTAAAATTTCGATTTCGACAAAATTAGACAAAAACAACGGAAATTGTTATCAAAATACGGAAATTTTGAATGAAACTTGACTATATGTTTATTTAAGATATTATCTACTACATTGATAAAAAATATTAAAAAAATCAAATTATATAGTAGATTTCAAGTGATATAAGGTGAATATAATGCGCGCTGAAGGCAAATACTGTTAAAAAAATGGGTTGCTAATTAATAATTATATAAATAACACTTCAAATTTATTTATATTACAATATTAAATCATGAATTAAATAAATATTCAATAAAATAAATATAATGTGTGATCAAGGAGTAAAATTTCGGTTTCGAGGAAATTTTCGATGGAAATTTCGACGGAAATTTTCGTGGAAATTTCGATTAAAATTTCGATTTCGACAAAATTAGACAAAAACGACGGAAATTGTTATCAAAATACGGAAATTTTGAATGAAACTTGACCATATGTTTATTTAACATATTATCTACTATACTAATAAAAAAACATTGAAGAAACCAAATTATATAATAGGTTTCATGTGATATAAGATGAATATAATACGCGTTGGAGGCAAATACTGTTAAACAAAATTAGTATAATGAATAAATGAAATCAGTATATTCTTTATACTCTATAATCTATACACTAACCCTAATACTAAACCCTATATACTCTATATACCCTAATACTCTATAATGTATGCACTAAACCCTATATATTGTATGTTCTTTAAAATATAGACCATATGGTATAAGATATTATGATTTAGGCCCTTTATGGTATTTTTAATTATTTTTTATATAAAGTGTTTTAGGGTTTAGGATTTAAAAACAACTATACGAAACCCCAAACCATTTTTTTCTTCTAATTGCCCAAAGGCCTCAAACTCCAATCAACTCTAAAGTTTTTTCTTTGTTTTTTTCTCTTTTTTTTTTCTTTGTTTTTTTCTTTGTTTTTTTCTTTCATTCCTTTTCTTTTTTATTTTTCTTTCCTTCATTTTCTTTTCTTTTTTGTCTCTTTCCTTCTTTTTACTTTTAAGTTAATTTGTAACTTTGTAAGCAATATACGTTGATGCCATGATGGTCATTCATTTGCTTGACCATGAGTGGTGGGAATTCCATTTTAGTTAAAATTATTGATACAATATTGTTGCTTTTTGTCATTTCTTGTCAATAAATTGTAACCCACATCAAATCCTATCTCCTCTACCTAGGCATGACAGTATGTTGGCATGTCTTTATTTTTTTATTATTTTTTTTTTCCTTCCTCTACCTCTCATATGACAAATAACATTATCATTACGTAGAGAGAGAGAGAGAGTGAGTTATGAAGTTGAAACGGCTACATTGACTGCTTCCTCTCATGCTTCCACTTAGCACATGTTATAATACTCTACTGTGCAGTGCCAAATATGAGTCAGAAAAGAAGGTGGCACTGCCAAGTGCAGAGAGTTTCAATTACAAGTTGGGTGGGTCTTTGACACGTGCCCCTACTCTCAACCATGCGTTTCTTACATGCATGCACTGGCCCCTACTTTGGATAAGAATGGCAAGATCGATTAATTGGGATTTGGGATTCTAATTAATTTTTCTGAATTCTATTGGCTTACCCGTGACTCTTTCTTTCTCTTCTTCTTCAGTCTTCGTTCTCTTCTTCTTCAGCTCTTCTTCTTCAGTCTTCTTTCTTCTTCAGTCTTCTTTCTCTTCTTCTTCAGTCTTCTTTCTCTCTTCCTTTCTTTTCCTCCTTGCCCATGACTCTCCTTCTTCTTCTTCCCCACCAAGCACCAGCCCCCTGCCTCTTTCCCCCCAACCCAGCTCATCCCTAACACACCCTCCCAAACCCAGCCCCTCCCAGCCCCTTTTCCCCCAAACCCAGCCCCTCCCAGCTCCTTTTCCTCCAAACCCAGCCAAAATTTCTCGAAATTTCCGAAATTTCGCCGAAACAATTACCGAAAATAATTGGGTATGTGATAAAATTTCGGTGACCCAAAAAAACGAAATTTTCGGCGAAATTTCGCCGAAAATTTCGAAATTTCATTCCTTGTGTGTGATTGAAGTAAATACTATTATAAAATTGTTTATTACTTAACAATTACATAAAAATGACCTATTTTTAAAGAATATAAATGTATTAGGGTTTAAAAAAATTAAACGAAACACAAAATCTTTTTTTTTTTTTCCAATTGTCCAAACTACAAAGAACCCAAACCTCAATCAACCCAAAACTTTTTTTTTCTTTTTTTCCTTTTTTTTTTACTTTTTTTTTGTCTTTCCTTCATTTTCTTTCACCGTGGGTCTGTGACTTACTTCTGTAACTCTAATAAGTCTCTTAAGTTGTCTAACTTGTCTTTCTCTTTATGACTTTATCATGTTTTTTCTTTTTTTGCCCCAAAAGTCAAACTGCTCCCTTTACTTTAATGAAGAAACTTTAGATGAACACAGTATTTATCTTCTTGTAAATTTAGAAGAAGATAAACTGCTCCCAGTCCCAGGCTCCCACTCCCAGTATAGGCGTACAGCAATACTCCTCTTTCTCTCATTTCTCTCACAGACACCACCCCACCCCGTGGTTCTCTCTCTCTCTCTCTCTCTCTCTCTCTCTCTCTCTCTCTCTCTCTCTCTCTCTCTCTCTCTCTCTCGGCATCTCCATCATAAGCCCACCCTCACCCTCACCCTTATCTCGCCCCAAGGAATGGTGTTGGCTAGGTAGTTTCCGGCGAGTGGAGGATGTTCGGCGAGTGGGGGATGCGCCGGTGGTCTTGGGTCTTGGAAGGTGAAGTCGGGAAGGTGAAGAGTGAAGTGAAGTAATGGGGGGGGGGGGGGCTGGGTGTACAGCGAATTTCAACAGGTACAGTGAAATTTCATCAAAATTTCGTCAAATTTCGTCGAAATTTCGCTAAAATTTCGACGAAATTTCACATAAATGCACTTGGAGGGGGATCGAAATTTCGTCCGAAAATTTCGTCAAAATTTCGCCGAAATATTACCGAAATTTCGTGGTTATGTGATAAAATTTCGGGATCCCAAAAAAACGAAAATTTCGGCGAAATTTCGCCGAAATTTTCGAAATTTCACTCCTTGGGTAAGCCAACTTATTAAAATAAATTTCATTTTAGAGTTTAATTTTGTGATCTCTAAATGATTCCCAAATTAAAATGAACTCTACTATTGCAAATTTGTAAGTCATTTTTTTACCTTCAGTTTAATTTATTGAAATGAACCTCACCAGATGATCTTAGTGGGTTTGAGTTTAGCATGTATAATTTTGGGCTATACACAGGTCACCCACCAAACATGAAGTATGTCATTTTCGAGTCAATCTGCACAACTCGAATGACATCCTTACTTTACAACACAATAGGTTTTACACGTCTAGTTAAGTAATATTTTTTACAGCAACACAACAAAAAAAATTAGAATTTTGATAAAACTATAAAAGAAAGATATTATCTTTTAATTAAATTTGTGTTTTTGGTTTACGTATATAAATATATTATCAGGTTAAGTAATTATGTCCTCCTCATCATGCATGACGCCTGGCCTGATGGGCCCCAATTCTTATGGAGGATTCTCTGACGGTCGGCCCAATGCAGAGCACTGTAGTGTGTACGAGTTACCACCGGGGAAATACTTAGGAGTGGACCTCAATATTCACCCCAGTTGAATGAACCAATTAAATTCTTATACATGTCCTCTTATACTAAGTAATTATGAGAGAAACTTATTTTAAAATAATGATTTAATTTCAAACTAAGTTTGAGAAAGGAGTAAAAATATATTGCCGAATACTTAAAAATGACCATCAAGCACTCAACGCCTAGTATGTGTGAAAAAAAAATAAAAATTAATGTACCAATTTTATGTAAATGGTTAAGTTAATAAATTATAAAATTAGTTAAAATTTTAAAAATTATCAGACTTTAATCAATAAATTGTAAAATTAAAGAATCTGAATGAAAGTCTCCCTTTAATTTATACACCTACTTTTTCACCCAATTCCCTCAATCCTTGTCTCCACTGCCACTAAAGCTATGCATTGGTCCATGCAGCAATAGAGAAGAGGTTCGATTATTTATGTTGATTCTTAATTGGCTATATTAAGTAGTTAACAATAGCATAAGGGCCTGTTTTGCTCAAATCTAAATTCACCTGTTTGAATTTAAATTAAAGAAAGGATTTGAATTTGGACCAAATCTAAGATGAATTTGAAAGACCCAAATTTATGAATTTCAAATAGCATATGAAACTAGGTATTTGAAATTCCACCGTCTCATTCAATTCTCTCTCTTCCTCACGGTAACCACCACTGTTGGCAATTACTCTTGGCGACTAACTTCGGCCACTCTCTGGTGACTTTTCCGGCAGACTGTCAGCAACTTTCCGACTGACCTTTGGGGCCTTTCCTGGCTAACCTCCAACAACTTTTCTGGCAACCCTCCACCAACTTTCGGCCACTTTTCCAGCGACCCCTTCCGACCATTTTTCCAACCAATATATTTATCATATATTGCTAAATATATAAAAATTAAAATTAAAATAATATTTCATATTTTTTATTATTAATCATTTGTTTAAAATAATTGAAGACATTTGAAACCCAAATCCAAATTCAAATTCAAGAATCCAAACGGGCCTAAGTGTATAACCGGCGTAAGACAGTAAGAGCATATCAACAAGTTTGTAGACAACAAAACCTCCAAAGAACAAAGTAAAGAGCAAATGATGCCAACAACAGGAAATGATGCAATGTGGAATCCCAATCAAATTGCTTAGTACCATCAAAATTGGATCCAAAGTACGTAGTACTCCATCTCCATGCAATAAGTCTGCAACCTTCAATTCGGACAGAACATCTTACTTTTGAGCTCATTAAGAGACCATTGACATTTTGGACCCTGGCATAATGTCATCCACATTGAGCTTAACTATGTCATAACAAGGAGGAGATCACCAGTGAATCACAACCTCCGGTGATCCTGTGTAGGAGGCTTAACAGAGACTTGATTTCCTATTAACATCAAACCACTCTCTGGCATGCATATTGCAGAATATATAATAGCTAGCTTGAGGACATTGAGGAAAATCAAAATGATTACCATAGGGTAAACACAAAGATCAAAGACCAATTAAGGCAAACCATATGGACCAACACACTTAGATTGCAGGTTCTTTATTAGCCAATCAGGAAAATTGGTGGATTTTATATTCAAACTTGATGCATGCATGTTAAGATTAATTATAACTCAATATCCAACAACATGACTAAGCCAGCATGATGAACCAGAACAACATGAATAAATCCAATGCTTCTAATTAAATCTAGCTATTTATGTTGTCTTATCCTTTTTCATGTAGTTGTAGACCACTAGATCAAAAGATAATCAAGATTGGACAACATATAAAAATCAAAGGCGGATTACAACCATCTCATAAACATAATTCTTATTTATTTTTTATTACACCAATTAAGACTCCATTTAGCTGATGGACATGCATAGATATATATGGTTCTTATTACAATAGAATTATACTAAACTTAATTATAAAGTTATAATTTAGGGAACCTCTATAAGCTGCCGCGTATCACATTTTGGTGTGCGGGGACAATCTATCAGATTCATTCCGGCCGTATTGTCAAAACAGATGACCACCTCATGCAATTGTTGAATCGGAATAGCATACTTGCAACGAATGATAGCGTTGTGTCCAGTATATTTTGCTATGTCTCTAACAAGACTATAGTAGTTATACTTGTTCCCTGAATGAATGTTGGAAGGACCAAGCAAATATGTTAACTCGTAATGCTGCCACTTCTTGTGAGATTCCTCAAAGTAGTCTGTTTGCGGAAAAATATTGTCGGAACATCTGCCATGTTTGTCGTACTCATGTTCCCAAAAAACAACAGTTGGTGTCCTAAGTAGTACACTAGGCCAAGACAACGCCAGATCGGCTTGCTGTCGAGAGGACAACTAAAGATCCAACACAAACAACGTAACGTTAATACATATTGTGAGAAAAGCGTACATATATAAGAAATTAGAAACTACAATACATATATACACACGTACGTACCTGATTTAGCTGAAAAGTTGGACCACCATTAATAGAGCAATCCAGAACAGCATTTGAATAAAGGCTAGGCCATAATCCATGGATTGTAAAGAAGGGCGGCAGATTTTGGATGCAATCATGACGTCCATGGCATGTGCCTGCTGGCCATTGTTGTACGAATTGGAAATAATCAAAGGGCTGAGCAGCAAAGCTTACATCAAAGCACCCAACCAAAACACAAACCAAAACAATGGCAGTGTTTAAGACTGTCATACTTCAATGCTAAAGCGCGCAATAATAAAGAAGAAGGAATTGTGTGTTGGTTTCAGAATATAACAGTTATAACACACTACTAAGATCTTAAGATGAATTGGTTTATATAGATGAAGACGAATGACATGCATGGAGATGGAGTAGTGCTATAGTGATTTAGACTTATACTGACTTACTGAATTGAGAATTTCTTCCTAAGCAATTATGCTTCTATTTGTGGCACTGCACTGGCTGCATGTGTGAAAAAGTGAAAAATGATCAAGCCAATGTGATCATGCATTCGCACTGCACCTTAATTTGGTCAGTGTTGTGACTCAGTTGTGCTTAATTAAACTTGCAGGACATGCAAGAGAAATTATTCTGTATAACCGCTATATTGACACGTGGTATAACCAGTCTATTTGTTATAATATGAGTGGATATTATTAATACTATACCCTACTAATATAAACACATCGTCCAGTAATATCCTTACACGTTGGATTGGTTATACCACGTGGCGGTATATCGGTTATACTCTATAATTTTTCGACATGCAGGGAGTGTTTCAAGAAATTAAAATGTCAATGCCATGGAAGTAGCAATTAATGGATTTTTTTTCGGGAAAAATAATGGGGAAAAACAGCTAATTATCATCTTTCATCCCATTGAGGAATCAAAATACATTATTGTGAAAAAGATAAATAAGCTTCCAATCAATATAAAGCACCTACTTCCTGGCCTTAATTATACTCGTACGTCACCCTAATTGAACCCTTAAAATTCAATCTATTTTTACCCTATAGAAACTTGTTAAACATGTTTTTCAGTTTCCAATTTTGCAGACAAACCCCAACTTTGAAAAATCAAAATAACCATCGCAAGTATAATTTGGGGATTTTTGACAGTTTCAACTTTACAAATAACCATCTCAAATTCTCAAGTATATATATATGCAGTTGTTGCCGTCTAGTGGACGGAACCACTAGAATTGAAGACCTTCCCACTATAATTTTTCTCTGTCAATATATGACTCGATATTCATTTGATTGCTTAATAGGTTCAATATCATCACAAATGGAAAGTTGACCCAGATCGAACAGCATTGTTTTGGGGTTTCGTGTGACTTGATATGTTTAGGGCGGTTATAGGCCAAGTGGGTTTTAGCAATTTTTGGTGATCTATCTATATTCGAGTATGTATTTCATATCATGCTTATCTGCCATGTGATATTCATATCAGAAAAAAACGTAAGAAAAGCAAATATTAATGGAATAAAAAATGGAGTTAAAACAAACCACGGACTTGTATATGCAAATGCTGTATACTGTAGTGTTGCATGCAATTCTCAAGCTGCCCATTACTCATGCCAAAATGGTTTGGCTATTTAAAACATTGTACCCCAATATAGACAGCAGAGCAGTGGTCCAATAGTAACTCATAAGAAGGCCTAGGATAGCCCATAATTCTAACATGTAAATTGGCCCATCATAATAGGCCCACGACTAGGTTGTTACCACAATTAATTAACCACTACTCCTCTGAACTCGGTTGTGGTTTCTTGCTTAATCAATGGGATTATGGCCATCATTTCTTGAATTGTGAGATGCCACTTGATTTCAGAAATTATGGGATTATGGAACAATCAAACCCGGTTCACAGCGAAACCGGTTCAGTGCCCACGGTTGCGTTACAACTTACAAGGCGGGCTGGCAGTTAAAACGCTGAAAAGAATCAGCCAACGGAGTCTTCTTGTCCTCATTTTTGTGTCCTTCTCAACTCTTTCTCTTGTTTATCTTCCATAGCCAATAGCTGTCATTTTGTATCTTTGGGTTTTGAGAGAATGTCAGTGAAGCTTTTCACAAACACTTCTTTGCTTCAAACCCAAATCCAATCATCCACCAAGAAATGGCTTCCTTACAAGAATTGCTCACAGAAGAAGGATTTCAACGCGGGAAAAAGAAATTCCCAAAAAGCCAAAAACCAGTGAAACTCAGAGACAGAGTTGCACCGGACGAATCTCTAGCTCTGCTGCCTATACACATCTGCCATGACCGAAAAAGCTACGATTTCTTCAACCACAAGGCTCAGAAGGCTTCCACTCGAAAAGGGTCGGTGAGAAGAGTGAGTTCTACTTCAGAGAGGTCGAATTCCAAGTCATTGGTTTCAGAGAGTTCAAGAAGAAGTGAGCCTTCAATTGATGAAGTTGCCACTAAAGCAGTGATTTCTATTCTCAGCGGCTATGTGGGCCGGTGCATAAAGGATGAGGATTTCCGGGAAGCAATCTGCGAAAAGTGCAGTGCCTGTTTGGTGAGAAAGAAAACTGGTTCGGATAATGGGGTGTTTGCAAACTTGGAATTGGGAATTGAAAGCATTAACAAGTTGGTGGAAGATCAAGGGTCGACAAAGAAGGAACTGAGGCTGAAGACAATGAGGAATTCTATTGAGCTTTTGACCAGTGTTGTTTCCTTAAACTCTGGCAAGTCCAAGAATTCCTCAACATGTGGTATACCCAATTCATATCTCTCTGCTTGTGCTCAACTCTACTTGGCAGTTGTTTACAAGCTTGAGAAAAATGATCGGATTTCTGCTAGGCATCTGCTTCAAGTTTTCTGTGATTCACCAGTTTTAGCAAGAACCCATTTGCTTCCTGATCTTTGGGAGCATTTCTTTCTTCCACATCTTCTCCATCTGAAGATTTGGTATGCCGAGGAAATTGATGTTCTTTCAAAGTCAGACTACTTTGAGAAGGAGAAGAAGATGACAGCTATAACCAAGGTCTATAATGACCAAATGGACATGGGAACTACAGAGTTTGCTCTGTACTACAAAAAGTGGCTTAAAGTTGGGGTTGAAGCCCCTCCTGTTCCTCCTACTATACCTTTGCCATCAATACCCAGATGCAGATCAACAAGAAGGAGATCATCAGATTCTCACACTTCAAATTCCTCAGTGAACAAAAATTTGTAAGTGTTTACATTGATACATTTTAATCATTTTTGCAAAACATCAAATAAAATAAAAGAAGATGACTTGTAGTTTGTGTTTAAAATTTCAATTGTGTTTTTTGCTTGACGAATTCCAAAATCACCAAAGATACCGCTCTGTATTTGGCCCCACACTTGAACGGAGTTCTGTGGAGCTCTATGATCGAAATCGAGTTTTAAATGATACTTGGGGTTTAGAGGAAGAGACACAGCTGTGTGGAGATGAAGATAACTACAACAGTCTCAATTATGTTCATGTGGGTAACTCTGTCTTCATATCAAAATTCCACACTACTTTGTAAATAATTGAATGTTGCAGTAGAGAATTCACACATATTATCACCATTTTCTGACTTTTGCAGATGGGAGACAAGAATGGACGAAAGTCATCAAGCCAAAGTCAAAGAAATCCAAAAAATGAGTTATGGTCTGAGACACAGAAATCAGACTATTTTGGATTCTTTAGCTGCCAGAATGTACCAACAGAGTGCTTGGCAAACAGGAATCTTATAGTAAAAAACAAATCAACCCGAAACGAAGATATTTCCCATCTTCCTTCAAGCAATTTGAGCAGCGCTATTAGTACTATTTACTCCTCGGATAATTTAAGTGATTGTGAAATTGCAATTCGTGTAATTACCAAAGCTTGGTTGGACTCACATGGTGACCCTGTCATTGAAGCTATGTTATCAAAGGCACCTGTTATCCTCGGAATGCTGGAGGTGTTGTTTGCTTCCACTGATGATGAAATATTAGAATTAGTAATATCAGTTTTAGCTGAATTTGTAGCAAGAAATGAATTGAATACACAGATAATACTAAATTCAGATCCACAGCTTGAAATCTTCATGAGACTTCTAAGAAGTAGTGGTCTATTTTTGAAAGCCGTTATTCTGCTTTACCTGTTAAAGCCAAAGGCAAAACAGATGATATCACTTGAATGGGTGGCACTAGTCCTTCGAGTACTAGAGTTTGGAGACCATTTGCAGATCCTATTCACAGTAAGATGCAGTCCTCAAGTGGCAGCATTATACCTTTTGGACCAGCTTCTTACAGGTTTTGATGAAGAAAGAAACTTAGAGAATGCTAGACAGGTGGTTTCTCTAGGGGGGTTGAGCCTTCTGGTGACACAAATTGAGAGAGGGGAGACTCATGAGAGGAACAATGTTGCTTTGATCATTTTGTGTTGTGTTCGAGCTGACGGAAGCTGTCGAAACTACTTAGCTGATTTTTTGAACAAGGCTTCTCTTCTTGAACTCATAGTACTTGGAAATGGCAGCAATTCTACGGGTTCTGCATTTGCTATATTATTCGAAATACTCTGCCTTAGTAGGTATGGAGTTATTGCTTACCTTTCTTCAGTCTTCTGGTTATTTTTAGATGTTCTATTATATTCTGATAATCTAAATGTTTCTTCTCAGACGAACGAAGATCACTAAAATCCTAGAAGGACTTAAAGAAGGATCTGGTGGCTTGAACACAATGCAGATTTTATTGGTCTATCTGCAGAGAGCTCCACCCGAAGAGCGCCCATTAATTGCTGCCATATTACTACAGCTTGATCTTATGGTAAATCCATTGTTAATGCTTTCATCTTTCTTATCATAAAGGGGAATAGGGAGAGAGATATGTCTTAATATTAATAGAAATAGTTGCTTTAAAATTTATAATTTTTCTAAACTTTTCAACAGATGAGTAAATCAATTTTTGCTCTGGACTTTTTTTTTTTTTTTTTATATATCTTGAATAGTTCCCACATGGAGTAGCAGTTTTGTTGCAGGGGGATCCTTTTAGGTGCAGTGTCTATAGAGAAGAAGCCATTGAAGCAGCTATAGCAGCTTTAGATTGTCGAACATGTGACGAAGAAGTCCAAGAACAATCAGCAAGAGCTCTCTTAATGTTGGGAGGCTGGTTTTCTTACACAGGAGAGGCCACAACAGAACATTGGCTTTTACAACAAGCAGGTTTCAGTTATTGGAGAAGGGATTCATTTCACTTCAACGAAAATGTCTTAGATGGTTTTGTACACTCGGTAAGCTTGCTACTAAACTACACAGCAGAGCCTTATCAAATTATCAAAAACCAACAAACAAGTAATGACACCATTTTTATGTGATCCGAATAATAATTGTTCCTAACAGTAGGTTGATTCTTGTAATCTTGTAAATAATTAGAATGAAGATGAAGAAGCAACAGAAGATTGGCAAAGGAAAGCAGCCACTGTTTTATTCAAAAGTGGCAATCAGAAGCTATTGGAGGCCCTTTCTGATTCCATAGCAAATGGCATCCCAAGCTTAGCACGAGCAAGCCTTGTCACTGTGTCATGGATGAGTAGCTTTCTCAATACAGTTGGAGATGAAAATTTGAGGTCCATAGCATGCTCAGTTCTTGTGCCTCAGTTGCTAGAATCACTGAATTATGACAAAGATGTGGAGGAAAGAATACTTGCTTCATACTCATTACTGAATCTTGCAAAGAGTTCAGGTATGTTTTGACATGCAGAGAACCAGAATGTGATATACAAATTGCTAGTCACCCTTTAGGTTCAAACACTGAAAATTAGCAATAAAGTTACACCTGCCTCACTGTATTTATTGAAAATAAAGTATTTATTTATTTTTTGGACAAATTTTCAGCTGATGAATACATCCCCATGCTGTGGTCTGTGGACAAAGAGTTGCTCAGCAAACTTCAAAACCTCTCCTTAGTGACATGGACAGCTAATGAGCTTATTTCAATCATCACAAGCAACTAGAGGCGTAATCACTAAGAGAACTAGAATGTATTCCAAATTAAAGAAATACCAGCAAATGACTTGAATCTTCCTTCGGGGCAGTTTAGCAGTGCTGGAATTGGAGTGTCTGTGTTGGAAATTTCCTTTTTCTTTTTTGGTTGTGTGCTTGTATTCCACATATTTCTTTGTTAGGTCTTTTGTATAGTGCAGCATATTTGAGGACAAAAGATTATTTTTCTTAACAAAGAGTGATGTGTACAAAGTAAGAACTTCTGATTTAACCACAACTACATTTCAACACACTATTATTTTTCACTAGGAATGTGACACATACTCTAACATTACATAAGGAGGCATTCTCAGTTCACTTCTGTAAAACATCAACAGATGCAACTCCGAAAATAACCCACAAACCCAAATGTCAACCTGTGATCTCCACATTGAACCAAAAGCTTCCTCAAAGTTGGTAATGATTGTATCATTGGCCACACTGATGATCTGTCATTCCAATACACTCAATTGCCCAACTTACAATCTTTCATAGCAAATCTAACCAGTGACTTTCGCAATTCTGCAGTTCTTGATAAGTTCCTCTTATATCAAAACAGACAAAGAACAATGCCAACTTTGGTTTTTGAATTAATGACATGTTTCTGTCAATGTCCTTATATAGCAAAGGGCATCTCCAAGTGGAGGGCACTAGCTACAATGCCAAATTGCCAACTAACACAAACAACAAATACAATCTATTAATGCAAGCAAGCTTATACTTCTGAAGATAACATGCAAATTTTCATGGTCCCCCCACACTCCAAGAGGACTTCCATTCACCTTTTGCCAACTCTCACATGCCTTGGCAGATATTGTACAAGAAGTAAACAAAATGCATTAACTTGCACCACAATTTTGATTAGATCATTTTGAGCTTACAAGTATCCAAGTAAAGGACCTCATGAAACAACAATCCCCATTCTGAAGTTGTGTATTGGATTCAAGAGGAACCCAATTAACCTCATGAAACATTCCAAACTAGCACATTACTTAAACTGCTTTTAGAAAGGAAAGGAAACACCATATGCAATTTCATCCCAGAAAGTCATTCAAAGAAGAGATTCTGAAAACTAACCCAAATTAATTATTTGACTTCCCTTTTAATTTTCAACTAATAACTTGGGATTTTTGGTGCATGCTAACTTAACTACTTAGCTAACCAATGAACCCCATGATCCCCATCCGCAATGTAATCGGGAGCTGCTAACTTCTTTTTTCTTTTCTTTTTGGGTCAAACGAAGGTGCTAACTTCAGATTCCCGTGTTTTTGTTTCATTGTTTGTCTTTGTTTTTTTTTTTTTTGGCCAATTGTTTGTCTTAGTTGCGTTAAAACTTAAAAGTCCTTGATTTTAGCCTGCTCATTGCACATGTCTAGTTTTTCCAAATTTGTTTTTATGCGGAATCATCATTAAGAAATACAAAAGAGTTCCTTTTTTGGCCATTGGACACGGGCTTCACTAAAATGGCAAAAAGCCATGCACAACACTTACAACCAACCATAAAACAAAGATAATTGTTGAGGACCTGAGGTATACGTAATCAGTTGAAAGGGTCATATAATTTCCTCTATACACCTAAGTAGGATCCCCTTTTTCTGTAAAAAAAAAATAAAGATTTTTTGACACGACATATTAGAGCATCCACAATGGTTGTTTAATAATTCAGTTTAATAGTTCAATTTTTTGAACTATTTATTATAATTTTACTTGCAGTGGTTATTTAATAGTTTAGTTTAAAAATTTAAGATGAGACATAATGAGATATAATACAGTTCATGTGTTGATAGGAGAGAGATTGTAGATTTATATTTTTTCACATGATGAGCCAACTTATTGAAATGAATTTCATTTTAGAGTTTAATTTTGTAATCTCTAAAATGAACTATTGATTTCCAAATTAAAATGAAGTCTATTATTGCAAATTTGTAAGTCATTTTTTTACCTTCAGTTTAATTTATTGTAATAAAATTAAAATGAACCTCTTAGTGGGTTTGAGTTTAGCATGTATAATTTTGGGCTATACACAGGTCACCCACCAAACATGAAGTATGTCATTTTCGAGTCAATCTGCACAACTCGAATGACATGCTTAATTTACAACACAATAGGTTTTACACGTCTAGTTAAGTAATATTTTTTACAGCAACACAAAAAAAAAAAAATTAGAATTTAGATAAAACTATAAAAGAAAGATATTATCCTTTAATTAAATTTGTGTTTTTGGTTTACGTATATAAATATATTATCAGGTTAAGTAATTATGTCCTCCTCATGCATGACGCCTGGCCTGATGGGCCCCAATTCTTATAGAGGATTCTCTGACGGTCGGCCCAATGCAGAGCACTGTAGTGTGTACGAGTTACTACCGGGGAAATACTTAGGAGTGGACCTCAATATTCACCCCAGTTGAATGAACCAATTAAATTCTTACACATGTCCTCTTATACTAAGTAATTATGAGAGAGAAACTTATTTTAAAATCAGTAATGCTACACTTATCACATTTTTATACCACAATTTCATACCATCTTACATGGCATTCATACATTGGACACTAAAAATTAAAAAATAAAACCTAAAAAAGAAAAAGAAAATATCATTTCAATAAAGTAATGACACATCAGGTGAGATATAAATGTGAAAAAAAAATATGGGACAACTAGCATTATATTTTTAAAATAATGATTTAATTTAAAACCAAGTTTGAGAAAGAAGTAAAAATATACTGCCAAATACTTGAAAATGACCGTCAAGCGCTCAGCGCCTGATATGTGTAAAAAAAATAAAAATTAATGGACCAATATTATGTAAATGGTTAAATCAGTAAATTATAAAATTAGTTAAAATTTTAAAAGTTATAAGACTTTAATTAATAAATTGTAAAATTAAAGAAGCTGAATGAAAGTCTCCTTTAAATTATACACCGACTTTTTCACCCAATTCCCTCAACCCTTGTCTCCACTGGCACTAAAGCTATGCATTGGTCCATGCAGCAATAGAGAAGAGGTTCAATTATTTATGTTGATTCTTAATTGGCTATATTAAGTAGTTAACAACAGAATAAGGGCCTGTTTTGCTCAAATCCAAATCTACCTGTTTGAATTTAAATTAAAGAGAAGATTTGGATTTGGGCCAAATCCAAGATGGATTTGAAAGACCCAAATTTATGAATTTCAAATACTATATGAAACTAGGTATTTGAAATTCATCATCTCATTCAATTCTCTCTCTTCCGCACGATAACACCACTGTTGGCAATTACTGCCAGCGACTAACTTCGGCCCCTCTCTGGTGACTTTTCCGGCAGACTGTCGGCAACTTTCCGACTGACCTCTGGCGACTTTCCTGGCTGACCTCCAGCAACTTTTTTGGCCAGCCTCCACCAACTTTCGTCCACTTTTCCAGCGACCCCTTCCGACCAATATATTTATCATATATTGCTAAATATATGAAAATTAAAATTAAAATTAAAATCATATTTCATATTTATTATTATTAATCATTTGTTTAAAATAAATGAAGAGATTTGAAATCTAAATCCAAATTCAAATTCAAGAATCCAAACGGGCCTAAGTGTATAACCGGCGTAGGACAGTAAGAGCATATCAACAAGTTTGTAGACAACAAAACCTCCAAAGAACAAAGTAAAGAGCAAATGATGCCAAGAACTGGAAATGATGCAATGTGGAATCCCAATCAAATTGCTTAGTACCATCAAAATTGGATCCAAAGTACGTAGTACTCCATCTCCATGCAATAAGTCTCCAACCTTCAATTCGGACAGAACATCTTACTTTTGAGCTCATTAAGAGACCATTGACATTTTGGACCCTGGCATAATGTCATCCACATTGAGCTTAACTATGTCATAACAAGGAGGAGATCACCAGTGAATCACAACCTCCGGTGATCCTGTGTAGGAGGCTTAACAGAGACTTGATTTCCTATTAACATCAAACCACTCTCTGGCATGCATATTGCAGAATATATAATAGCTAGCTTGAGGACATTGAGGAAAATCAAAATGATTACCATAGGGTAAACACAAAGATCAAAGACCAATTAAGGCAAACCATATGGACCAACACACTTAGATTGCAGGTTCTTTATTAGCCAATCAGGAAAATTGGTGGATTTTATATTCAAACTTGATGCATGCATGTTAAGATTAATTATAACTCAATATCCAACAACATGACTAAGCCAGCATGATGAACCAGAACAACATGAATAAATCCAATGCTTCTAATTAAATCTAGCTATTTATGTTGTCTTATCCTTTTTCATGTAGTTGTAGACCACTAGATCAAAAGATAATCAAGATTGGACAACATATAAAAATCAAAGGCGGATTACAACCATCTCATAAACATAATTCTTATTTATTTTTTATTACACCAATTAAGACTCCATTTAGCTGATGGACATGCATAGATATATATGGTTCTTATTACAATAGAATTATACTAAACTTAATTATAAAGTTATAATTTAGGGAACCTCTATAAGCTGCCGCGTATCACATTTTGGTGTGCGGGGACAATCTATCAGATTCATTCCGGCCGTATTGTCAAAACAGATGACCACCTCATGCAATTGTTGAATCGGAATAGCATACTTGCAACGAATGATAGCGTTGTGTCCAGTATATTTTGCTATGTCTCTAACAAGACTATAGTAGTTATACTTGTTCCCTGAATGAATGTTGGAAGGACCAAGCAAATATGTTAACTCGTAATGCTGCCACTTCTTGTGAGATTCCTCAAAGTAGTCTGTTTGCGGAAAAATATTGTCGGAACATCTGCCATGTTTGTCGTACTCATGTTCCCAAAAAACAACAGTTGGTGTCCTAAGTAGTACACTAGGCCAAGACAACGCCAGATCGGCTTGCTGTCGAGAGGACAACTAAAGATCCAACACAAACAACGTAACGTTAATACATATTGTGAGAAAAGCGTACATATATAAGAAATTAGAAACTACAATACATATATACACACGTACGTACCTGATTTAGCTGAAAAGTTGGACCACCATTAATAGAGCAATCCAGAACAGCATTTGAATAAAGGCTAGGCCATAATCCATGGATTGTAAAGAAGGGCGGCAGATTTTGGATGCAATCATGACGTCCATGGCATGTGCCTGCTGGCCATTGTTGTACGAATTGGAAATAATCAAAGGGCTGAGCAGCAAAGCTTACATCAAAGCACCCAACCAAAACACAAACCAAAACAATGGCAGTGTTTAAGACTGTCATACTTCAATGCTAAAGCGCGCAATAATAAAGAAGAAGGAATTGTGTGTTGGTTTCAGAATATAACAGTTATAACACACTACTAAGATCTTAAGATGAATTGGTTTATATAGATGAAGACGAATGACATGCATGGAGATGGAGTAGTGCTATAGTGATTTAGACTTATACTGACTTACTGAATTGAGAATTTCTTCCTAAGCAATTATGCTTCTATTTGTGGCACTGCACTGGCTGCATGTGTGAAAAAGTGAAAAATGATCAAGCCAATGTGATCATGCATTCCCACTGCACCTTAATTTGGTCAGTGTTGTGACTCAGTTGTGCTTAATTAAACTTGCAGGACATGCAAGAGAAATTATTCTGTATAACCGCTATATTGACAGGTGGTATAACCAGTCTATTTGTTATAATATAAGTGGATATTATTAATACTATACCCTACTAATATAAACATATCGTCCAGTAATACCCTTACACGTTTGATTGGTTATACCACGTGGCGGTATATTGGTTATACTCTATAATTTTTCGACATGCAGGGAGTGTTTCAAGAAATTAAAATGTCAATGCCATGGAAGTAGCAATTAATGGATTTTTTTTCGGGAAAAATAATGGGGAAAAACAGCTAATTATCATCTTTCATCCCATTGAGGAATCAAAATACATTATTGTGAAAATATAGAAACTTGTTAAACATGTTTTTCAGTTTCCAATTTTGCAGACAAACCCCAACTTTGAAAAATCAAAATAACCATCGCAAGTATAATTTGGGGATTTTTGACAGTTTCAACTTTACAAATAACCATCTCAAATTCTCAGGTATATATATATGCAGTTGTTGCCGTCTAGTGGACGGAACCACTAGAATTGAAGACCTTCCCACTATAATTTTTCTCTGTCAATATATGACTCGATATTCATTTGATTGCTTAATAGGTTCAATATCATCACAAATGGAAAGTTGACCCAGATCGAACAGCATTGTTTTGGGGTTTCGTGTGACTTGATATGTTTAGGGCGGTTATAGGCCAAGTGGGTTTTAGCAATTTTTGGTGATCTATCTATATTCGAGTATGTATTTCATATCATGCTTATCTGCCATGTGATATTCATATCAGAAAAAAACGTAAGAAAAGCAAATATTAATGGAATAAAAAATGGAGTTAAAACAAACCACGGACTTGTATATGCAAATGCTGTATACTGTAGTGTTGCATGCAATTCTCAAGCTGCCCATTACTCATGCCAAAATGGTTTGGCTATTTAAAACATTGTACGGTTGTACCCCAATATAGACAGCAGAGCAGTGGTCCAATAGTAACTCATAAGAAGGCCTAGGATAGCCCATAATTCTAACATGTAAATTGGCCCATCATAATAGGCCCACGACTAGGTTGTTATCACAATTAATTAACCACTACTCCTCTGAACTCGGTTGTGGTTTCTTGCTTAATCAATGGGATTATGGCCATCATTTCTTGAATTGTGAGATGCCACTTGATTTCAGAAATTATGGGATTATGGGTTAGCTGCTAACTTTAATTACCTGAAAATTTATATTGTATATATGGGTTTTCCTTGATTCTTATATTTTGTTCGAAAGTATAATGAATAAAGGGTTAGGTTGGATAGAATAACGAAGGAGAATTGCCTTTTATATTATTCACAAGTCTAATGTACTAGGATTAAAATCCTCCACTATAATATACCAGCAGAAAGTACGTCCTAGAAGCTCTTTACAATGGGTACATACAAAGAATCTTAATTATAATAAATGAGTTTAATATAAAAACACTTTTTGAAGTTTTAAAACTTACAGCGAGACTCCTTAATGTTTCAATTTGTTTTCATATAACTCTTTTTGTTAAAATTTCATTCAAAAATATCTTTAAATAACAAATTTATCCATATAATTTATTTATACTAACACTCATGAAATTTATAATATTTTTACACAATTCCCGAGGTTTTAGCCTTTTTTTATTTTTTTTTTTCATGTTACCCTTTAATCACAAATATAAATGACATAATTTTATAAATACTAAAATAACAAAACTAGCTAATTTATGGTTTTTTTTTTTTGGGCAAATGCTAATTTATGGCTCTACCAATAGTATTTAACCTACGTCAATGACAGAATTAAGGTCAATTAGGACCTATTCCTTAATTGTTTAATTAGTAATTAGTATCCTACAAGAATTTATAGCTTTTTTTATAGCAAAAAAGAATTTATAACAATGGTTTGCATAATTTCAATCAAAAGCCCCTTTCTCAGTCTCTCTTGCGGAAGCTTTCGGTGCGGAAGGAAAAATTAATCCCAATTCCTAATATCTTCTCTCTCTCTCTCTCTCTCTCTCTTATCAGTCGTTTACTTCTCACACACACACACACACACTCTCTCTCTCTCTCTCTTTCCTCCTCCATCTCCTTCGATATCTCTTGGTCTTTTCCTCTTCCCAAGGACTAAGGTAATTACTTTACGTACGTGTATTTCCAATATC
Organism: Dryas octopetala; assembly: GCF_963921425.1. NCBI lineage: Eukaryota > Viridiplantae > Streptophyta > Magnoliopsida > Rosales > Rosaceae > Dryas > Dryas octopetala. The sequence goes on from NC_141366.1 coordinate 8,581,868, forward strand.
TAATCTTGTTGATAAATTTTCGGCACTCTTATTTTTCATGTTGTTTGTTTTCATATTTTTCTTTCTTTGAATAGTGTTTGTTTATTGTACGCTATTTGGATTTTAAGATCATCTTCAGCTCTTTCCCCTTATTTTCTTCAAATATAAAGATAAGTTTTGGGAAAAAGTTAAATTTGGAGAAGGGTTCTCCAATGCTAAAGTTGAAATTCCCTAAATCATGTAAAATTTGGTCATTAGAGGTTTGAGGAGTCTCATCCATGATCACCAATCCATACGCTCCGATTTTAAATAAGATTCCGGCTAAAAGCATACAAGTACTGTAATGTGCCACTCCATGGGTGTCTGGTAACCATGTATGTAAGGGTATCGGGAAAATTTTTAAGAAAATCTTAAATTTATGGAAATTTTAGGGAATGATAGATGCTATGTTTTAAATTTGGTGAGCGGTAAAAAATGCTCTAACTCACATTTTTTTGATGAAATTTCATATAATATTGGGCTGTTCAGAAAAAGAATACTAGTAGAATTGGGTTTACCTTGGAATATTCTCACTTGGTTATTCATTTTTGTTTGTGTGTGTAAAAGGGGATCGAGAGGTTGATAGCATAGCAGAAATGACTGTGTTTTGCAAAATGCCAGAAGAGATGTTGGAACAAATTCTGTTAAGTCTGCCTCCAAAAAGTCTGATGCGGTTCAAATGCATCTCTAAATGGTGGTATGCTTTTATCAACAACCCCAAGTTTGTAGCCAAGCACCTCTCCAACTCCATGCACAACAATTTCTCCACTTGTGTTATTTTGAAGCGATCAGTTGTTAAGGACACCAAGGACCCCAAGACTAATGAGATTGAGTTGGTATTCTCATTGCTTAATTTTTTCAATGGAAATAATGATGGTGAACCTGGATTTCTTTCTGGTGTCGATGACATGAAAATTCCTCTTTCGATGAGCCAAAAGACATGGGGTGACTCTGACTCACTTCGAATTGTAGGCTATTGGACAAGGGATGCAGATAATGCTGGTGACCGTGACTTTCATCCGTACATTAGTGTTCCTGATTATGGTATCAGTCTGAAGACTAAGGGTGACTTACTTGGAATCATTGGTCATTGTAATGGGATCATTTGTCTAGCTTATCCTAGTGAGGTTCTAGTTTATCCTAGTCATGTGTTTTTATGGAATCCTGCAATTGAGGAATTCAAGCTTCTTCCACCCGAGCCATACCTTAAAAATTGGCCCAATGTAGGACATGAATGGTCCGAACCAGATTTGCTCCACTACCTCCCATGTCATAGTTTCACTGATGCTCTTGGATTTGGCTATGATTCTAAATCTAAAGATTACAAAGTGGTTAATTTTGGATTTGATGGTTCATATCTTGTGCATGGTGATCATCAACAGATTATCCATCCTCCCAAAGCAGTAGTATACACCTTGAGTACTGATTCTTGGAAAGAGATCAAAACTGATTCTTTACAAACAGAAACTACTAACCTTTGGCCTGAATATTTCCAGTTGTACCTCAATGGAATGTGTTATTGGTTGGGACATGAGCAACATAAGGAAGGACATGTGTTTGACTTTTTATATGAAGAATACATAAGGGATGTGATCATTTTGTTCGATATGGGCAATGAAGTATTTCAAGAAATACTGCTACCAGATGTTTTCTATGATATAATTGTGCATGATTTGCGCCTTTTAGTTTGGAACAAATCCATTGCTCTTTTCGGATTTTCTAGTGCACATGATTCTTTTGAATCGTTTGGAATATGGGTGATGGATGTACTTGGTGGTGCTAGGAGTGCTTGGACAAAACTTCATACTTTTGAGCTCATTGAGAGGCCGTTGGCAATTTGGAAGAGCGATGAGATTCTTATGATTGACAAAGATGGATCAATATTCTCCTATAACTTCAGCACCAATATGCATACGTATCTTCCCATTCAAAGTGTGCCAGAGTATTTTGCCAAAGCTATTGTTTATGTGAATAGTATAGTTTCAGTTAGAGGAGGGAACAAGCTTGAGAGCAGAGGATTCTAGCATTGTAATTCCTTACTGTCTGCTATATGTAAAAGCTTGATAAAATATATTTATCAATAAAGATGTTGAAATTTTTTTTTTTTTTCTTCTCCCAAAAGGTAGCACTGTGCAAATTATGAAGGTTTTAAACTATTTTACAGAGTGAGATTAGTGTTGAGTTCACTCACAACATGTTCTTACTCTGTGAAGTTGGGTCGAAATCAGACAAATCCGAGCCTTATGCACAACAGGTGGTTTGATAGTATGTTTTTCTGGCCTTTATTGGTTGACCACTGTAAAGTTGTATTAGCTTTCCGCAATTTCCCTTCAGATGCGTATAATGCCCTTAATAACTTATCAAGGTTTGGTTTGGTGCTTGGTTTCATGTGAATTTGGCAGAACTCACAGCAATGAGCGCGGATAGCTTACTGGAACAATTCAGGGACGAAGTCGAAGCTTTCCATTTGGATGTCTTGTAGTGTACTCTATTTACTTTTAATGTGCAGATTGAAATGTTAATATTAATAGAGTTTGTCCTCCTTTTAGCTATCAAAATAGGACATTTTCTGCCGCAGTTGGTGGCCTTTTGTTTTCTTAAGTGATTGCTTTTCTTCGTTCTTAATATACATTTCATGCACAGCTTCTGCACACAGGTAGTTTCATCATACCGAATCCTGAGTTTCATAAATATTAACATTCCATCACACTCATAAACATTCAAACAGATAGCAAACCCACCACAATTCATATATCGCAAAAAAGAAATAAACACAAACAACACCACAAAGGACTGAGTACATGCTAGATCTCCACAGTGATCTAGAACCCCTATCCAAAAACAGAATGTTCAACCCCCAAACAGCTTGAACTGAGTCTTCTTACACAAAGCATAATCCAAATACAAAAAACAAAATGCTAAACATAATATTTCGACACAAAAACCCATTAGATTCACGCACAAACAACTTCACAGGAGGTTGGAATTGCGTCCGGGTTTTCCCATTAACGGTAACCATCTCCTTCTATTTCCACACAAGGAAAGACATCATGGGATCATGCTCTGGCCTTTCATATGAAAAACATTATGTTTTCCAGATCAGCATGCAACTTGTAAAATCTTTCATCTAGAGAAGCCACTGGGAGGGCTGAAGATGCCATTGATGATGATGAAGCGGAGGATGATGCTGAAGCTGGAGACTGTCCTTCCATCATAGTCTCTTGGTATAATCGCCCTCTATATGCCACAAGGTCAGCATAGTACACCGGTGGGACCAATGATACAGGTTTAGTACACCTTGCAAAGGTGAAGCACAAGTCATAGATGAGTTTCTGCAATTGGTCAGAAGTAAACCTGTGCTCATCCCAAAGAACATGGTAGTGTGTGGGCTTGCTTGTTCCAAGGCTTCCATAGTGACTGCAGAGATAGAAGTCAAACTCAAATGGGTGCACAATAATTGTGTCCACCACAGTTCCTGGTGAGACATTGCTAATGAAACTCCCATCCCTCCCACTCTCCAGAAACAAACGTGTATGGTGCCGCTTCTGGGCAACAATAAGTGTGATGGTTGGAAAGTAGTTTATACTTCCTAAAGCCCTCTTCAGGTCTAGTAACTCTTCATTGAGAACCATATCAAACTGGCCCTCACTGACTCCATCACGAAAGACCAAGATTTTTGCTGGCTTGACTTTATTTAATCTTTCATAATATTCAACAAGCTCCAAACACATGTCTCCAAAGTTCAATATCTTCTCAGTACCACCATACTGGGGTCGGTACTGGGGTCGAACTCGTGCAGCATAACGATTCACAGCAGGCCAGTTTACAGTGGCAACAACCGCTGCTATTGAGGGACTTGTCGTGTTCCGCGCAGCAGGATGGTTGACATCAGCCCCCACAAACATAACATGGGCTGCATCCCCAAAGAGAGGAAGCCGATCAATTAGCTCTACATTACTGCCTCCAAGCTTGGCATTGATCTTGAGTGCAAGATTAGCAAGATACTGGTCATTTGCTTTGTTGGCCATATTTGACAAGCAGCACTGCGTCACTATGCCAATTTGAGTCTCAGAGATCCACTTCAGATACTTGTAACCAGGATCTTTTTTAGCCATTACACAAACAAGTATTTGTAAGTGGCCTTTGCCTATCTTATATGCCTGTTCAGTAACTCTTCCAAGCAGTTCACGAAGCATGTCAACACTTGAGAATGGTCTCATTGAAGTGGTTTCATATAGAAGAGGCTCTTCCATTCTGATTCCCAAATTATTGCACCGACTAATGAGCCTTGGAATGAAATGATTAGGGTCCAATCTCGATCGATCATAACTGCTGAAATCAAGTACAGCCCAGCGACTGATTGGTTTTCCATCCACAACAGACTTCCCAACCAGATTCCATTGGCATTTCTCTCTGTCAACTGCTACCCTAGTCACCTTGCCACCAGAAGCACCCACCTTCAACTCAGGCGGGCCAATGACACGCCCTGTTACTGGTGTCATGTTCATGTTGACTTCAATTTCAAAATTTCCAATGATGCCACCACTGCCGATAACAAAACAGGAACAAAATTAATCACTACAGTTTTTCTTACAGATATAGGTCACTCAAAATTGTAATAACTATTGCAAATGATTCCATATTCATAGCATTGTTTGTGTAAAAATATTGATCATTCAAAATGCTTACTTCACTACAACCACTGAAAAGTCTAAAATTCATCCACAACCAATCTACATGTGTAAGCTACTAGACTACCGGTAATTAATATTAAGTTATTAACATCACCAAATTGGAAACAAGTCCACTATCACTAGCATTCTATTAAGAATTACCGTCAAAATTCATAAATAGTATTAGAACACACTTCTGGTTCTCTGCCTTCAGAGAAAGCAACACCTGCTAACAAGAGATTGTTTGCTTGCGTTTGACAAAAAAAATTAAAAGCGCTTTTGAGTTATAAAAGCACTTGGAAGCGCTTCTTGGTGAAGCATCTTGTAGGTGCTTCCTCAAGAAGCACTTCCAAGTACATTTACAAGAAGCACTTAGATTTTTTTCAAGAAGCACTTTTGGTCCTCTTGGGCCCGTTTGGCACTGCTTCTTAGAAACACTTTTATTTAGTAGCGTTTTTATCAGAAGCGCTTATGTTAAGAAGCACATATAAATTTTTATAAAACTTCTAAATTGTTTATGCAAAAGCACTTAAAAGTGCTTCTTGAGAAAACACCTAACAGGTGCTTCTCAAAAAACCCCTTAGAAGTGCTTTTATAACTCAAAAGCACTTCTAATTATTTTTGCCAAACGCTATTAAAAGCGCTTTTACTAATTTGAAAGCGCTTTTGACAATTTTAAAAGCAGTGCCAAACGGGCCCATGTGTTTCTAACAAAAGCGCTTCTAGTGAAAGCGCTACTGAGCAAAAGCGCTTCCTATAGAAGCACTTCCAAACATGCCCTAAGTATCCAAACTAATCCATTTTCCATGCAAGAAGAACAATGAATTCAAGAAAATTCACGAAAACAGTGGGAGTTCAATAAAATTTAACTTACTAACCAAAAATAAGGGAGATAAATTGGACATTTACGTACCCACAAGGTCCATCGTCTGACTGTACCATGTCGCATATCATGTCCGACCGTACCTTTGGTAGAGCCAATGACATGTTCTTCAACAGGATGCCTGCTTCTCTGTCCAAGTTCTCCTTTGGGTACCTTTGCCCCTCAACTAAGACACAGAACTCCATTGGTGTATCGTTCTTCCTACCATTTTTCCCCAAATCCAAGCAGGGAATGTCTTTGTAATTGATATCCACGTATTTGTCTTTGAAATAATCAAGAAGTTTAACTTTCATAGGTGGACCCTGGCCATCTATGTCTACAGCATCAAATGTAATATCTCGGGCATTCTTACTAGTTAGCCCCTTGATGATGTACTTCTGCTTGGTATGACGGTGAGTCACAGTAACTTTTAATCCCCTCAATACATCCTCAACCTGCCTCCTAAACCTATTGAAATCATTCAAGTTAAAACCCCTTATATGTTCTCGGAGAAAATCTAGAACTGGCATGCGCTTATGAAATGCCAAAACTGAGTAGTCCAGACACATAGCAGGACCCTGGGACGTGAGCCTTAAGCTATTCTGAAAGCCTTTAAATGCAGCAATACCAGGACTAAGGTTATCCGTAGATTCAGCAGGGTAAAAGTTTCGGCCAACAGAAACTAAGCGCCTTGTTGGATTCTCCTTCATTACCAAATCCATCCCCTGTAATATATCACGAGGAATAGACAAAAGGTGGCCACTCAAGTAGTCCTTCAACTTGCAAAGCTTGAGCTCATTTACAAGTTTTATAGTAAAAATGTATGAGCTGAACCTTGTGCCTTCTTCCTCAGGAACCTCCACCTTAAACGCTCCAGTGGGCAATGGCACTGCACTGAAAATGTTCTTTTCACCATCGTAAGCAGTCATTAACAAGGGAAAATTTGAAGGATCATCAGCGGATAACTTGTTCCTGATAGCAGAAAGATCAGACTTTGATATTTTAACAGGCCGGCCACTCTTCGTAGGCTTCTCTGGTTTGACATCAACATCATAATGCATTATAATACTCTCAGGATTGAACGAGACATGAAAATGATTAGCACGAAGCCTAGCAGTTCGGATAGCTTTTGTGCCACCATTATCAGGTCGTTTCACAGGGAGATGTCTGTCTGCACTGTCCAAAGAAGACGGAGGAGGCGTCTGTTTCGGAATTTCCAGTGCTTGCATTCTAGGAACAAGAGTATCTGTGCAGGAAAAATATACAAAAAGGTTTATCAATAAGACTGATTATATATTTTAATTCAAATGGCTAAACTAGCTGTAGCAAAAAGCTCACCAAGATTAAATATAAAAAATTTGAAACAAAAAGGCAGGGAAGGTAAGCCCAAACTCTGACAAACATTTTTCCATTGTCAACGCATTTATGCAAGAGTTTCAGCTTTCACAAAACTGCCTTCCATATTAAATTGTTAAGAAAAATTATTTAGTAATGATTTGATTGATTTCTTAGTAAAATCAATAAATACAAAAAAAAAAACAAAAACAAAAACAAACTAAACGAAAATGTAAGGGATCCACCACTAAGCAATAAACGCACATTTATTATAACCACGCGCGCATTATACACATACAATCGTAAAACCAATAATGCTTACCTGAGAAACCCTGATATTAACACTTAATCAGATCAAAATTAGGGAAAAATAGCACTGATTTACTTTCAAAATTAACCATGCTTCGCAGTCTATCACTCAGTTGCACAAAAAACAATTGTACATCAAAATGTTGCAATAGGGGCTTATAGCAAACAAAAATACTTGGAACATTGAAACTAAGAAGAAAACGTGAATGAACAAGAAGGACCCAGAATCAAAAGATCCATACCAGCAGGGTTGTTGTTCAGCGCTGGAAATGCAGGAGAAGGCGCTGGTGCTGGTGCAGGTGCAGGTGCAGGTGCAGGCGCAGGCGCTGTGGGTCCCCACGCTCTAGTGGGAGTCGGCTCACCCCATCCATGATGATAAGGCCTCCCTTGCTGGCTCCGATTCTGTTGCTGCTGATTCTGCTGTTGATACTGATCTTGTGGTGGTTGATTGTGGTAACCACGACCACGACCACCGTAACCGCCACCATAACCGCCACCCCTGCCTCTCTCTCCTCCTCCTCTACCTCCATTTCCCCTTCCATGGCCGCCATGGCCTCCTCTTTCACCACCATCACTGCCTCTGCCTCTTCCTCTTCCTCTTCCTCTGTAGCCACCACCACCACCACCGCGTTCCATTGGAGACTTCGGGAGCAGCTTGATCTCGAAACCCTAGCCCAAAACCAGAACAAGAAAAAAAACTCGCCTCAAAATTCACTCTCTTGTCTTCCAGACTCTTCTTCTACGCAATTCCCAAAAAAGCAGAAATAAGGGAAGAGATTCAAAGGGACGGTTTATTCTTACAGAGTTGGTGGGTGCGAAATGACGGTCTAGCCCTTACAGAGTCAACCTCGGAGAAAATGTGTAAGAGACGTTTGGAATATTGGTGGAAAAATCCAGAAGCTTCGATGGAACTGAGAGACTGAGTGGGCCCTTTCCCTATTGCCCGCGTTCGAAAATCGGGAATGGAATATTGGAATGGACGGAGCATCTGATGGACTAAATATTCTCACTCAATTCATCTCTGTTTTATTCCTCGATTCCCACGTACGTAAACCAGATTCCATTACAGGTTTCCAAATCACGATATTGATTATTAAATCACTTTATCCATTCAATTGAGATTTGACGATTTGAGAGATACATTTAATTAAAATCACTAAGCAAATTGTTTGTACTAAGTTATGTGAAATGTAGTATAGTGACAATGTGACATAATGTACTCTAAGTAACACTTGATTATACCAAGTCAGTGTGTAGAAATTAATGTAGGTGATTAATTGGTAATTAGTTTCAAAGTATTGGGTGTGTCTCTCTAAACAGTAATCACTACTGCAGTGGACATTTTAGAGGTTATCTTTCATGTGTGCTAAACTGCTAATGGTCATCACGATCAAATACAAGTTTGATTGATGTTAATTTGTAGCCGATAAGAAGGTGTTATAGGTTGTTTCGATGGGAGGACCATGACTAAGCACAAAGAGACAATTCATTGACAATGATATTCCAACTAAAACACGGAACTAATCTTAACAATAGGACACAAAAGACCATCAAAGAGTGCACAATTTAATTAAGAATAAGAGGATAGGATTAAACTATGATAAACGTAGTTTGTTTCGGTTTAATAAGAATGACAGAATATTTTAATTGATAGGTCAACTGAATACACTCCCATAGTCCAATGCCAATTGCCAAGTGCATGAATCTGTACTTGCAAAGTATTTCTATTCTTTTTTTCTTTTTTTTTTTAATGCATGTACAAGACAAGCATGACGATGAACCTGACTCGCATGCCAAGTGCATGAAATTTCAAATTACATATCTAAGCCCAAAAATTACACTTTTACTCGTCTCTTTTGTTTTTTACTCATGTTTGTGTACTTCACTAATCACCCATAAGAATTTCTATGTCGGCTTTGGCAATTGCAATTGCCTATATATGGGAAGTGGGCTTGTTGACCCCGGCCCAGATCATCTTATGCATAATTTTATGGATGGGCTATCCATTGAACTGGCACTTGGATTGGGCCGCTTGTAGCTGTGGGTTTATTTCACAAGTCTTGGTTTATTTATTCATGTACAAAGTTACCAGGTCCAAACCCAAGTCAACAATTGGTCCGTAGATGTCCATCTCTCTCTCTCTCTCTCTCTCTCTCTCTCTCTCTAGGTCACCTCATCAAGATTCAAGACCAACCACCTTAAAGTCATTTTGATACGACCCATGGGGCATGAGCTAGCATGCATGAACCTTAGTGTGGACAACCCCAGCTCCCTTGGTGAGACTTTATTTTATTTTTATTAATTAACAATTACCCTTCTGGGCCTCTACCATTGAATAATAATCATTCATTCGAAACCACATTATTATAAATTGAGATCCCTCCATATTTTCTCAGTCTTTCTTTTCTGTAACATTACTTTGGTCAATTAGTCAAAAGACTCAAATGTCAGGTTGTGCTTCGAGAGAGGAGGTTAATTTGTCTAATTGTCTTCTCCATGTGCGCGTGACTGAGTATTTTATTCGATAATCGGCACAACTTGCACACGAATATAAATACAGCTGCATGCAAAGTGCAGGCAGATTCCGCGTAATTGGTCATATTGCATAGCCGCATAGGCATGTGAGCCAACCCACCAAAACCCAAAATGCATGTGACACCGATTAAGACTATTAAGGGCTGCGGTGTGCCACGACATACCAGATCATATATGTCAGTTTGTATCATCATCATTCATCACAGATGTGTTTGTTTGATTGTGATGTGGCAGGAGACCATTGCACCACTCGAACACCACCACCACTGACATATTTGCACTTTTGTCCTAATCACAATATGGATTTATGGATTTAGAGAATCCACACTTCCAATGAAGCCTCTACAACTCACGAGTCACGACATTCTTTGCTTCGTAATCTTATATATTTCTTAATCAAATACTTAACCATTCAAAAACAAATCCTTATACTTAAGCCTTGCATTGTAGTTTCAAGAACGAAGTTCAAGCATTAATTTAAAAACCAAATTGAAATGAAGCTAGCTAGCGTCTAACTATATATAGAGATTTTCTAGGATAAGAGGTTTTGAATAAACCAAATTTAAATGATGCTAGCTTAACAGAATAAGAGATTTTGAAGACAAACCTGAATGTAAATTTACGTGCAATTGAATTTACATGCTTATTACTACTAGAGCTACAAAGAGAGAATTCGAAGGAAAGAATTAACCATCCACTTGGACTCTTCTAATCTCATTATTAATTAAGTTATATTCTTTAAAAATTTAAAACATCTAACCCACTAAACTCTCACTAGCAATTTGAGAAACAGATAGACAGCTAACTTTCACATATGGTGAAACAATTATAATATATAATAGCAAATTGCCCACAAAAAAGAAAAAAAAAATCTTAAAAGAGATGATTACCAAAAACTTAGCTTGAGATTTGGACACGTACCCATTTTTTAGACTTGTTTAATTGCGTGGATCCACTTTATGAAACATGAGGTAAGAATTAATGCAAGTTCATCAATGAAATTTAAAACAAAGTCATAGCTCACATGTCACACAAAGGTAGACATACATCAACACCTACCCTAGCTCTATAGCCTCTAAGTCTCTAACTGACAGCGTTATCCATTTTCATGCTTTTCAATTTCTTGTTTTCTTTTCTTTTCTTAGTAAAGTACATGGAAATATAAATGATAAAGACGTTTGTTTTTTTTTTCCTCAGTCACTTGCTCTCAATGAGATTTGGCAAGTCCCTTCTGCCTAGCCTGATTAGACAGTTAAGGCTATGTAACCTGACTCATCTCTGAGTCCTTTCCACTTCTCTTTTGGTATGTTTTGCCAATTCCCAGTAACATCACCATTATTTTATCTGCACAAGATTATATCCCTTTTTTTTATCTGCATTATTTTATTGCCCTTCTTGAATCATCTTCCTCGTCCATTTCTTTTTGTTCTTCTTTTTTTTTTGAACTTTGACAAATTCATTATTTTATTTTATTAAAATATGATGTTCTTTGTTGTCATGATAATGTGATGGGTTGGCTGCCCCCAAGAGCACCGAAAAAAAAAAAAAAGGATAATGATGGGTTGGCTTACTTTTTTATTGCAGGAATTCAGGCTTTCTCTGCATTTCTTTGACACGTGTTCATCTTCTCCTTTTTGGGTTTCTTTTGCTTTCTGGGTTGTCCTTAGAATTCAGAATTCAGATAGATTCCTTTCATCATAATCCAATTTGGATTCAGGGTCACGTTTGAGCTTTGTGTTTTTGGAATTATTTGTTGTTGGCATTCAGTGTCAGCAATTCAAATTCCAAGAGGTGAGTTTAATGCAATTTTTGGCTCATTTATGAAATCTCTCTTCTGACCAAAAAAATAAAAAATCAAAACTCTCTCTCTCTGTGTCTTCTTTTTTATGGCATCAGGCTTTGGATATATATGTTGTTTTCTTCTATTGAAGTATGGGGTCTGAAAGAGATGACTCTAATGGTGTTTTCTGATTGATTTTGGATTACAGTTGTTTGACCATCACTTGAGTGCTTTTTAGAGCCTTCTGGCTTTGAATTTGGCATCTGGGTCTGAGGGGGGTACTTGCTTCTTTCCACATATTCAGGATTAATTTTGTGAAAAATTGGTAAGTTCTCATTTATGAATTCTAATGCAATCTTTATTAAATTTGATTCTGATGACTTTTTAATAACTATATCTTTAGGATCATTTAGATTTTTGGATTTTCCAATGCAGAATGATTGTTGTTCTGGTTTAGCAAATGGTCTCTGGATTGATATGGGTTCATGGTGATTTCTCAAGCATTGGTGTTGATTGTGTGAGATGAATATGAATTTTATGGGCTTCGGATGATTTGAATTCTGGGTTTTGTGGATTGAATCTTAAATGGACGTGCCACCTTGTTTTAAGCATTCCAAAGTACTCAGCTGCCCATTGAATTCCATTGCATGCAAATGTCTGTTTTTAGCTTTCATTGCTTTGGTTATTAGAGTTGTTCTGCTTCCTACATTCTCCAGCTTTGGTGGGATTGAACAGAGCAACTTTGTATCAATCCATAACCTCTCCTTGTCAACTGTTGGAATCAGAACAGATAAGTTTCTGGAAGTTCCTCAAATTGTGTGGGGCTTAAACAATCAAAAAATAGCATTTGCAAGGGCTTGTCTAACCGCAAGGCTTCTGAACCGGACTCTTTTGATGCCAAGCTTGAGTGCTTCCTTGTTCTACAAAGAAGTTGAGCTCTTGCAACCCATTTCATTTGATAAGGTGTTCCAGTTAACGAAATTTAATTCGCTTTGTAATGGCTATGTCCAATTGGGGCAATACTCGGATGTTTCAAACCGAACAGGAGCGTTTGAGCTTCAGAAAGGAAGTGGAAGGAGGTGGACACCTGAGAGAGATTTGGATCAGTTGAAAGAGCATAGTAAGGACCCATATGATAGTTATGAGGTGATTCGAATAGTCGGAAAGAACCCATTTCTGTGGCATGATCATTGGCCTGTGAAGGACTATGCAAAGGTCTTTGAGTGCTTAGTTCTGGTTGATGAGATCATGAAAGAAGCAGATAAAGTCGTGTCAATGATTAGAGAGATAGGAGTAGCACAAGTTAGGAACCAAAGTGATCAGTTTTCACTAAATAGCATTAACCCTGCAGAGAAGTCTCTGCTGCAGCCAGTGCCTTATGTGGCTGTCCATATGAGGATAGAGATAGATTGGATGATTCACTGTAAGAAGCTAGAGCAAAGATCAAACATAACCCAAATTTGTAGCAGCAAGGAGGAGATCATGGAGAGAGTGGGCAACATTGCTGGCCTCAAAACCCCAACTGTTGTTTATCTAGCTGTGGCTGATAGTCTTCTTGAAGATCCATCTATTTTGAATGGCTGGAAGGAAGGCTTGCTTCCTTATGAGAAGAAGAAACTGGGTTTTGAGGTAAGTTACAAGAAGTTCCCATATCTCATTCAGTCTGCAATTGACTTTGAAGTGTGCTTAAGAGCTGATGTCTTTGTGGGGAACAGTTTTTCGACATTTTCGAGTCTTGTAGTCCTTGAGAGAACACAGAAGCTTATTAGAATGGGTGTCACAAGCTCATGTGGTGTGGATGTAAGGTGGCCTTCTTATGCATACAACATATTAGGGGAATTAAAAGGCCCTCAAAGATGGATGACAAACATGTCTGGCTCAAGTCTTAAAGCAATTAGCTATGGCTCCAATGAAATCTCATGTTGATGCTGGTTCTTGCTGCAGATTTTCCATCAGTGGACATGTCCAAGGCTCCACCACTTTTTGTATTCTAAATCATTCCATCTCTCCAGCGCAAATTTGTTGGTATAGTTTCACAGATTCTTTTTTTCTCTTTATATAAAGAAATTAGTAGCAGAGAATGTTGAAATAGCAATTAGATACCAAATTAGACACAGTTTTCATTCATGTTAATTTTAAATTGTTAAATGTAATTTCCATTGTATTGATTTTTTCATCTTTAGTGACTTTCTTGTTGGATTGTCTCACTAATGCTAGTGAAATGTATTATCTCGCAATCTTGCATGAATTGTTGCAGAATTTTTTTTTTTTTTTTCAATTCAAGGGACATAATTAGTGTTTTTATTTTTGGTAAACAGGACATAATTACTAATAATTAGTGTTGGTAAAAGAAGAGCATCCCATCGTAAAAATTTGACAGGAAATGGCGTTTCCCATGTTGCTTATCTATTTATGTGTTTGTCTATAACGGCGAAAGAAAGTACGATTTTTTCCTTCTGTCTCTGTGCACCTTTTTTCTTTCCATAATTGAAGGATGGTACAGAACTGAAGATTAAGGGAACCAAAAGGGTGTGGTGAGTCCTCATTTTGTCATGTCTAAAACAATCAAGGTATCAAGTTTGGTACCATCTACCAGTACTAGTAGATCTTTGATTCTTGTGGTGGGTCATGTACTCGGCTCACTTTGACCTTTTGGCCCACTGTTTATGAATTTATTTGATTTATTGACCAGATGGGTCATGGGTCATGGGTCATGGGTCATGGGTCATTCTATTTCTTTGTTTGTGCTTGAGGAAAGGGCAGGTATGGAGTACTAGTGGGACCTCAATGCTGGGTCTGGCTGATTTTGTTTGAACGCTAAAAGGAGCCTTCGTACTCAAGCTTTTTAGACACCAAGATCTGCAATGGGGGCAATGAATTCGCATTTTGCTTTGAGTTCGTAAAGTTTTTGGGAACCGAGGCCAACTTCAAACTTGGATGAGTTCTCATTTGTCAAAGTTTGTGACATTTTGAAGAGAAATTCTTGCATAGAAATGAAGAATACAACTTTTTCCTCACATTCACCTCTCGCGTATTGGTGATGTGATCAATTATTCTAAAAACAGTATTGCATATGTCTGTTGTATGCAAGAATTCTAATAATATTGCTTCACTCGACTAGAAGGTATACGGGTCTATCGAGCCAAAAAAAATTGGGACCCTATAAAGCTTTGAGGAAAAAAAATTCAATTTTGTTGTATCACGTTGGGTTTTTGTTGAAAAATTTGGATGGGGTAGATAATTTCCAGTCAACTTATATCATATGCTGCATGGTAATGGTTTCAATGGTAGGATAGAGTCGGTCCAGAATTGCAAACTAGCAAACACAACACAACATAGATTTTCTCCATATCAAGGACCTTATAATTCTACAAGAATTTAATTTAAGTAGGTGTTGAAACTCAACTTGTATTTATTGTTCAGTATGAATGCGATACTTGGTGAGTTGGTAGTTGACGAAGTGTGTGTAACATTAGGGTCCACAGCTAATTTCTAATAATAATAATAAAAAAATAAACCAAAACAAAACACTCATGGAATGGAATTAGCCAATTAGGTGGACAATTAACCATAGCACGTGTGGTAGATCATTTTCACAGTAAAAGAAATCCCACTCAAAACTCAGACTACTCAGTCCAAAATAGCCAATGAGCACAATGATCCAAAATGTATAAAGTCATGGTTGGACCTTTACACCTTGTGCATCCACTCAAGATCCTGTTTCTATCAGGAGGCTAGCAGGATGTGACTTGAATTAAAAATGTTGTAGTGCTGGTGCAAATATAAAAATTGCAGACGGGGGGTCACTATCACTAATGCTCAAACCAACCCAAATCATTTTCATGTCTTCTTGCAGGTTTGATTAAAGCAACTCTAGCACGAAATATCCATTTAACATGTGGACACCCTACTATCCCCATCCAAAATGAGACGTGTCCTGTATTCACTTCGCATTACCAGCATTACCAACAACGACACCAACACCACCTCCTCCACCACCACCACCACCACCACCACCAACAATCATAATGATGAGTTGATGACTTGTTCCTGTAGTTGTTAATGGTGGTGGCCTGGTGGGTGAGTGTGGTCTTTTTCCCATTTGCTGAAAAAGCATGCTAAGCGATTTTCAATCATACATGCAATGCAAATTACAAGAGGCAACAACAAAGCTCAATACATGTGATTAAAAAGGAAAATCAACTCTTAAATTTGATGAGTATTTACTTTGTTGTTTCTCATCTATCCAAGAGAGAGAGCAGCTTAATGAAAATATTTATATCACCTTGAATCACTAACATGATAAACGTTATTTCAATTCAATTTACTATCTTTTTTTCCCTCTTTTCTTTCAAGAAGAAAGCAATCATCAAGAATAGATGCTTCCCCTTCTCTGTTATACAATGGACCTTGATGGCCACAAATATTTTAACACAACGATTATGAAACTACGAAGGAAAAGAGGCAATGATTTCTCCATGACCATGAAACCGGAGTGAATAGAGCGAGGAACTCCTTGACCCCATTTAAAGTATTGTTGGGAAGCTATGCAGATTATTTTCTAATTTAGGGAACCCTATAATTTATTGGATATATTCTTCATAGTAGTTGTCACTTATCACAGAAACAAACCTCTCAAGCCAAGGAAGCTGATGGAGATCTTTCATGGCATCTACATAGGAATCTGTACACCGGGGTGGGGATTGGTAAGGGTGATGGTCACTCAAACTGAAACCCCCAGCTAGGAACCTTTGGATCAGTGCCAGCTGTGATCTCTCTTGGTCTGAGTATGCATCCATGATCATCGGGAGCGAATTGAATGTTTCCCATGCCCATTGCTCAGATTCTTGCATAGACTGAGTGACCAAGTCTTCTGGGTTGTCTTCATCCCAAAAGGCACATTGACAAGTCTGTTGGCCATCCCTATATTCAGCCCCACAAGAATAACAGAACTCATGCCCACACCTGAAAATGAGGAACGTGAAAGCTCAGTAAACATTCAAGAACTTAATACTGGAAAGTAACTTAACACAGCCAGCATAAAATCCTCCTGTTCATTAACATGTGCATATGCATAACAAATAAAAGCATCATAACCAAAGGTGAATCAGAGGAACATTTTTCTTATTCAAATAGTTGGGCTATGCTTCAATAAAGCCAACAATTGTAGCCTTAATTCCATCAAATTCAATAATAGCATGTGCTACTTTCTCCAAGAGATTCTCATTAGACACATTTGTCCCTCTGCAAAGGGCACAATCATTTGTCCAAGGGAGGAAAAGCATTGGATATTGGAAACAGTTCTCAAGAAGTTAGTTAGAATCACTGCATCAAGATGCTGCCAACCAAAAAGAAAGCCAGAGACCTGAATGATTAAGTAGTTACCATCTACAGTGCAACTGTCACAGTATTTGAGTCTTAACTGTAGGATATGACTTACGTTTGATAGTAAATTCCTTCTATATGAGTCACGTTTAATTAACACAATTCCCAAGAACTATTAATTTTCTGAGAATACAGACTAATTTTCCACTTATGGGGGTGATTCGTTAATGGATCAATTTAACTGACCGAATTAGCAAGCAGGAACAGAGGGAATAAAGCTTTGCAAAGCTGAACCTACATAAACTGACAAAATCACTAAACTAAAATAAACTATTACAAAGAAGCCAAGTTTCCATAAAAAAAGAAAAAAATTCAACAAGTACAATGCAAAACATGCTAGGATTACTAATAAAGCTACATCACTAGTGTCAGGACCTCAATGGATGGTATCTGTATGTTTAATGCAATGGGGATTGAACTGGTAAGTTCTTATTAAACTCTTTGGTAATGATTCAGACCACAAAGAATTGATATATCCAGCAAAAGGCTTTACATTGGAAGCTGCAAGGGGTATCTGTTGTTTGGAATTTCTATATGAAATTTTAAACATATGAGCCTTCACATAAAATTACAACATTCCTTTTCAGTAAGGTTTTAATCTAGAGTAATGAAACAAAAACAGACAACTAGTCACAAGATTCTGCTGATAAACTAGAGTCATGAAGTCTCATGTCTGATATATTCATTTCATAATTGAAAAAAAAAAAAGATGTCCTGTCCCTTAGTATGCCTTTTTTCTTGGTTGATACTTCATCCAAGCTTTAGCCTTTTTGTTCATTTAAGACATTTTTTGAATGTTCTGAAAAATATGGCACTTAGATGCTTTAATGTATGAAGGCTTCGTTCTTTTCCAACTTTCTTAATCTAAACACACTTAACCAATGCTTTTAAAAATATCATAGTATGTATAAAGAAAGTGATCTTACCAGCATGTCATGTGGTAGCACCCTTGAGTGAGCTCAATCATCCTACGGCACTGCTGGCAACGCCTCCAGCTTTTATTTTGTGCCAGGCGATGCAAGGTAATGTCTGCAGCATCTCTCTCTTCCAGTGGGAGGTTTTGGAACTCCTCACAGCTCATTGAAGAATGCCAAGGAACCCCACAATCCACACAGATAAACCTTTGACAAACTGGACATTCAATGCAGCTATTATCTGGCTGACTTGATGAACTTGCCCTAGCTGATAAACAATCAAGAGGATCAAGCAGGACGGAACAATTTGGAAATGGGCAGTAAAATCTATCTGAGGGGAGAATATTTGCTTCTTCAAGGGCTTTCTCCAATGACTCGTAAGAAGTGAGTGGAAGAAAAGATTTGCATTCAGCAGTGCAGATGTAATACTTGCATCTGGGATGAGGACATCTGATGGGGACTTGAGAGGATTGTACCTTCCCATCAACATATGTCCTCATGCAATGCGAACAAAACTTATGAGAACATTTCATAATGATCATCATTGGGGATGGTTTATCATCACAACAGATGGAACAGTTTTCAAGTGATTCAACACCCTCAACAGGAAAAGACACAACTCCAATTGCCACCTGGGCTAACTTTGATGGCCGCTCAAGATCTACAGTGGGGACAAGTTTCAGAACAAAAGCTTCTAGATTACTGGCATGTTCTAGGATCCTTTGCCTCAGTGCGACTATGAGTGGAATTTCAAGTTTCTCCTCATTTGATACCTGTCAGAAATTCGTGTCATTAAAGCAAACTTGGCATGAAATAAGATGATTTGAATGATTTAATGCTGGTGCTACAACTCAAATGAAGCAAGATGGAGTAATCATCAGGAGCAATCACTCAAAGTGTCTTTTCCTCAAAAAGAATTATCTATCACTCAACCTATAAAAAATTGTGCCGACCAAAAAAATCGTATAAAACTTGTGCTGTTAAAAGGAATATATAAAGGATAATAAAATGGAATTAACCCCTTATTTCTTTAATGGATTCAAGCAGTCACAGTGTTGAAATTGCAATTGGCAATTTGGATTTTGGCAAAATCAAAAAAAGAAACAGAACTCTTTGACAACCACTCACCTGATCATATAGCAGCTCAGAATCTGTAAATGCGTATACCCGACGGACTTTATTTTGCACAGCCTCCATTAAACCATCCATAAGGGCTAAATAATCAGCCACAGGCTCCTCCACATAAAAATCAAGCTTTTTCTGCACCTGAATTACTGGAGAATTGGCTGATCTTTCCATGACCACTCCAATTCCAGAAAGCCCACAACTTGAGTCCCCAAACCCAGCTATGGACATGCCTTTGAAGAACATCTTCATGGAAAATTCATCAAGCTCATCTTTTGACTCCACCTTCACCGGTTCTTCGGTCTCCTTCCAAACCTCATCATCTTCGCAGCAACTACGAAACTCTTCTTCATCTTCCTCTCTGGGTAAATTTACATAAACCTCATCACCAAAAATTGCCTGACCCTCCATTTTTTTTTTTTTACCCAACAGCTCTGCAATTCTAAAGCTGTGATTATTAGTTTATTCCCAAAATCCAACCACAGCCGGTCAACCAATTAATCTGAATCTCTTTATTTCAGCAGGAAAATCTCTCAAAAATCCAATTCAATCACTGATCTTTCAGTGCTTATCTCCAATTCATCACACAAGAAAAAACCCATCAAGGAATCGATCCAGAACTGCAAATTGTAGCATCAACTCCTCCTAAAAGTACCACAAAGAGAGATTCATATCAGATAGTGATAATTCAGCTCCTAACTCCAAATCAATAACCAAGAAAAACCCATCAACAAATTAATCCAAAAATCCGTGCTTTACCTTATAAATTCCCCATATCCCCAAAAATACATAATTGTTGACTCTTCCACATAAACAAAAATCAACCCAAAAACAAAAAAGGAAACTAATTTCCAGTCCCTCCAAAGCTGTACAAAACTACAAAAGTTTTTTTGAAAACAACAATAGAGAAAATAGTATATATACATGCAAAAATAGGAAAGGGTAGGATGTTGGAAATGCAAGAAAGAAGTGAAGGTTCCATTACCTTATCCGAAGGAATAAAAGTCTCTGGAATCAGATTCCTTCTGGGGTCTGAAATATGAAAGAGAGTCTTGTAATTGCAATAAAGGGGTATAATAAGAACCCTAATCTGACAAACTGCAAGCTTTGGTAGTTTGGTGCCTCACCCACTTACAAGATGCTGTTTTTATTTATTCTTTTACTCGGATTAGATGAAAGATGAGAGATTTATCATGTGAAGCTGAGAACGGAATGCTCAGTTACTATTGCAGTTATTGGCGTAAGAGAAAAGGAAGTGCCTTTGGCCTTTTGCTTTGCTGGCATTCTCAACATTCCCAATCAATAATGCTTTTTTTTTTTTTTTTTATGGATCACATTTGACATTAAAATGATTATTTTAAAAAAAATTTGTAATTTTGTATCCATAATAATTTGTAATTTTGTGCACAGAATAGCCATGGAAATTTGGAATTAGCATAATGCAATTTTTGTATACATCCCACGCAAATATATACAACACATAGAACTTATCGTATAGAAAAAAATAATATTAACTGCTTTGAAACTATTGTCCGAATTTACAATTGCTTTTTAGATAAGAAAAAGCTTTCAGTCCTTTTAATTTTTCTAATTTACCTTCAACCATCAAATTTTAATAAAGTCTATTAAATTTATAGATATTTTTCGTCCATTCACTATCAAACGGCATTTGACCCTATTGAATCAGAGTAGACTTCTCTCCCTCATTCCATAACCTTTTCCTCATTTTTTCCGGACATATTTATCCACAATCTGCCATTTATAAGCTCACTAATTGAATCCACTCCTCCTTAACCTTTCTATATTGGAGGTAAACATAGGGGAAAGAAGGAGGGGGAAGAGTTTAATTGGGGTCAAGGTTTGATAGTAAGTAGACGAAAATGCCCATAAATTTAACGGATTGTTAAAAAAATCTGACAATAGGAAGCACATTAGAAATAATTAAAAGCTCATGAAGGTGGAAGGCCAAATTATTTTGGTTTGAAAGTCAAATGTGAACTCAAGTAATAATTCTGGGGTGTTGCTGAAAGTTATTTAAAAAAAAAAAACATTCAAGTTACGTTAAAAAAAGAAGGAAAATTTATGCGGATGAACTCATACTTATTATTTGCTAGCCAACTGATGCATCGAAATTTTAAGGGATTTAAAGTGAAATTCTTAAAGTAAAGGATACTGAAATCCATTAAAAAAATTGAGAGAAAACCCTCATTTATAATATTAATAAACTGAATAATAATCTAAACAACTCTAAAAAGAGAGTATTTATAGTCTTACAAACCTAGCTTTAAAAGAAAATCTAAACGGAAAAGAAATCCTAATTGTAAAAAAAGAAAAGTTTAACATAAAATAGTAAAATGACGTTTACATCTTGTAAACGACTTTATTTGGCCTAAACGACAAAAACGACGCTGGGTCGTTCGCCCTCCTCTCAAAATTCTCTTCGATTTGATATATTATTTGATCTATTTCCAACCTCGAATGAATTAAATATGACCTATTAAAGTCGATCATTTCGTTTTTTGCGCATATCAAATTGATTTTCAATAATTGTAAGTCTCTCTACATCCCTATTATTTTAGTACTCAAAGAAAAATTGTAAAAACTAGATCTAATGGTCCAATTTCTATTCAAATCCTTGTGAGTTCACATCCCTGTTCCCAAATTGATTATGCTATTTCTTAATCAACAAAATGGAACTCCGAATAGAAATATAACCCCCAAGATTCTTAGCAGAAAGCTGGGTTTAAGAAACCTATGCAGTATGCACATGGTGTTTGTCTATTACATGCAGAAAATGTGACTCTGTTTTTGACTTTGTTTCAACTTGCTGTTGCTGACAGTCCTTTTTTTTTTTTTCCATTAGCATTAAAGAATCCCGGTAAAAGTGTTTAAAAAATTGAGACAATAATGATTGCCAACCCTATCTTCTAACATAATTAATTAGAAAAACAAAGGCATTGTTAAGAAATCTTATACGTGTAAGCAGCAGCATGGACACCACCAATAGAGTTTGCAAGAGTATTGCTACAACAACCAATAATTAACCTCCGAATTTTGAAATCCCATGATGCGAATCTTTAGACCTCATTAAAAATAGGTTTAATTATCAATTTACCATATAAAACTGTAACTCATTCTCATATTGTCACTTGAAAGTTTTTTCGTTTCAGATTACCACTTATAACTTACATCTGTGTTTCATTTTATCTTGTTATGTCAACAATTCTGTTAAAAATGCTGACTTGGCCGTTATTGCTGACGTGGTGGGCTGCATGTGCGCCATGTGTCACATTTTTTCTTGTATTTTCTTATTTTTTTATTTTCCCATTTTTTCTTGTATTTTCTTATTTTCTTATTTTTTTATTTTCCTATTTTTATAAATTTTGAAAATTAATTAAAAATAGCTCCGAACTTTGAAAAATACACGAAAAATTCATATGGATTCATCTTGACTAGTACTAATTTACTATGGGGTCAAAATACCAATTTTCCCTCTAAAATTTCAAGAAAATTTGGGAAGTCCAAATTTATTTCTAGAAAATTAAAATACTCTAGATTCTTTGGAAATTCATAAGATAATCTCTCGAACTTCGAAAAATATGAGGTCTACACCATTAGTCTTCTAAAAACTAACAATACTTTTCTCGTAAACATTTGTTATCCAAAAGACCTCTTAGTCTTAGAGGAAAACAAATTTCTCTTTATAAAATAAATTCTAGAAAAATTTTAAAATTTTTGTAAAGTCTCAAATAATTTTATAAAACAGGCTTTTGGTAATTTTCAAAATATTTTTGAAAATTCTAGAATTTATTTAATAGAGGGAAATTTATTTTAATTTTCTATAAATAAATTTGAACTTCCGAAATTTTTTGGAAATTTTTAGAGGAAAAATTGGTATTTTTACCCCATAGTAAATTAGTACTAGTCAAGATGAGTCCGTAGAAATTTTCTGAGTTCGGAACTATTTTTAATTAATTTTCAAATTTTATAAAAATAGAAAAATAAAAAACATCAAAAATAAAAAGAAAATATGTGACACGTGGCGCACATCAAGTGCGCCACGTCATCATTAACGGCCAAGTCAGCATTTTTAACAGAATAAGGTAAAATAGGACACGAATGTAAGTTACAGATGATAATCTTGGACAAAAATTTTTTCAGGTGGCAATATAGTAATGAGTTACAGTTTGGGTGTTAAATCGATAATTAAACCTTAAAAATAATTAAAATATTTTAGCTGAGGTAACAGTATCAATATCTGAAATAATTAGTTGATATGGTGTGATATATTAAAGCTTAGGTGAAACACGATTTTAGAAAATCAAAAAAACTTGGGTGAAACAAAACTCTATGATTTCTGGTATAAAAACATTAAAAAAAAACCCCAAAATGATGAGGCATTTAATTGAGTATATAGTTGATTGTTAAATATACTTTCAAGCTACAGTAGGCTCTTTATTTACTCATTGCTAATTGAGATTGGATATTATATATTCAAGCATGCATGCCTTTGGCCCTTACCCAATCAATCATGCATCCTGAAATCTGGAAACCACCGAACTTTATATGTGCAGTGTATATGCTTTCTTGTACAGGCTGTATCGACCCTGTTCATATTAAATAATGTTAAGATGATCATGTTTTCATATTAGTTGGCTATGATTTTCAATTCCATCGTTTTGTTTTGTAGGGGTTGGATACTGGTTAGGTAGGGTGGCTGGAGCAAACAAACAAGACATACTCGTGAACGAAAAGGACTTGACTCTATGATTGCGTTCAATTCAACACTAACTTCTCAAAACGGACTACTATCCATATAAAAGTTACATGAGAGTTGTTGAGCGTAGTCGTGTATACAAGAAGCAAAGCAGTCAACTGTAAGACTGTAGTACCACAGTACATGACTTGTCTTTATAGGGAATTTTGTACCTAATTTAAGTTTTATTTAATTGTTTTTATCTGTCAAGTGTGACAGTGTCAAATATTACTTTAGTCTCCAATATTTTGAAAACTGCAACAACACGACAACGTTGCAGTTCCAGATCTGAAGTTTGCCCATGGTGTCCAAGCTTAATTGGAATGGTCAATATTTTCTAGTTGACTTGGCTGTATTTTATATTTCTTCCTTTTTTGCCCTTTATTAGCATACAACCCGCCATTATTTGGGCCTGAGTTTAAGGATGTGGGCTATCCAGATTCAAAAAACCAGTATTTGTAATTATTGGGCTTCTTCATTAGCATCCAATAGACTATGGCTTCGGGCCAAAGTTCCTAATACATGGAAAAAAAAAAAGGTCCCTTAAATATACCTACATTTTCAATACTCCCTTTTAAAGTAGGCCTAGTAAGTAAATAAATGTGTGTGGAGTTTTTTTTTTTCCACGTCAGATAATGGTTTAGGCATAAATTTGTGAATATTTACAAAAGATGTCATTGCTCCAATTTGAACAATATTTCAATATCCATAATTTGAGGCATTTATTACTCTTAATTTTGAATGTTTTTATTGATGAAATTTCATGATTCATGCATCAAATTCAAAAAACATTTGTTACCAATTCACATCAACATATAAGCACTTAAATACTAAAAAATTAAACACCCAATATATAGTACATATAATATAGATTTAAAACAATGAACACAGTAAGCCTCCACTTTAGGTTAAAAAAAAAAATATCTAATAAAAATATAACAAATCTATCACAATACAAATATATCACTAATATATATAAATGCAAATACCAATGCATTAGACTCAGGTACATAAAACCAAAGAAGAAAAAAAAGAAGATACATATCACTCAGGTCAAGAAGAAGATATTTATCCCCCCCCAAATCCACCCTCACTTTGAGGTATATATACTAATGGTTTCATCACCTTTTACTCAGGTAGAAAAATAAAACCAACAATCATGGAGGGCTTGGTCTTAAAAAAAAAAAAAAAAAAGCTCAAATAAAAGATGGGAGGAAGAAGAAGAAGATCAGAGATTGATGATGAAGAAAAATCAAATAAAAGGAAGATCAAATAAGAAGAAAATAAAAGAAAAAGAAGAAGAAGAAGAAGATCGAAGAAATCATAAACACAACCAAAGCAAAATAATACGTTACTTACCTAGAGAACAGGTGAGGATGAAAGCTTAATAATATTTGAAAAATGTAAATGACGTTTCTTCTTAATCTTTGAATTAACGTTAGTCATAATATTTAACTTCATAAATTAATGACAATTAATTACAAAATTTTTAAATGACAATACCTTAAAATAAGATATTAATTATCGAAATAAAAATATACCTATTTTCAACTCAAAGGGTAAAAGTGGAAATCACAAAATAAATTTTCTGCAAAAAAATAGATAATCTTACATGACAAATTCAAAAATAGGTATATATCAAATTGGGCCTCTGAAATGGATGTATCTCTAATTAGCTCAAAAAACCATAACAAATTCAACAGTGACAAAATAAAAAGTTAAAAACGATTGATTTGTGGAAACATGAGGATCATAAACTTTTATAAACTTGAGGAAATTAGCATCTACTTGATACCAATACAACATACACATGCATACATATATAAATATAATTGGTAGAATAATTTCATTTTATTGATTTTCAGATCATAGCATATCATCTTAATTAATTATGATTAATTAAGCCCACTTTGCCAAGAGAGACATGCCACCTGCACCCAAAAGGACCGCAATGAAAGATTTGATCTGGAGCTTAATGCTGGCCTGCAACTTTGGACCCATGAAGTCGGCAGCGAGAAGATCAACCAAAGCCATGTAGATGAGAAGGCCAGCTGAGGATGCATTAAGCAGCCCCACTGCGATTAATGCACTCGGACTATTTTCCTTGTACATTTTTGACAAGGCCATTCCCAGTCCAATGCCAAATGGGGTTGTTGCAGAGAAGAAGAACACCATGATGGCCTTCTTCATAAACGTGAACTCAGCCTGCATGCAGTTCATGAGGTATATGATGTTCATGAGCAAATTAATTAAGTTTGGCGTAATTAAACTACATTTATATATATAGTTTTTTAATTTCAATATATATATTCCTTAGAGATTAAGTACCTGGAGAATGCAACCCCCAAGACCCATGCCTTCAAACATTTGATGGAAGCAAAGGGCAGCCACAAGACCTTTAATTGTGCAGGTGTTATTTGAAGCTCCAAGAGAAAGCCCTATTACAACTGAATGAACAATGATTCCCAGCTCTAATACCTGCGCGCCAACGATTTTCAATTTCACACATAATTCATACAAAAAATTGCATATATATATATATATATATGTGTGTAAGATAACACATCAGTCACATATATATAATCTCATGTAGGCACGAAGAGTAGGATAGATAATTGATAAAATAAAAACTTTGTACTAAATATATAATGTTTAATTTGGATCTGACCATTGCAACAACGCGATAACGTGGCAATTGTGAGTCTCCAGCTCCTCCCTTGACTTGATGAGTGTGTGCATGAAAATGTCCATGCCCAGCAGCCACCACTGCACCCATCTCCTGATCTCCTTCAATGGGTGCAGCAGCAGCAGCTTCCGGAATAACCCCAGCCCTACTTCTCTTGCTGTATATACTGGTGGCCATGGAGTCCACCATCAAAGTCACAATCGCAGACAACATGGCCACGAAGCCGGTGAAAGGGAACTTGTGCCATGGATTTTCTTTCAAACAGTTGGACGACAACATGTCGAAAGAGTCAGGCAAGACGTGCATGAACCCGGTGGCGAGGATGATGCCGGCGGCGAAGCACTTGACGATGACAAAGAGGTTCCGGTCAGGGTGCAAGGCCGGGATGGCGCGAGTGAAGAGGGGTAAGGAGACACCAATCAAGCTGGTGACTAGAATAGAGGTTATGGCTATGATTTTGAGAGGCACAGCGCCTGCCTTGTCGTTGCAGGAGTTCGTTTCAGTGTTGCACTCATCATCCGACTGTGACTCAGCTTGGGGACTCAGTGTACACATGATCATGAGGATCAACAACATTACTGGGATCAGCTTCAAAACTGAGTTGCTGCCCATATTCACTCTTTAACTCAATTGTGTATTGGAATTAATGTTGGGCTTAATTACCAATATTTCTTGGAGATTCATTATATAGAGGTTTGTGACATCATGTGCTCAAATTTTTTTTTATATATAGAATAGGGCCATGATGCATGCCAACAGAATATATGAAATGATATATTGTTGCATGTAAGGGAAGTTGGATCAAGATCTCATAATATATATATATATATATATATATATATAGAGGGCCTTCTAATAAGGGATCCCTCATTTAGTGTTAAATGAGGGATCACCCTGTGTGGCCCACACAGGTCATTTTGTGTTAATCTGAACTGTCCATTTTTTACATCTCCATTGATAGATCATCTCTACAAAAAATCAGTCAAATCGGAAATCGTTTACCTGTTTGTTTAAGCGGTCAAAGTTTAAAACAAATGGACGAACAATACCAAACTTTATTGTGATGTTTGAAAAATGTAAATGACGTTTCTTCTTAATCTTTGAATTAACGTTGGTCATAATATTGAACTTCATAAATTAATGGCAATTAATTACAAAATTTTTAAATGACAATACCTTGAAATAAGATATTAATTGTCAAAATTAAAATATATCTATTTTCAACTCAAAAGGAAAAGTGAAAATCACAAAATGAATTTTCTGCAAAAAAATAAATAATCTTATATGACAAATTAAAAAATAGGTATATATCAAATTGGGCCTCAGAAATGAGTGCATCTCTAATTAGCTCAAAAAACTATAACAAATTCAACAGTGACAAAATAAAAAGTTAAAAACGATTGATTTGTGGAAACATGAGGATCATAAACTTGAGGAAATTAGCATCCTCTTGATACCAATACAACATACACATGCATACATACATATATATATATAATTTTTTATTGCTTTTCAGATCATGGCATATCATCTTAATTAAATATTATTAATTAAGCCCACTTTGCCAAGAGGGACATGCCACCTGCCCCCAAAAGGACCGCAATGTAAGATTTGATCTGGAGCTTAATGCTGGCCTGCAACTTTGGACCCATGAAGTCGGCAGCGAGAAGATCAACCAAAGCCATGTAGATGAGAAGGCCAGCTGAGGATGCATTAAGCAGCCCCACTGCGATTAATGCACTCGGACTATTTTCCTTGTACATTTTTGACAAGGCCATTCCCAGTCCAATGCCAAATGGGGTTGTTGCAGAGAAGAAGAACACCATGATGGCCTTCTTCATAAACTTGAACTCAGCCTGCATGCAGTTCATGAGGTATATGAAGTTCATGAGCAAATTAATTAAGTTTGGAGTAATTAAATTATATTTATATAGTTTTCAATGAGTTAATTAGAGATACACCCATTTCTGAGGCTCAATTTGATATCACCTCATTCTTTTGATATACTTCCATTTTTTAATTTGCCACATAGGATTATCTATTTTCTTCAGAAAATTTATTTTGTAATTTCCTCTTTTACCCTTTGAGTTCAAAAAATGTACATTTTGTTTTTGTCAATTAATATATGTCTTATTTCAAGGTATTGTCATAAATTTTTTTTTTAATTAATTGTCATTAATTTATGAAGTTGAATATTAAGATTTTCCATTTCTGATTATCGTTTTCAAATTTCAAAATAGGTCTGATCTTGTCCAATTTAGTGTATTACCATATAAAAGAAATGTCTTTTACTTATTGCAAAAATCATTAAGCTTTCTTCTCACATGTTCTTTAGGTTGCAATACTCTAAAATTCAATGGAGGGTGCTATCATTGCAAGATGTCATCTCGGCCAAAAAACAATAGTTGTTCCACTTTTTTCTCTAGGTAAGTAACTTATTATTTTGCTTTGGTTGTATTTGTAGTTTCTTCGATCTTCTTCTTCTTCTTTGATCTTTTTTTTTTTTTTTAACACCAAGCCCTCCATGATTGTTGGTTTTATTTTTCTTTCACATTTTTCTACCTAATTAAGGGCCCGTTTGGCACTGCTTCTTAGAAGTACTTTTATTTAGTAGTGCTTTTATCAGAAGCGCTTATGTTAAGAAGCACATATAAATTTTTATAAAACTTCTAAATTATTTATGCAAAAGCACTTGAAAGTGCTTCTTGAGAAAGCACCTGTCAGGTGCTTCTCAAAAAACCCCTTAGAAGTGCTTTTATAACTCAAAAGCACTTCTAATTATTTTTGCCAAACGCTATCAAAAGTGCTTTTACTAATTTGAAAGCGCTTTTGACAATTTTAAAAGCAGTGTCAAACGAGCCCTAAGAGGTGATAAAACTATTGGTATATATACTTCAAAAGGGGGTTGGATTTGGGGGGATGGGTATCTCCTTCTTGACCTGAGTGATAGGTATTTTTTTTTTTTATATACCTGAGTTTAAAGTATTGGTATTTGTATTTATATATCTTAATGCTATATTTTATTGTGATGGATTTGTTATATTATATTAGATTTTTGTTTTTTGTTTTTTAACCCAAAGTGAGATTTATTGTATTCATTTTTTTTTTAATCTATATTATTGGTTTACTGTATAGTCTGTATTATAGATTTAACCTATATTTGTTAAAAAAATTAAACACCCAATATACAGTATTATATGTATATTAGGTGTTTAATTTTTTTTGTATTTAAGTGTTTATAAGTTATAACTTTATATGTTGATGTGAATTGGTAACAAATGTTTTTTGAATTGGATGCATGAATCATAAAATTTCATCAATATAAATATTCAAAATTAAGAGTAATAAATGTCTCAAATCATAGATCTTTAAATATTGCTAGTAGGTATATCTAAAAGACTCTTTTTTAATTTCAATATATATATTCCTTTGAGATTAAGTACCTGGAGAATGCAACCCCCAAGACCCATGCCTTCAAACATTTGATGGAAGCAAAGGGCAGCCACAAGACCTTTAATTGTGCAGGTGTTATTTGAAGCTCCAAGAGAAAGCCCTATTACAATTGAATGAACAATGATTCCCAGCTCTAATACCTGCGCGCCAACAATTTTCAATTTCACACATAATTCATACAAAAAATTGCATATATATATGTAAGATAACACATCAGTCACATATATATAATCTCATGTAGGTACGAAGAGTAGGATAGATAATTGATAAAATAAAAACTTTGTACTAAATATATAATGTTTAATTTGGATCTGACCATTGCAACAACGCGATAACGTGGCAATTGTGAGTCTCCACCTCCTCCCTTGACTTGATAAGTGTGTGCATGAAAATGTCCATGCCCAGCAGCCACCACTGCACCCATCTCCTGATCTCCTTCAATGGGTGCAGCAGCAGCAGCAGCAGCTTCCGGAATAACCCCAGCCGTACATCTCTTGCTGTATATACTGGTGGCCATGGAGTCCACCATCAAAGTCGCAATCGCAGACAACATGGCCACGAAGCCGGTGAAAGGGAACTTGTGCCATGGATTTTCTTTCAAACAGTTGGACGACAACATGTCGAAAGAGTCAGGCAAGACGTGCATGAACCCGGTGGCGAGGATGATGCCGGCGGCGAAGCACTTGACGATGACAAAGAGGTTCCGGTCAGGGTGCAAGGCCGGGATGGCGCGAGTGAAGAGGGGTAAGGAGACACCAATCAAGCTGGTGACTAGAATAGAGGTTATGGCTATGATTTTGAGAGGCACAGCGCCTGCCTTGTCGTTGCAGGAGTTTGTTTCAGTGTTGCACTCATCATCGGACTGTGACTCGGCTTGGGGACTCAGTGTACAGATGATCACGAGGATCAACAACATTACTGGGGTCAGCTTCAAAACTGAGTTACTGCTCATATTCACTCGATCTTTAACTCAATTGTGTATTGGAATGTTGGGCTTAATTACCAATATTTCTTGGAGATTCATTATATAGAGGTTTGTGACATCATGTGCTCAAATTTTTTTTATATATAGAATAGGGCCAGGATGCATGCCCACAGAATATATGAAATGATATATATATTATTGTAAGGGAAGTTGGATCAAGATCTTATATATATATATAACTGGGTAATTATATATTTTAAATAAATTTTTCTCCTATAGATCGAGGAAATTTAATATATGGTCTGATTGTTCATAATGT
The DNA here is from genome assembly GCF_963921425.1 of Dryas octopetala. Lineage (NCBI taxonomy): Eukaryota > Viridiplantae > Streptophyta > Magnoliopsida > Rosales > Rosaceae > Dryas > Dryas octopetala. The sequence goes on from NC_141366.1 coordinate 8,612,943, forward strand.
AACATTTTACTTGAATATCTAATTAAATTTGAGAGTTAACAATATATGAGATTTCGACGAAAATGAAAAGAAATTTACAGTTTAACAATATAAAAAGTTGAATATTTCATGTCGGATAAGAAAATAATGACCAATTAAGCCATTATGCATATACTCCATATTTTACCTTAATTTGTATATATATATATATATATAATAAAGCTTTTGCTATATTTACATATATACACTTGTAAAAGGGCTTTCGAATTAGAAAATTCATATGATGAGCTACTGGAGAATTACAGTACGTACGGTAGTACGGTACGTACTTGCAGTAATGTACTTGCAATAGTATATATGCAATCATACAAATGGCTAGGTTGTTTTTTTTAATAAGGTTAGTGTATATATAGTTTTGGATAAGGCTCTCACGTTTTCAGTTAATTTTGCAAGTCAACGAATTATGTCAGAAAATTAATGCAATGGTTTGAAAGCACATATTTGATAAGAAAACTGAGATCTACTAGTTATTTAATTCACAGTAATTATAAATTTGATGTTATATATTAACACTATTAATTAAAAATCCTGTTGAATAAGTCAAGGGAGAGAAACGTGAACGAATTAATTAAGTGATGTGTGCAATACATAGATTCCATATATATATGAGCTTAAATTGTTTATTCATGGTGTACGTAATTTTCATATAAATATGAAGTTCTTGTCAACTAAATCAAGGAGGTATGGATCATGCCATTTTCTGGAAGTGATTTGTGTGAAGCCTGTGGGTACTTGTGTTTGGCTTAAGCATCAATTGCAGAGGTGGCCGGCTATTGGGTTTCTGAAACTGCAGTGACACAAAAATCGTGAGAATTAATACAAATATATGCTGAAGTTTAAGCTGCATGACTATTTAATAAAACTATATCTACCTTTGTACTACATTTTTAAGAAAATGAGATTCACTTGCATACATAAATGGGTTTCATCTCTCTATTAAATATGTTAATTCCATTTATATTAGATATATAAGTTTCAATCACTCCTATTAAAGGTCTATTTAGTTCGCAAAATAAAAACGTCAAAATGAATATGAGATCTCATTCTCACTATTACCTCTTATATGAATATAAAATAGCAATGCATAGAGATTTGAAACCCTAGTTTAAAGCCTACTCCTTTGCTGTTCCCATTTTTTGAGAATGCAAGTACAACGTATGCATTTATGTTACCTAATGTATCAAAACTAAGACACATCGATCTAAGTACTCTTCCCCAATTTGAGAAGGACAATTAACAAACAATAATACTTTTTATTGTGCATATGGCTGCAACTATTTATTATTGAGGAATTTCTGAATTCAAGTTCAAGTCCCCTAATTATGATAAGCATATAATACTGTGCTTTCACTGTCCTCAAGTCAAATGAATTAAAGAAATTTTGATATGTAAATTCGTTGTTTCTTTTCTCAACCACCAAAATGTTGACTTGTGTGCAAGATTATTCATTAGTGGGATTCCTACAACATGCTAATTGTTTAATGAAAGTACTTAATGAATGTGTCCTTCTTGTAGGTACCTTGTGGATTAATTACTTAATCGATTTGATTGAGGCATTATATTAATATATAATATATATGCGGTTGTCGATAGCTTTTCTATATTCTTAATTTATTTACATTAGAAGAAATTTAAGTTATACCTTATCTTAATTTTAACTTATTTCTTAACCATCCCTCACCATTTAGACTTTATCTTATTTCCATCACTTTCTTCTATCTTTAAAAATTAATATGTGATTGTATCCCGAAAAAACTAAGGTCTCGTTTGGTATCATTTTCTAAAAGTATTTTTGTAAAACATTTTTGCAAAATGAAAATGAGAAAATGAATTTACAGAAAATGATAAAATGAAAATGAGAAATTGTGTTTGGTAACTAAATTTTTCAGGCCTCCTCTTTTTCTCTCCCCCTATTCTTCATCTTTACCAAATACCCACAGAGGCACATCAAAAATAAGATCTTGAGACCTCCGAATCAAGGTTTCTATCCAATGGACTTGTTCCTTGCCAAGTGACTTCTTGAACTCGGGCTGGCTTCTTCAATGGGCTGGGGTCTGGGCGGCAGAGAAAGAGGAGAAGGGTGAGGAGAGATAGTGAGGGGTTGGCTTTCTTTCACTGGATGGGTTGGGTTTCGGGGTTGGGGCTGGGGTTGAGGAGGGGAGGTTTCGGTGGTGCTAGTGGCAAAGAGAGAGAGGAGAGGGACAGGGAGAGAGAGTGAGGCAGAGAGAGAGTGGCCGGTGGTCAAGCTTGGGGTCAGGACGGCGATGGGGGTTGGGTTTCGCTCGGTTGGGGTCTGGGAGGAGAGGGGAGGGAGGTATGCGGGAGAGAGGGAGGAAGAAGAAGATAATAGGGGAGGGGGGTCTGTGGGAGAGGTGGAAGGAGAAGATAGTATAGGAAAAATAGAAAACGAAAAACAGAAAACGTCATTTGGACGTTTTCTGACTGACAGTGTAAAAGTTGAAAATGTTTTCAGAAAACATTTTCAATTATTTAGTAAAATGGGCCACCAAACACATTTTTTGTTATTTTCGTTTTTTGAAAATGAAAATGGGCATTTGAAAATGATACCAAACGGACCCTAATATATCACTAGAGAAGTCAGATGTGTTTAAAAAAATAACTATTTTGTCACTACAAACTACAAAGTCGAATATGCTTTGCTAGCATTTTGCTGATAGTCTAATTTAGTCATGGTTATTGCTGCCTGATAGAATTTTAGCATCTAACTTAAAACTAATTAACAATAAAAGAAGTAGTTCAAACCCTTATAAGTCAACGTGTGGTGTCATTCAAACCTAACACGTGGACAATTTATATTAGGTGATGTGGGAGCACATGTGGCCGTTGGGCCTAACATGTGAATAGTCTGCTCTGATATCATGATAGAATTTGAACACCGAACCTAAAATCAATTGACAATGGGAGGAGTAATCAAACTTTTATAAGCCACTAAATAAGGTTATACTTTTCCAATGTGGGACTGAGATCTTTCTCTCAACACTGCCTACCGCAACATACACCAGACGTCACAGAATTAAGAATTTAACAAACGTCATTGTTATGCTTAAATATTTGTTGATTGGGCTTCACACCAAAAACAGAGATAGTCACTCATATTTGCAAACTATTTGTTGTTGGGTCTGGGTCGCCTTGAATATTATCATCCATAATTGCATAAACTTAATAGAAAGGAAAACCACTTCAAATCAAATTATTGCTAATAATTATAAAAAAGCATCAAATAAGGAAAAAAGAAATTGTGCTTGCTAAGTTGCTAGTATCACGAGGAATAGGAAAAAAAACAAAAGTAATGATAACAAAGTTAATATCTTTTAACAAGAAAAATGCTAATTTTTAATGACCATTTGTCTAGTGGATCAGTGGATGGTATCAAGTCTTCATGAGTTTAAATCTCATGGGCTACAATTGATTAATTAAAAAAAAAAGCCAAGAAAAGTGCTAATTGCAATAGAAGGCTGAGGGATGCAGCTAACTGGGCTTTCTCTAAGCCCATTTAGCGAACAAGGACATGCCTCCAGCCCCAGACAGAACTGCTACATTAAGCCCATATCTGAAGTTTTACGCTGGCTTGCAACTTGGGCCCCATGAAATCCCCCAGCGCCATATAATTCAGTATCCCAGCTGATGAAGCGTTCGACGATCACAGCCGTGGTACTACGTACTCTCATGTTTATGGTACATGAGAAATCTGCCCAAAAGTCCAAGAGAATGAAAAGAATGAAAATTCTACGTTAACTTACGACTTTAACCTTGTCAAGGGTTTCAAATGGCTGTTTGTGAGGGTACAACATCTTGTAATTTTTGTAAATTCTAAGTCCAGTATTCATGGCATGGACATGGCATGAAACAGATTGTGGTTGGCGTGTGGTGCATGGTGCCATATGCTTGGTACTATGGTCCTATTATATAGGAGTATAGTGGGTCAGACCATTTCATTTTGTTTGGCCTAAGTGTGCCCCAGGTTCAGCCCCAGTTGATCCAAGAGATTCGCAGGCTGGATTGGGCCGGCCTGCAAATACTGAAGCCATTTAGAATCCATAAATGTACAAAACACCTGTTTAATTAATTAATCTTCTTTAAAACATAGAGTTTCCTTGATTTTATTAACGAATCAAATATCCTATTTTGCTGTTATTTTAATGTTGAAGCTAATTAATCAATCAAATATCCCATTTTGGGGTTCATGGAGAAATAAGTTACGATTTATGATAAGTCATGGCCGGGTTCGACTCCCTCCAATATAAAATTTCTTTGTCTGAAGTTTAAATTAAGCCCTCAATTGTTTCACATTAAATTTGTAAGTATTCTCTAAATAATTGGAAGTGGCACTAAGAACTCCTATAGATCTTTTAACACACACTCTCTCTCTCTCAAATGTTAAAGCTACATATATATCCACTAAAATCTTCCTATATATGTTGGGTAGTTGAGTAATGCTATTAGGACATCAATCTTCAAACGAAAGCAAGACTGCCAAGACAGAATCATTAAAGTTTAAGATGAGAGTTGGGTATCTGAATGCACTGACTATATATATATACTTAACCTACCACTAGTACAGTAGTACCACATACAGCTTTTCACCGTGGCAAGCTATTATAATTAATTTGTGTACCAAACCCATCTCCCATCAGTCAAGACTCTCAAACACATACATACCCTACAAAGTGCTTGTCAAAAGCTAGAAATACCCTTTATTTTTTGTGTGGTGAAAAGCTAGAAATACCCTTTTAAACTATAAACAATAATGGTTTAAATAGTTTCCTTGTTTCTTTAGTTTACTTTCCAACAGCTCACATCGTCATTGGGTTTTGATCACAAGCGTGAAGCAAATGATCATTCGCATATTGCCTTTGGCTTTTGGTCTACAGTCCACTCCACCACCTACAGAATGCTCCAAAAACCCATTGTTCTAAATTTAACACATGGCAGACTCATCAAGCATCAAAATCTCCCCCTTCTTTCTCTCACAAAACTGTTGGCCCATTTATATATATATAATATTACATGCAGCATAAAATTAAGTTGGTTAAGTAGATGAAAAATTGAAACACCAACCCATCTTTTTACAATACCGGGGTCGATCTGTGGGGTCTAAACTCTGAAACCTAATATGTAAATTTTTGTGTATTAAGGCAAAGAGAATATCTTTTGGACATATAACTTTTGGGGCAGCTTCAAGCCCATTAACTAGTGTTTATGCTTAATTATTGCCATGCAAGAGTCCTTAATTAGAGGGACACATGCATATAGGGTGGTGTGTACTCAGTACTGTGTCAGATAACAGAGCTGGCATGTCTATTTCTACTCCCATGCCCATGTTTATCATTTATAAATTGTCCTCAGGTTCTGATGGTATCCCACAACCATTTTTCAAAGTAAACAAAGGACACCATAATTAAGTCCCTCCAAATTATCAATTCAATGATTCATTCAATCCTTAATTTCTAAATAATGTAATATAATAATCACCTCGATCGATTCTTCTATCTTATTTTTTCTTTTTAAGATCGAACTTGATCGATTCTAGGAGTTATCTACCACCTCCTTCTCTCTCTCATTAATTTATTCCACTATAATAAACTGAAATAAAATAACAGAAAACAAGCTACATCTGCTCGATCAATCTCTTGACAATACAATATCAACTTGTTTCCACGGCTGAATGTGAGAATATATGTACACAAATTGTAATACATACAATTATTAATATCTAAATTCTTATTATATTTAAATTTTGTGGGGGTGAAATAGAATCGTGAAATGACCTAGAAATGAGTACATGTGTGGAAAAGTAGAGACACCCACGTCGAACATGGTAACTTTGACCCCACAAGAAGATGCACATATAACTTCTCTAACGCGGGAATCGAGAACTAGCCTTTCAATGGACAATCCAATCTTTTTATGAGGACGAGACACACACACACCCAAAAAACAAACCAACCCCACTTGCCAATCTTCCAAATATAGCACCTTATTATTGTATTTTACAATTTTTACTGCATTTGTGGCTTGTGGTGGGTCTCAGTTTCTCGGTGGCCTTGTGTTGTTGGACTCGGAGATCGTATCAACGTAACCATCACGTGTCACTCTGAGTACATATGCATACGTGGTTCATGTGGTGCCTCAGTCGGTGGTAGACAATAACTCAAATTTCACTCTTTTTTATTTCTTTTTTATGCCAACTCAAATTTCACTATGCTGACTTACGAAGGTAATTTTTTTATTGCCATATTGATAAATTCTAAATTTGTACCAAAATATACATAATTAATAATCTAAATTCACAATCTAATAATATAAAAACCATAATTAAGAATCAAATGAAGTATGATGTTTAAAACATAGATTATTGATTATAAATTAAAATTATGGGTACGTTAATGGATGAAGCACCTAGAAATTAAAATTTTGAATGGATGAAATTATTCTTATTCCATTAAATTTTAAATTTTAGAATTAAAATAAAAAAATAGGTCAAATTCAAGTCACATCACTGTGTTTAGGATTTTGCTATATGGTACGGTGCGGATGCTCTTGTCATCACGGATTTAATCATCAACGAGTTCACCCACTTGAATCCATAAAGTATAGAGTTTTTGACCGTTTGATCGACACAGCTACGGTGCGAACGGATGTAGCATAGTTTATTTTGAGGTGTGTTTAACTATTTTGAGAGTTAGGTGTATATACGAGCACAACACAGTACTGGCAAGCCAAAATTTGTCGGGATTGTACCCTCCGGCTCTGCATGTTTTGCAGAATAGCAGTGGTACCCAACAATGGCCTCATGCTCATGGGTGGTACACGCTATATACATATAGGTAGATATTATATACACTGACACACCCATTAACGTACGCTTTCTTTCTGCTACTTGATCTCTCTCTCTCTCTCTCTCTCTCTCTCTCTCTCTTTACCGTATTTTTAGGGTTCTCTTTTAGCTAGGGCTCTTTTCGTTTTTTTTTTTCTGAATTATAATAAATTAGGTTCACAGTTTCACAACACCCCATATACATATGACCCATGAGAGTAAAAGCAGGTGGGGGCAACAATCTCCCCAACTCACATGTTTTTTCTAACCTCATGAAGGCCTCTCTCTCTCTCTCTCTCTCTCTCTGCCAACCTTTATTTTGTGTGCACCTAACATCATGCATCATACTTTGTTTTCTTGTTCTTTCTCTGATCGATCAGCTGATCCTTTTATTACTGGTTATGTCATAATTGGTTGCACAAGTGGATCGAGCAGACCCCTAAGAATTATAATGAAAAAATATTAAAGAAAATTGTCACACTTTATTCTTTAGATTACTTTTGTAAAGGCAAGCAAGAATCAAAAGTTCAGGAAAATATTAGATTTAATTTAAGAGCATATTAGGTTGGAGTATAAATTAAGCTTATAAGTTATAACCAAATTAATATGGAGGAGATCGGATTGAACACGAGTACTTTTTTGGTCCCAAAATTAGTTTGCAAAAGAGAGGAAATAAAGTATGTACGTCAATGTATGTATATGGGGTGCATGCATTATTGCTTGTACTGTTCATTGGTACAATAATAGAGAAGAACTCATTGAATGCCAAGCATAGGTAAAAAAAAAAAAAAAAACTGAACACTGATCCATTTGACCTCAATGGAAACTCCAAGAAGTAAATATCCAATGTACTGCCTCAAGAAGTTTACATACAAGAATTCTCATGTTAAATTTCATGTTATTTATACATTAGTTCTATTACGTCATGTGATAAAAAAATAATTATATATTTGATAAGTCTATCTATTAATTCTCTTTTACTATGTATAAGATAATGTGATAACAGTAGGTAAATTTTATTTTTTATTTTTCTACAAGACAGACTCTATCTGTTTTATTTTTCATCTTCTAATTGTTTTGTAGTGCGACAGTGGGACTTGGTATTTTCCTTCCGGTGCTGATAGTCAAATCCGATTTGGGCATATGCACCATTTGCCCAACTGCTGGTGATGGCAGCAGCTCTGAAACCAAGCAATAATTAATAATAATAATAATAAAAAAACTGGACCCAGGCCCCACTAATATTATCAGTCTGATGTGTCAGGTGAGCATTTGCACTTGGCACATGCCCACGTCATTCCTAAACAAACGTACACTCCCACCCACCACTAGTTTTGGACATTTTTGAGCAATAGTGATTATGGACTTCGATATTTGTTACTGTTTTCTTTTCGATCTCTCCATGCATGAATGATGTTACATAGGGGGTGCAAATAATTTGCATACACATAGTAAAATAACTCAGATTTTCATTTATTGGGAAAAGATAAATCAGAATTAACATTTTAAAAAACAAATTAGAAAACAAACCCGTTTCTACAATAGTAGCTAGTCACCAAAAGTTTTAGGATGAATTATTGTTTGTGGGGGCAGTGCATGCACTGCCGGTTTAAAAAGAGAAATTGGATTCGCTCATTGTTTTGTAAAATTTCAAATATATTAGTTGTAAACGAGTTACTTAATTTGAATTTTTTTTCTTCGAGATGTATATATAGTAGTAAAAATGATGAATGCACGAAATAGATAGTTTATATGATTTTCTCCTACTTTAATACTTGAGTTTGCATTCAATGTATAGGTACCTTCTAGCTAACATAATGACCACAACACAAACAAGTTGAAGATCAAGTGAGTGAGAGAGAGAGAGAGAGAGAGAGAGAGAGAGAGAGAGAGAGAGAGAGAGAGAAATGAGTAATATAGTGGTCTAATGGATACGGGTCTGTTCTCAAGTAAATGTCCTTTAGGCTTTACGCTTTGCAAAGAAATGAGACTTTGAAATTTGAATAGAAAGAACTCAAGGATAAAAGAATCAAAACTATCATGCGAAAGCTAAAATAGAAAGAGGAAGATGAGGGATGTGAAGTATCATCATGATCATTTCGTTTCATCATGATGTGATGAGAGAAGTACAACAAACAAGGTCATGCATGCTTTTTCAGTTTTTATGGCGGATGTGTAATTAATGATATATTCTCTAATTACTTAATTTAACTTTTTTCACTGAAAAAATAAGAAAATCAAATATTAATGTGGTTTGTACGTGGTGTTGCCATAACCATAATTGAGGTCAAGATTTTGTCATAGCTTAGTTGGATCGGATCAGTAAGCAGCATGAATAAATTAAAGAACTTCATGAAAGCAAAAGTTTTTTAATTTGTGCATTGAATGATTAGACAAAGTTTTCTTCAATAGGCTAAGAGCTGTTTATAATTTGTTTTGTCATTATTGGCACTATTCATTACGATACAAGTGTTGACATGCAAGGTGAGAAATAGGAGCTAACTGAACCAAATAAGAAGTGCATTAATATTGCAAATAGTAGTTGTTATCAATGAGCTGTGGTATCCAAATACCATCTAGAGGAAGATCCTATTCATTAGCAACAAAAATTGAGAGGGACTTCTCTTTAATATAAATTATAGGTTATGATTGGGTTGAAGTCTAATTAAGCAATTTGGGTTGCTTATATTGAGTTAACAGGTCGGAGGATTTAGTTGAATAAAATTAAGGTTAGGTTTAGATTTGAATTGGTTTCGAATTCCAGAACTCAATCTCAATCTGAGTTAAACTAGATTTGACCCAAGTTGAAGAAATTGTCAACACATAATAAACTCAAGTTGATTTCGATTTTAGACCATATGAAACCTACCCAAATTAAACCACTATTTGTAATGAATGGGAGGTTCTTCAATAGTATTAGAGGCAGAAAATTGCAAGTAGCTAGAGTAATTACATAAAACCGTGAAAAGATAGGATCAACAATTTGGGAAAAAGTAAAAGGATATGAAGTAGATGAATGGAGGTCCACAAGAAAATAATGAAAAACACTCATAAAGCATTCAACTCACTCCCCAAGAAGCAATTGAAAACAAAAAAATATGGGAAAAGTTACCCAAAAAAAAAGAGAAAGGATGAAAAATGGGAAAAGTTACAAAAGAGCAAATGAATGGAGGTCCCCACTTCGTAGTAGATGAACAATGATGCTAATTTTGACATTGCGCGATTGTTCTCTTACTCTGATTTTACCTTGCCTTTATGATCGAAATTTTTAGCTTTGTCCCAACATTAAAGGTTTTGGCATTGTGCATATGCATAATTTAAACGGTTAATATTTTCTCGTCAGACTATTTAATCAGATTACAAATTAAATAATTGATTTTTAGATGATTAATATTTTTTTATCAGACTATCCAGTCATATTACAAATTAGATAATTAATTAAATTGACTCTTAATCAAATATGTAATTCAAAAATAGAATTAATTAAACAAACTCTTAACCGAATATGTGATTCAGAAACTTTTGTCTTTTTCAGACTGTCCGGTCATACTATAAATTAAATATTTGATAGAATTAGCTGTGAATTGACTGTGTATAGTTCAAAACTTAAAACATAATGCTTTCTTTCTTAATTATATAAATTCTTAACAGAATATTTAATTCAAGTTTACAGTCAACGTAACGTTACTATGCATTACGTTGCCAAACTAACGAGAGGTGTTATCCTGAACAGATGCCCCATATGCATTGTGTTCTTTACATTCAAACCACCACTTGAGAACTTTCCAATGTTGTGGATTGGTATGGGAAAAGTAAAACTCTGATTTAAAAAGAAAAAGAAGGCTTAAGTACTGGGGCAGGTATGCCACCCTTGTTAAAAAAGTCAGACAATTTCTTTTCCCTTTGCTTTAGATACTAAACTCAATGTGGCATCCAGATTCAAGACAATCAAAGCAATATCTCTTAGTCATGATCCAGATTGCTCATTAAAAGAATGCAATACCATAAAGAAAGGAAAGAAAAATAATAAATCAGGGAAAATATATATACCCAGGAAAAGAAAGAGGGAAATAATTTAAAAAAAATTGTACTCTAATTCTTTTTCTTTTTTCTTTTGTTCCAAAATTCCAAAATGTATTTGACAAACTATTCTGTTTGGTGTTCAATTTTGAGGAGTAAATTTCTAATAGAAATTAACATGCACGCTGGCATTGATGACGGAGTTACATACAGGGCAATTGAGAAGGGTGGACCCACACATTGTACACAGGCATAGATGCCTGCATGGCAACAACAACACCCTTGACTCTCTCACCCCACACCTTCTACAGTTCCTACTCCCGCCACCGCCAGCCGCCGCATCTCCGCCTCCTGCCGCCGTGTCCTCGGCCTCGACATCTCTCCCGAAATCGTTGCTACCGCAGCACGACTCGGCATCATCCTCCACCGCTGCCGCTGCCTCCACTGCGGGGAGGCGGCCAGCGTTCTGCTCCTCGCTAACGTGCGCCAGCACTTGCTCTAGATTGGTGCGTAGAGAATTGGCCGCGGCTTCGTTTGTCTGTGCCAAGTCCCTCCATATTTGATTCTCAACGAATAGGCTTTTGACTCTTTCTTGAAGAACCCAATTAAGCTTTCCCATCCTCTGTAGCTCCTCGTCCTTCTCCTTCAGTTTCTTCACAATCCTTTCTTGGATTGCTGACACCAACATTCTTGATTGCTGCTTTCTCTGCTCTTCGAGTTCCAGTCTCACTTTTTCAGTCTGTCAAAATAGCCATACAAATCAAAATCAGAACAGACAATAAAAATAAAAATTCTTAATCTCGAAACAATGCTCTGTCTGAAAATAATAATAATAATAATCTGTAAATTTACTAAAGAAGGGAAATTTACATGTTGGACAATGAAGCGGTCGATCTCAGACTGCTGGTTTTGGATCTGGAAGGCAATGTCCTGGTCGAAAAACGATGATCCACCAGCCATTTTGGCCTTCTGAGGCACTGTGAAAGCGTTGTTGTTGTTGTTGTTGTTGAAGTCATTGAGTAAAGAGTCTCTAGGCCGCTTTCTAGGAGCAGATACGTTGTTGTATGTGAGCCCACTATCTGCCCTGTTCAGCGAAGCCTTAGCAGCTTGTTGATCACAAACAGGGGATTGGTACATGGGCAAGAAATTGCTCTCTGGCATTGTTGTTGAGCCCAAAAGCAGACCAGAATCCATCTGGGTATTGTACATGTAGCCGTTTGCTTGGTTTGTTTTCATGAAATCTCTGCAAAAATCAACCACACCCATGTCAAAAAATTGAAAATCAAGCAAAACCCATGTACCAAAAAAATGGAGAAGGCTTGTTATAAGTACCTATTTGGGATTAACTGAGGTGGGACAAGAATCGCATGGTGGTGCTGTTGAGCTTCAACTGCCATGAACAACAAAGTTGGTGCTGCTATACTTTTCTTGTGATTTCAATCTCAATTTTTGGGGTGAGAGAGAAATAGAATGGGAGTTTATAGAGATGAGAGAAGAGAATGGAGATGGGATGAGGAAGAGAGCACGCAATAGAGGTGGCGACTAGGGACTCTGAATGAATTTATTAGGAGGACGCCCTTTCTACTTTTTAGAGAGGGAAAAAGTTAAAGTGGTCCAAAACATAGAAAATCCCCATTTATTTATACAACTTTTCTCCAAAAAATAATTATAAAAGCATATTACAAAACATGGAAGTGACAGATTTTGTCAGATTTGCTCTCATTTAATTTCTTGGCTGATTTTTCCATATCCAGAACAATGACCCTCCATCCTGTGTGATTTGGTTTTGGATTTTCACGTTGGCTTTCCGTAATAGTGCCAAACTTACAGGGTCAGTAAGGGCATTTTAGGGAAAGTGACAGCAAAGGATGAGTTTTTTGCTGTGAATTGTGGATTCTCCTTGCAGTAAATGACATGCAGCATATCCGCCACGTATCCGATGCACGGTGCCCTTGCAGAGGGTCTCCACGTCAGCACGGAGGGTTACAGTTCAGTCCAGTCCAGTCCATCCTCCATAGGGCTCGTTGTGTTCCTGACCTTCAGTTTTGAGTGGGGCCCCCTAGCCACGGTCGCACGTGTGAAGCGGGGTGGCTGTGTGAACAGACACTAAAAGCTGACCCCACTAGCCACGTCTGTGGGACCCACGGCTGTGCGGTTGAGGTGGGGACAAGGGGAGTGGGACCCGCATTTCCGTTTCATTGCGGTTTTCCCGTTTTGCTACCTTGTCCCCTTCTTTAACTGGTCTGGTCTACGTGTACGGACAACCAGGGAATGGAGAGGGGGGGGGGGGGTGTTAGTGGTTCGGTGTGGGACGAGTGCACGGTAGTACACTACAGTGCTGCTAGGAATGGGCGTGTAGCGTGTTTATGGAGGATGCGTTGTGAAATCGAGGCCAGGGGTCAACATTACATGATGGCTTCAAACTTTTGGAGTGTGGGGGTTTTTGTCTTTAGCCAATGGTGCAAATAGTATAAGGACAATATTTGGGTCACTCTTAAAGGGTATTATAAGGTCATCCCATGATTTTGACAATGTTGTTGTATGATCGGAGCCATTTACTTTTTAGATAACCAATTAAAGAGTATCTCTGTAAAAAATTAAATCAATCGAAAATTGTTTGGTTATATAACTTTTATCAATTAAGTAGAAAAAAATTAATTATTTTCAATTATAGAATAATTTTTTAACCAAATCGTTGATTTTTTTATTTAATTAACAACAATTATATAATTAAACGATTTCCGATTGAGTTGATTTTTTGCAGAGATGATCTATAATAAGTGATCTAAAAAATGAAAAATTTCGATCATGTGCCGGTATTACCAAAATTACGATTTTGGAGTGAGGAGTGACCTAAGTAGTGTCCATAGTATAATCTATGATTAGTCCTTTCATAAACATTTAATTATTTTTTTTATTATTGCTTGGACTTGGAGGTTGTATATTATACAAACATTTGTTTATAAAATTAATGAAAAGCCATTGGGGTTTACAATACTTAAGAGGTTCACCTACATGTGTATGCAATTTATGCATGAACAATTTTAAGATATAGGGTTGAATAAGTGCATGCCAATTAATTATTGCTTAAGCCTCAAGGACATGTGATTAATTTTAGCTCAAGGCCTATAAAATCTTCTTTTGCAATAGCTTGCCTAACTCTTTCACCCTTTGAGATACCAAGCCAACACCTTATTATTCATTTTTATTATGCTTAGATTTGAATTGTAAATAGATTTGTAATTCGTTTACTATATATCATTCGCGTTAAGGTTCATTAATCATGTGTTTTAAAATTTCATATGCAAACCCGATCATTTTTAATGCACTAGGGTAAATGGGGTTATGGTCCCTATAAAACTTGGATTAATTTTTTTATCCGAAAAGGAAAGAACAAATTGGACTTGTCATAAAAAGATTCCTTTCATATAAACTCCATGCATTGAGACCATTCTGAGTTGTATTGTATGTTTATCTCTTTTATTGTAAAACACAACTTGTCCCATGTGGAGTACTTTCCAACACTTCTTTCCTTTTTATGTCATAAAAAAAAAGGGTAGTTCTTTCTACGCAAGTACTGATCGAGAAGAAAATTAAATTCTTCCTAAAATGGTTTCATAAATTTCGTTTGCTAATTAATTCTTTCTTAATAAACAAAAACCAGATCGGATTCTCAAATTATTACTTAACTCTAAGTTAAAAAAATTTCTGTAATTTCTTATTAATTAAATGTGTTGGTCACTACTTACCGCTCGATCCATTTCATATAATTTTTATGCCAATATTATTAACAAATAAGTAATTGTTGCATGCACATTGAAAACTACTTTAATTCTAGAATAATTCACTTCTCACTGTTGTAAAATTTCAGCATATCACAGTTTTTTTCCTTTTTGGGATGGCAAAGCTAACAATTATGATCGAGTTGCGATGTACGTCCTCAGGAAACTAATTATTTTTTTATGTCTCAGAAAAAAACAATCTGGATTGTGAAAAATACCTATTTGAGAAGAGAAGGTCACAGGCAAAGGCTATGTACACTTTTTTTTTTTTTTTGACACAGGCTGTGTACACTGTATATTGAGCAGGTTATATCTTCTAAGATTCCATTTAATTAATAGTGAAATCTGTAACAAACATATCATTAATAAATTTGGTAATTAACTTTGATCTCTAAACAATCTGACAGCAAATTGATATGGGTGTTTTTCGTTCTTATATAAACTTTGAGTAAAATGCATTCATATCACAATGCCAACTTCTTGAAATTTAGGTTGAGTAATGCTTGGAATTAATTTCAAAATTCTCATCTAGATTCATTTCCTAACAAGTCCCAAATAATTTTTTATTTATAACGCCAATTAATTTTCCTTCCCAACAAGTACAAGAAATATTTATTGCATTTTCTCTTAAAGTCCTACCAATTTTCACAACCTACACCAAAATATTAACTTGGGGTCAAAGTCAAGGGTGAAGTTGTACCCGAAAAGAGAGCAGTAGTGAAATTATTAGAATCTAAATTTTTCAGACACCAAAATTGAATAGGAGGGCCACACCAGAAATTGTGCAACCAAATTATGGGGTATTGACCAAACTGAAATAGATAGAACAGTAACCCCACCTTGTCTGAAACTATCTAACATATTCTTTAATTCCCTCACAAACACGCACAATTGAATAGAAAAGAAAAGGAGAACTTAAAGAAAGGGAAAGAAATCTTGGCCAAAAAAAAGAAAGGGAAATAAATCAAAGAAAAGGAGTTGCCACCAAAAAGATGGATAGCAAATATAAATGTAGACAGATGGATTCCCATATTCACTATCCCTCGTCTCTTGATCTCTCTTTTTCATTTCTTCCATGATTGCTTGCATAAAAATCATATCCCATTTGGGCTCACCCTTCAAACGTATGCATCACTTTAACCCCCTCAAAAGAAAATAAGGGTACGTTTAAAATACAAAGAAATTACGTACCAAGCAAAGACAAATAAATATAATTAATTAAAAAGAAAGCACAAATAGATAAAAGAGGGAGATAGATGAAAACCCAAATCATATATACATGGATTATAGTATATATGCTAAAGATTGTTACATGTATTGGTAACTTAGTATTAATTATTAAAGTATGAAAATAGTATATAATTAATATTGTTGGATTTCTAATTCATCAATGCAATCAAGTACTTAATAAAATATAGGCTTGGAGTATGTGAAAAAGGGCAAGGAAACTAAATATAAAGTTCTTGGCCATTTTAGCAGATTTGTCTTCGATTTGTCAAATAGAATGATATGTGGCATTGTCATTATAAGAAGCACATTATAGAAAAAGCTAAGTTCCGATACTATTATACAATGTTGTTTTTAATATTTTATTTTAATTTGTACATTTTAGCTTTTTTAGATAGAGGGAACATACATGGTGGTAGAGTACTCTATATAACTTTGTGTCTATTTTATAGTCGTTATGATTTCTACGTGGAATGAAAATAGTGGGTTTAGACCACTATTATTTTACCTAATTTGTGTTAAAGCTTCTCAATAACAATTATATTTCTTAGAAGTTTCCAAGGAAGTTCCTAGAATTGCTTCTCTCTTTTCACATATATATAATGTTGCAAGCATATATCAATGGCCACTAGGCCGGCCATGCCTGCCTTTTATCTCTGCTTTTATATGAGGTTGGTTTTATATGCCTCCACTTGGAAGATCCCATGACGATTCTTAAAAGTTTTCAAATGTGGGAACCACAAGGAGATAAAATATATATCATGATGTGAGAGAGCATCTCAACATATATAGTGGTTCTGATAACCAAGAAGCATATGATCTCCTTTTCTTAATCATATAAGGACTATGATTACACCCCCACTTGGATCATCGATCTTGATCAAAAAACTAAAAACCAATGATGAAACTAAGCATGTATAACAATTAAGTCCCATCTTCTTTGTCGGAATTGGCACAATATATTGAATTTATTTTTACTTATCATATTAAATTTAATTTATTATATTATTAAACTGTGAATCTAATCACAAATAATCCGTTGAATTCTTATATATTTACAAATTTACAGCATAATATATATGAGACTATTTGTTAAAACAACATTATACTCATATTATCGTTGATCTATTTAGGTAATGTGATCTTGTAAACAAGATTGGAGATGAGTTTTTTTATGAAGTGGGTAGCTAAATGATCGTAGGTAGTGAAATAGAAGTCATTGATAAAGTTGTCATGCTTTTATATTAAAGCAAACAGGAGCACTTGGTCCCTCCAAAGTCATGAAATCCGTAATTTGTGGGCATATGCTTAATTAATCGTGATTATTGACCTAATTGAAAAAGAAACACACCCAACTAGTGAAAAATTAGCTAGGTCGCTCATTGAGATCAAATGATTCGACACCACTATGTCGGGTTCATAAATGCCGCCGCCTCAATTGCTAATCAATGGTTTAATGTGAAATTTCTACTAATCAAGTTGGTTCAAATAACTTGGCCAAAACAAAAAAAGTTGGTTCAAATATTAATTAATTAATACTCAGTCGTTTCTCATGAGTCATGACATTGGGAAATATATATTGAGTATGCAATTATGCATATTGCATGGCCAATACCACACGCAGCTTAATTATCAAGCATTTAATTATGGTGTGTTGCCAATGGCCCACTACCACAAGCATGAAGCACCTTAAATTTCTGACAAAAAAGAAATTAAAAATCATGACATTACCCGAATATAAATTCCTCAAATTTTGCCTAGCTAAACATGCTTCAACAATTCTTGATTGAATCTATACCATTGAAATTAATAATTTGTTAGACTTATTTTGTATTAAGCATTTAGCAACTTTAAAATTTATATTGTCGTTGAGGTGCACCGCTCTTGGATTCCTACAATAATGATTTTTTTTTTTCTCTCGATTTATTAGCCTAGACTCTCTAGAATGAGAAAAGGAAAATGGTTGGAAAATCATTGTGTCCAACGAATTTGGTTCCCAACTTTAGACGCACCTTATTATGTTTGTCAAAGAAATAGTTGAAATCCTCCACTCATCCTTGTTCCCTTTGACAATATATGAAGTATAAAGATAAAGACAATGACAATCCATTTTCAATCTTTTCCCACAAATAATCAACTAATTAATTAGTATTTGGCCATTGATGGGTTCATATAAATATTATTCTTGGCCGCAAACTTTGTACACCGCAAGCTTCCACTCAATTCTATCCCATTCTTGGATTTGTGTATTTGACAAACAATATTAATGCAGCATGTAAAAATGAATTCAATGAAATACATTTATATATCAATCTGTTTGACAACACAACAAACACCAAATGAGAGCCAAACTGATTGAGACATTGGCATATGTCACTTTCTTGGAATTTCTCTATTGGAGGCTGCAGGACAAACAGGGATTGATAGAGAAAACTTGTGCATATTATAGCCATCATAGTGTGGTCACTAGTCACGTACTTTATCAAAATTATGTTACACCCTGCAATTGTGGGCCAAATCTTTTGCTTTCAAGCTTTCAATGATATGATTGTATAATGGGGTTATGTTGCTTTTTGAATAAGGGTACTCCCATCCTGGGGTCTAGTCAAAAATTGATGTATCTCTCTGTCTTTTCCTAATCAAAACCCAAGAAAAATGTAACCCATTTGTTAATTTTTATTTATTTTTTTATATTTTTTGCTTTTCAATTCAAGCATTACCTCAATCTTATTTTTTATTTTTTGGTCAATAGAGAAGCATTACCTCAATCTACTTGTCTCTTTCTTTGACTAGGAAAGCCTTAACTTGTAATGACAAGTTTTCTTGATTTAAACGAATGTGCCTAATGCGTGTAGCCAAAACACAAACATCATCATCCCCAGACAATTCAACTTCCAACCACATGCACTCTGCAGTGCATAAAAAACCTATGAAAATATACAATTTTGTTCTTAATTCTATACATCTCACCTGCACCCCATTATGGCAATGTGTCATTGTTAATCAACTACATTTTTTTTCTTCTAAAGAAGGATATTATATATAATTGGGAGATTAATATACTAATGCAGCTACTGCAGGCATATATTACAATGATTAATTAATACATTGCATATGTTGTTTGAAATAAAGCTGAAAGCTATTTCACACACCCACTTTAGATTTAATGACTTTAGGTGTGAGGCACGTCAGGAATGATGCATGTACATATATATATGTACAGTACTACTTGAGAAAGCGACCAAAGACAATCATCTTTTTTTTTTTTAATGGCACTTTGATGGGTTAATGGGTCTACGTCTTCTACCGTCTACCCATCCTTGCTTTTGTGACACCTTAAATTATGTTGGAGAAACAACGGTAAAATTGAGAATTGCACAAACTTTATGTCAAAAGGGATAAAAAAAAAAAGAAGACAATCTACTTTGGACAATTTCTGAGAATTAAGCATATAATATTTGTTATTATTTTTTATTGATAAGCAGATGATAGACATTACTTAATTAAATATAGAATTTCATATGTGACTAAGCTTTTGATCATCGACTTGGTGCAGTGCTACCCATTTTGCTTTATGACACCTTTCAAGCCACAATCAAAAAGTTAATTTTGGCTTTTGATGACGTGAGGTGTGACCGTATGACATATATAGAAAATAAAATCAAATATAAGTTGTACTCAGAGAACAAATTAAACTGTTTTCTCTTTTTTGTATCCCATCGTGCTTTCTACATCACCTAATTGCATTCGTGGAAATGACAAATATATAGAATCAAAGGTTAGATCAATATTATGGATCCCTAACCAATTAATGAAAAAACTTAAACAAATTGATTATGAGATAGGACCTATTGCGACTAAAATATTCCTATAGAAATTTAATCATTAATTGAGATATTGGACAATTTAATTTTTGATATTTTATACTTACGATATTGTTTTAATTAATTAGACATGGCACGATTGAAATTGAGGGTGAAAGGAGAAGACGTGTGGGCTGCTATATATTATTTGCTAACAAGATGAGAAAAATATATTTAATTAAATTAATTATTTCAACCATTGGGGTTGATCAAATTCAAAGACTTAATCAATATAAAGCACAAGATTTACTTTGGTATAAGTTGAAAATAACTAAGAAGACAAAATTGTCGGCCCAATTAGTTAGATCCAAAATGTCAAGTCATAGTGGTCATGCCCTTTTTCTTAAGTAAATAAATAATTGCTAGCTAATGCATGCATGCATTTCATGCAATAATAAAAGTATATTATTTAGGTTGAAACAAAAGACGTACGACATTGTTAATTAAGGTACAATGATTTGTGATTGAATTGTATAATGAGAAATATTGTACATGATAGAGCCACGTACACGGTACACTTAATGTTTTATATTTAAAAAGGATCGATCTCATCAAATTTGAATCTTCCTAAATATCATTAAGTAATCCCGAAAGAAAAAAAAATGCAAAATTCCTAGGATCTTGCTCCTATGCCTTTAAAGAGTGTGCTTCTGCTTACCTTTCATAAAATTATGTGTATTAAAATAATCTAATAGTCTAATTATGCTTACCCTCATCCCCTCTCCTCTCCTCTCCTCTCCTCTTTTCGGTGACCAACTCCTCCCCTTTTACCTGTGACTACCTCATACTATTTCTCTCTCACGCAATCTCTTTCTCTTTTTTTTATTTAAATTTTGTTTTTCTACAACTTCAGATTGTCACAGTCAAACTTCGGTGAATTTGATTCTCTACTTACAAACAACGACAAACAAAAGTGAGTGGGTAATAATAGGTGCATATGGGAAGAAGGTTCTCGAAGAGCTCATTTAGGTGAGGAGAAAAATAAAAGGCGGCCAACGTCCGGGGGGGAGGCTGCCGAAAAGAGTGGACGGGCTGGGGCTGGGGTGTTGCAATGGGTGGGGATGGGGGTTGGTTTTCTTTATTTTTGATTTGTCTAATTTTATTGAAAGAGAAGTGACGTGGCATATTTTAGATCATTAGATTATTTTAATGTACATAATTTTATAAAAGGCATGCAACAGCACACCGTCTAAAGACAGAGGAGCAAGATCCAAATTCCTCAATAGTTAATGGCATTCAATTGGGTTGAACATGACATGTGTGCTAATTATGAATGACGTATTGAAAACAAAAGGTTGATGAAAGAAAGAGAAAGATGGAAAAATGAAATTGTAATTTGCTAACTTCAAAGCAGCTGGGGTCATTTGGATTTTTCTTTTATTTGTTTTGTTTCTTTTAAATATTCTGTTTATTTGTGTACGCAACTACGCATCTGCTATGCCCCTCATTAATTCCTTGCTTTCATCAATCATACAGAGTGTTAAAAACACATGACTGGGCCTCAGGACCACACATAAATAAATAAATATATATATATATTTATATGTATATTATAAGCTTTATTTTTGCTACTATATGCAAGAGGCTCTTTGGAGTCATATTCAAATTCCCTTGTAGGTAAAACCGTAAAAGTACTACTTCAAAGTAGTAGTGTTTGTTTGATCAAAGAAAATTGTAGTGTTTGTTTTAATCATAATGCAGGATGCGAGTGAATATTTTCGGTGCTCCAATGTTATTTTACATTTCGTATTGTTCTCACGTACATTTAATTATATTTTGCATTAGAGTAGAACTTGTTTACTGTCTATACTTCTATATATTTTTACCACAAAACATATAATTGGTTAGCATGCATGATTTGGTGAATAGATAAATAGTACGTGAAGGTTAAATATTGTAATAGTTGTCGGCAGTTAATGTCACACATACATAAATTATTTTGTTAATATATACGAGTTTCAATTCATTAATTGTTGATATGCCGTCCATGTGTCAAAGTTACCCCTAGATTTTTTTTAAAAATAAATATCTCTTGATAAATATATTTGTGCATATACATTTGGAAATAATATCTAGCTCAAATTAAATTCGTTATAATTAATTCACGAAAAATCGATATAATTAATTAAGACGAGAAGCTTCTTTCATATTGCATGCATGCATGCATGCTCATATTCCATTGTACCGTGATTGTGGAAAAGCATGATTAAGTAGCTATGAATTAATCATGGAAAATTTATTAGTCATGAATACAGCACTAGCTAGTTAATTACTTTAGAGAATGATATATATGTCATTATTCCTCATCAATAGACGTAATAGCTGTCGGTTCCAGCAGTCAGTTACTCAAGGCAAAACCTAATCACATGCACCGTCTGCCTACTTGGCTCTAATCAATTCCCCAATCTTACGATTCTTACCTAAACAGCTAAACAACTTCCTACATTTCATTTTTGTTTTTATTAGCGAGAATCAAATTCTGAATCTTAAAGAAAAACTTTTCCTCTTTTCTTTTCTTACATTTAAGCGTATATTTTGTAAATGTATTTGAAAAAAATAATAAATGACGAGATCATTCAGGATGTTTAACTATGAACAATGGTACATTAATTATCACGTTAATTAAGATAAACAAAATTGAATTCATTTTTTTACTGTAGCATAGCTTTTTAGGGAATGTTATGACCATATATATATATATCTGAATTTGTATTCAATTAATTAATGCATGTGACTTGATGAAATAAATTATTTCTTGCAGAACTTATTTCAAATTGTCGGAGACAGGCTCGAGCAGTTGATAATTATGTCAGAATGTCAGATAAGTTAATAAAATGACGTGCTGGATCGGAATCTGCTTGTTGGATTCGATCACCAAATTTCAAGAATTTCTGATAAGACTGATAATTAGTTATATTAGTCATAATAAAAAAATAATGATATCGTGACATGATCATACATGTCAAGAAATAAAGAGATTAACATATATAGAACATCAGTTTAATTTATAAATAAAATATGTAGTAAACTATGGGCTAGCTGTTGGGTAAGCTGAAAACAAATTGTTGCAAAGTAGCAATACTATACTGAACATATATATTAACAATGCATGTTGCTATGAATCCCATCTATAATAAAATAAATTATTAAAAAGTTTATTTTACAGACTTTAATGATAAACAAACTCACTTAAAATGCTGTTATGATAAATACGTCAACTTTATACAAATAAAACTCACGTTATAACTATTTCGTGTTTTTGGTGCCAAGCGATTGGTACTCTGCTGAGCGCTCGGTGAGTTTTTTTTTTAACTGGATAAATTACCACTATCTGATAGTGGCAATTAGTAACAATCATTTTTATGCTATAGAACAGGTGTGTGTGACTTCATAAGCTTGAATTGTATGTTTTTTGTTCATTTCATTAGTTTTTGATATGTTTATGTAAGAAAAGACATAAGAGAAATCAACAAGTATCATTTTTATGCAGGTTCAAATAATTATTGTCACATAGTAACAATAATTGCCACTGCTTAATTGACAGTGGCAATTGCGGATCGCTCGATGGGTTCTGTGCCGCCTGCATTTCATTAAAGTAGATCGAACTAAGATTTACAATAACAAGTGTGTTGAGTTATCAACCTTATTTGTGAACTGGACTTAAAAAAGAAAACTCTATATGATATATGCGATCGAATTAAGTAATTAATTAAGATAATTAATCAAAGACAAATCTTGCATAGAAATTCTAAATTTATTACATAGGTTAAGTTGTATTCTTGTATATGGTATGATTATGCTAACCCAAGTGCCGTGTAATGTAACAAGTACGAGTAATAAACAAATAACCATGACCAACATTATAAATAAACAATTTGAGGTCAAATGATTCAGCATATGCATATGGGTTTCAAAATGGGTATTATTTTAATTATCACTGAATCCTATAAATTAATTATATAGTTTAAATTAAGTTTGTACATATACATATCAACTTGTAGGTATAGCAGTAGGAGTAGCTATCCAGGTTGGTGTATAAGAGAATAAAATGCCTCAAACAAAGCGATTAATTAATGAATTACTAATGGATATATATGGTCCACTTGAAAGCCACATTGGATGATACAGATTTGTCGTTGGAGGTTGCCAAAAGTGGACCCATTTATTGGGATCTTTTGTCCCTCCGTGACCAGCATGAGACTTGCCACACTAATATAACAATATATTTATTTATTTATAGTATCATTATTATTGTAAATTTGTAACCTTCTCTTTAGGGATTGACACAAAACATGAACCCATAAAAATTATAATTAAAATGAACATATTTAATTATCAGAAGCTTGCATGTTTTGGCTCATATTATAGTTTATTGGGCATCATAATTAACCTCATTTGAATGGTGACTGTACCGTTTCTTCTATTATAATTTTCTTTAGAAATATGGTTCTCTGACTCTATCCAGAATTTGGAAAACAAATATATAAATATATATATGGATATCTAACTTTATTCAATTAATATATCTTATAATAATTAATTAACGTATTTATTTATTTATCAGATATGCGTTTTGAGTAGTACGGTCTTCTCACGCTAATGAGGCACATATGATGCTCTTACAATGAAGCTAGCCGGCCAGTTAGCTATAAGGACTCAGTACCATCAATGGCAAATTGGCAACAAGCATTCACAAAATAAGATATGAAAATTGAAAGCCAAGTTTTGTTTTATTTTATTCGATCATTTTTTGCTAACAATTGAAAATGAAGGTTGAACTAATTAAAAAGACTAACGCTAATAAGCAAAAAGGAATAATATTAGTCCTTTTCGGTCCCCTTATCTTTAGTAGTTTGCAACTTTGCATTGATTTTTTTTTTTTTTTATTGAAAGGCGTAGTTTGCATTGAATTGAATTAAATGTTTTAGACTGTTGTTTATTTTAATTTTCCGCTGAAAAAAAAAATGTGAATGGAGAAAAGAGTTTTGAATCACCAGAAATTTAGTTGGAGACTCAAGAGTGCTTAATAAAGAAAAAAAAGAGAGCTCGCATTGCATTCACATGTATTTGTTTGTGTTAATTAATTAATTTCTTTTTAACGTTTTTAACCGATTTTTTTTTAAAAGAGGAGATTTAAATTCAAGATTTCTTTAACATTGTGAGCTAACAAACTATATTTTCCGTTTTTTGACTTTTTCTTCATTCACTAAAAAGTACCAAATCTTTAATAACAAAGCTTTTTTTTTTTTTTTTACCAACGAACCTGTCGGGCATTATGGGATCGAGTCCCTATTAGAAGTAGCCCCAAACAAATCAATGTGCAAGTGGGGTTTTGAGGTGGAATTTGGAACTCAAGATCAGATCGGTACTTTTTAGGCAAAATTAACCTTCAATGGCCTCAATTGGTTGGGGGCATCACTCACTTTCTGATGGTCCATTATTCATAATCATTCAAGGGCGGACCACTAACAAATAATAATAAAAATAATAATAATAATAGTAATACAATAAATCTTTGGCCTTTATTCTTGCGTGGCGATTTTTGGCTATGACCTTGTTTTTATGTACTGCATTGCATAAGTGAGCATAACTTTCATAGTTGATACATATATATATGTATACATATGCCCACCTACGTGGTGCATCATTTGCCACCCTATCCAACCCGAGATTTATTAATTTTCTAGTTGACAATTAATATATATTGTGTATAAACGCTCTAGAGTAATAAATTAATACGAAATTAACCATTATTTTTTAATCATTATACTTTATGAATAAATAAAATTATTAAAAAGAAATATAATAAAAGTGCAAATATACATCAACTAAACCCAAATAACAATTTTGATAGCTTCTCATGCCACTCTTGACCCAATAATATGAATGTCAAATTAATTAAGAGTGATTTATATTTCCTGTCCTATTTCCCCTCTCATCTTATTTTTACCTCCATCATTAAATTTTAAAAAAATATAAAAACATTATTCTCACCTCCTATTATTCCTATAATACCCTTTGATATACCAACTCAAACATCCACCTACTAAACACTCTTCCCACCCCTTTTAACTATCATTTCACCCACCCATCTAGATCCTTTTCCAAATAGTAAAAAAAGAACCTTATACACATCTTATAACTCATTCCTAAATTCCAAATTAAATTCCTAAACTTAATATGTAATTTCTAAATAAAAAAACATTAAAATAGAATGAATTCTTGATTAAAGACTATAATAAATAAATAAAAAGGGTTTAGGGTAGAAAATAATCATACATTTTATATGTACGGGCATCAACCAAATAGTATCATCAATTTTAAGTTTTGGTGACAGTAAAATTATGGTTTATGGAATAAAATAATTATGGAAAAAAATGGGTGAGTGAGATGATAGTTAAGGGGGTGGGAAGAGTATTTAGTAGGTGAATGTTTAAGTTGGTATATCAAAGGGTATTATAGAAATAATGGGAGGTGAGAAAAATATTTTTATATTTTTTCTTCAAATTTAATGGTGGGTATAAGAATAAGATATGTGGGAAAATATTACAATGGAGAGAATATAAACACTCATTAATTAATCCAAAACTTGTTATATGTCACAGAATCACATCTCTACATATCGCATATATTGCATGCCATATGCTTCAATTCCTAACCTTTCTCCAAAACTGAGTTCTCTACTAACTATGCAGACCAGCATTATATAAATAAATTGGAGGTAAACGTGCAACACTGCACCACTAGTACGTATGCTATAGCTAGGTAAACTGAACATTTAGTAAAAACAAATAATAATTAAATAAATAAAGACAAAGTCAAAGAAAATGCTGGTTTCTTAATTTTCTGGCCTGGTCAAACAAGAGCCTGAATATTACATGTTTTCATACACATTGAATGATGTTTGGTTGTGATTTCTGTGCCTTTTGAGGCACTTCATAAGTTGAATAAACAAAAAAGAAGCATAAGGAAAAATATATAATTCAAAAAAATTTGGAGTTGGCCCATCCGCCCATGTAATAATTTTTGCAGGAAATTAATGAATTGATATATGTTCAGTCGCATTTCAAGAAGGTGGTGGATACTTGCAGAAGAGTTAATTTTCAAAACCCCCACATCAGCAAATAAGATAATGTTGCTGACCCCAAAAAAATTGAAAAGAAGAAAAAGTGGGTGTTAATTTGACAGCATATATACATGTCCTTATTGTTAGGACAATAACACAACAGGCTATCAGGATAACTTAATAGTTCATACCACATGGTATGCTCACTTGGCCGGTTCGCCCTACTCTGTGTATTGTCAAATTCACATGTGTGAAAGTGACACACACAGCCCCACTGATTTAAATTTATAGTTTCCAGAGAGAGATAGAGAGAAAGAGAAAGTGGGCCTGGACTGACCCAAATGGAGGATCCCAGTATCCAAGCCCCATGTCTATCAAGTCTTTGAATGCTTGATTAGGCATTGGTCCCCAGTAGTGAAAGATGTAGAGAAATGGAAAGGTGTGTCATAAAGGAGAATAGTCCACTTTGCAGATATATATATATATATATCCATATTCCATGCATATAGCATATATATATATATGGGTGGTGGGAATTTGATGGTGATGGAGTGGACAAAGCCTGGCTTAAAATTATGGATCTGCATATATACAAAAGATTAATTGTGGGCCCCACCAGGAGATGTGTGAATAAATGTGGGTTGGGGGGCACAATCCAGCTATCAGCTATAGTCATCACCTTAAAAATTGATGTTGCTCCCTCTGCTCTCTCACAACACATTTTCCTTTTATATATGTACATTGTCCCCACTCTCATATGACAACAGTGTGTGTGTGTGTGTGTGTGTGAGAGAGAGAGAGTCTTATGATGATGGCCTTTCAAATAGCATATCCTTGATGTGGGAATTTTGAGGACTGCCATTGGTGTGCTTTAGTAAGATGGATTTGGTGGGATAAGAGAGATGGTGGAGTAGAAGTAAAGCTAAGGCATAATATCTTTGGGATTGTTAATTTCATGGTTGAATCAAAACCCAATAAAGCTGATTTTTATTATTGTATATTAGAAAGTAAAAGTATTAACTATATACATATATATATATATATATAGAAAGATGCCTTGTATGCACACACAATCATATCCCACCGACAGCCATCCCATATGCTCAGCCTATAAGCTTATTTTCATCGATCCCATGATCTTTATACATATGGGGTTTCCAATTGCAACATATAAAATCTAAGTGCGAATCCATCATCTTCTCCCATCCTGTTGAATTACTTTCATTTAATTGTTTTGCATTTTAAAGAAACTTAAAAGTCTTCAATGGCCAAAAAATTAGCTAAATTATGGGCATATGATTTTAGTGGCTGTACTTCAATTGGAGAGATAGGGACTGGGAGAGAGACTGTCATTCTTCAAGATATGGCCAAGTACGTATGGATGGCATGTTGTGAAAATGGTTTTGCTATGTGGAAGGATTGGTGTTAGGAGTTCTGGTACAAAATAAATTGTTTTTTTTTTTTTTTTTTTCACAAATTAATGAACAATGTTAAAATATTGAGATAGCAATGTCTTTTTGATTTCCTTTTTCTTTTAAATAAGGATTCAACCACCTACTCCATTTGAAGTTGAATTTAAAATGATCATGGTCTCCTTAACACTATTTGGAAGAACAATGGTGACAACATATATATGTGATGTGAACATGTAAAAGGTTGTCCATATGGAATGGCTTTCCTAACCAGACAAAAAACAAAGAGAATGACTATTTTTAATACAGAGAGCTAGAGAGAGAGAGAGAGAGAGAGAGGGAGGGGGGGGGGGGGTTCAAGCATTCTCTTTGGAACGAAGTTAGTATTTCTATGAGTTACTTCAAAGTCATAATCAACAAAGGTGAAAGATTAAGAGAAAAAAAAAAGAAGAAGAGGAAAATAGATGTCCTTCATTTCTAGATGAACTTCTAACTTTTCCTCCCTTTGAAAAATCATTTTTAGCGTTGAAGAGAAGGAGGGATGGCATGGAAACTTGGAAAGTGACCTAAACCTAGACTATGTTTGTATGAATAGCACCTATATACATCAATGAGCTATGAATATATATAAAACTTTTTGAGAGCTAGAAAAAATGAGCACTGATACTTTAGGCACAACTACCGTGAGCATTTAAAAAAGGAGTTGAAAGAGTAATGTGATCTCCTATCACACACTTTATGGGCCATCCCAGCATTATATATGTCTTAGCTCGATCTAAAGGAATCAACTGCTAATTAATGCTGGACCAAGACATGGTTTCCAAGTCATGCCATTGAATCCAAAATCAAGAATCTTGGTCAAGTCATACAAGAATCTTCTAAATTTTAATTAATCTATGTGCAAGACTTTACCTCTTCTTTCTTAGCTAGGGCATGTGAATAAATTCATAGGTGGGTATGGTGCAATTGTTCGAATTAATGGGTTCCAACTGTTTGATTATGCTGAGGCAGCTGGACTATGCTATCATCCTAAAAAAGTCGGTCCAACCACATGTTCCAAAATTCATTAAGCAAAGCCGTGCCCTGGTCAAGAAGGGAGAGGTTGTCCTATATGATCATATAAATAGCTGTTGAAAATGATGTGTAACAACTTTAGTAAAAGCTCCATACAGAACAACCCATTAAACCAAAATGGAATCATGAATTAAAACCAAAAAAGTAAAAATAAAATGGGTCTGAATGACTAAGGTTGTAATTTGGGACGATTGAAAATGAAACTAGCCCATGGCTAAAAAAAGAAAAAGAAAATGAAACTAGCCCAAAGAATATGGGCCCAAGCTAGCCCAATCTGGTGTTGGATCAAGTTGGAACATTCAACTCTAGCTAGCCCAAGAATTTCAACTTCTGATTGGGGTTGGCAGTGTTTCCCACGTATATTGTTCTGTTTGAGGCCTATTCTTCTTGGATTTTGCAATCACTGCTTATCATGAACTTTCTCTGATTGAGTACTGAGCTGAGTTTCATAGTTGATTAGTGGACATGAGCTAAAACTTATCCCCTATGATGTCTTACCCACTAAATCCTTGCATTTTTTTTTTTTGTTAATGAATATGTCAAGAATCAAGATTATGTGTGACGATTTGTTCACACAAAATTTGTTTCCACTTAATTAACAACTAGATTTTTTGAATCACACATGTGATGATAATGGTTAAAAATTGAAAGTAAACATGTTAAAAGTCTAGAAAGTAGTGTGGTAAGAAATGACAACTATAATCAGTTAACCGCAGTGTGGGTAAGTGAAAATTCACATAAATACAAGTTGAACACATGACAACACATAAATATGAGTTCATCACATCACAAGCTTCACAACACAAGGACATTGATAGTATATAATAAAGATATCATCAATGTTCTTGTGTTGTGATACAATCAACTCGTATTTACATTATTTGATTGGAAGATTACAGTCTACAATATGATATCTACACTTGATTTTTTTTCATTATCATATATATTTGAATTAGGAAAAAAAAAACATGGATTACAAAGAGTGATGTTATATGAACACCTCACTTTCTCTCACTACACACCCTTCTCATTGAATTTTTGAAATTACAAATTTAACCCAATATGAAAATATAATAAAGGACAAAAAGAAAAAAAAAAAAAACAGAACACCCCACCTGCAACAATTTGCTGGATAGTTTATGTTGGTTCGACAAATACTCGCCGAACCACTTTTTTTGTTAGAAAAAAATTCATGAATTTCATTCGACGGATATCAGCTAATCCAACAGAAACTATTTGGCATATTGCTACCATCTAGAACCCAATTGGTTCGGCATACCAATGCTAAACGACTTGCAAACATGTTTACCTCCTAACACAAAATTTCAATCTTACACCCTAAATACTCGCAATCCAAATCATCTCAAATAGAAAAAAAAAAAAAAAAAAAGGTGTTGTGATGAATTAAATAATTGAAATTAGATTGGAAAACCTTAGATTTAGATTTGAATAAAAAAAATTTGAATTTAGGGGATATCTCTAAGTGTTAACAATTGCTTTGGTTGTGTGGTGGTTTGGGAGTGTGGGATGGGTATGAAGCGAGAAAATTTGGTAAGAGAAATTAGTTTGAATGTAATAGGGATAGTTTGGTAATGTGATGAGTGTTATGAAAAATTACAAATTTTAAAAAGTTAAAAGAGGCGTGTAGTTGGAGTGTGCATATAGCATCACTCATTACAAATGATTGTTTTATATAATTATTTTAAATAAATTTGAAATATATTGTATCTAGTTATTTGAAATACATTGTATATGAACTTGTACAATTTGTTTCACAACTATTTTATCCTTATTTTGAAATTCAAATACTTTATTTTGAATCATTCCAACCAAATAGATACTAAGAAAAAAGATAAAAAATAAAAAAAAGTTTCATGTTAGCAGGAAAAAGAATAAAATAGATTTTAGATATATAAATTTTATGCGAGTCTTGTTATACGACAATGGGCTTTGCCCAGCGCCAAAAGTAGCAAGCGTTATGTGTTAGAGGTGCAAGTTTCGAAACTCTCTCCTATTTTTTGTCCCCCTAAATCCATCATATTAAAAACCCAAAGTTTGTCCAACAGTTTAGGGTTTAGAAGAAGAAGAACCAATCAAACATCATCTGCAGACACAGAAAAGCCCCCCCTCCATCACCACCACCATGACCCCAACACCAAAACCAAAATCAAAGAAACAAAAACGCAAACCCCCAAAAGAAGAGTTAACACCGACAGAAGACCCAAACCCATCAGAGTTCTCATTCGCCATAGCCAGAATCGCAGTGTCTCAGATCTGTCAGTCGATTGGGTTCAGAAAAACAAAGCTTTCCGCCCTCCAAGCCCTGACTCACGTCGCCATCAAGTACCTCCAGGCCATAGCCAAGGCCTCGGCTTCTTACGCCGCCGAGGCCAACCGCACCGACTCCAACGTCATCGACTTCACCAACGCCCTCTGTGACTTGCAGTCTGTGAGTGGCTTCACAGGCGCTTCCAGGCTTCACCAAAACGAGTACTGCCTTTTGGGTTCAGGCGCTTTGATTGACATCGCCAACTTTGTTAAGCTAATCAATGAAACCCCATTTGCCAGGCCGATTCCGAGGCGCGAGGGATTGGGTGCAGAAACGTGGATTCCAATTCCGCGGGAAACCGATTCCGGGGGGAGTTTTCATATCCCGAGATGGCTGCCGGGTTTTCCGGATGTGAAGAAGTCGGTTGTGAAGAGGAGGAATGGGGAGGAGTTGTGGGAGGAGGTTTTGGTCGAGAATGGTGGTGTTGTGGGTGAGAGTGATAGTGGGAATGGGAATGGGAATGGAGATGGTGGGAATAAGTTTTGCTTGGAATTGGGGGATAGGAATAGGAGGGGGAGAGTGAGGTTTAGGATTGGAGGGGTTGAGGAAGAGAGGGAGGGTGGGGGGTTTGGGTGTGAATTTGAGGAGTGGGGTTTGTAGAGGAGGTAAAAGGGTGTGTTGGAATAAAAGTAAAAATGGTCACAATCTCAATACTAGAATTCATGAAGTTGATGATGATGATAAAAGATGGTCTATTTTTGATGAACAAAAAAGATTCAAATGTTTCGTATACATATTCAGTGTTTGTTATATTTCTGCATTGGTTGAGAATACACATTGCCAGAATTCGAACAGATGACACGTGCAACGGGTAGGTGAGAGTATGTCTTGTTATAAAGGCATCGTCGGGGTACTCTTTTTGCTGGAACGTTCTTGGCTTCAGTTATTGTGTAACCAATGTTGTATATATTTTTTTTGGGCCAAGAACGAATGTTGTATATTGTTTATTCAACTTCGCTATGTAAATGGAATGGAAAGCAAATTACCCTAAGTCACTTTGCATGAGTGCCAGATGCTACATGCATAGTACATGTTGATCCAAATGCCAATGCAGCCCATGCGACATATCAAAGTGTCCCGAACTTACAATCAGTCAACTACTAAATCAAATTAAAATTGGAATAGGAAATGAAAAGACTTGTTTGCTCAAGTTTCTGCAGGAACTTATTACACTTCAATGTTAGTACAAGAAAGAAAAACACACACTCATACACAGACTAAATTCATGAGCATTACACTTAAAG
Source organism: Dryas octopetala (assembly GCF_963921425.1). NCBI lineage: Eukaryota > Viridiplantae > Streptophyta > Magnoliopsida > Rosales > Rosaceae > Dryas > Dryas octopetala. Next base: position 8,645,837 of record NC_141366.1, read on the forward strand.
ATGTGACGATAAGCTTTAAACCAAAGCAACTTCATTTCTTCGCAAAGCATTCTTATAACAAAGTAGTAGCATCATATAGAGAATTCCATTCACAAAAAAATAAGTATTCACCTGTGCCACATCTATCTGGAAATCACTACTATAGTACCAAGTACAGAGTTGCAACCGAGATTTGATCTTTCTCTTATAACAATACATAATATAATGGCAAAAGTTTGGATCAAAAGCAAGGCTCTTCTTAAGGAGAGCAAAGGCTCATTTTCCACAGTTGAAACCATTGCAAACAGACAGGATTATGATAAGGATCAATGCAATCAGAATTCCCAAAACAATCAGCTTGACCTTCATGTTCTGCAGCCACATCTTCCTCCGCATTTTAGTCCCTACATTCCGGAAGTCCTGTGCCTGTATGCAGATCAATTTTTCCCCGGTAAGTAGGAAACCCAAAATTACAATTCTTTCAAAAGAAACAAAATCTTGAAAAGTGAAATATTTTTAAATGAGTCATCACACTTTTGTTACATTAGCAACTGCTAAGAACTTATGCTAGTAGCATGCCAATCACATAGGGAACAACTTCCACAGATAATTACTAATGCCTCGGACAAGATCATGCAAATATTATTAGTAAATTACCCCAAAGTATAGCCTCAGAATTAGACTTCAATAACCGTGGAAGGTAATTACAATTATAAACTCAACAAAAAGTAGGAAAACAGTTGGTTCTTTCAAGTTTAAAAAGTCAAAGTAATATGTGCATAAACCATGGGCAGCATCCACACCAGAGATCAGAGAGAGATAAGAGAAAGCTGAGAGAGAGAGAGAGAGAGAGAGAGAGAGAGAGAGAGGACCTGATTATGAAGGTTCTCAGTCTTATCGACTAGAAGCTCTATCTTTTCCCCTCTATCCAAAACCTGCATCAAAACGCAATATGAACGCATGAGAGGATTATACCACAATATGTCCACGAACAAGGTATGAAAAAGGCATCTTGAGGAAACAAGTTACAAGTCCATCTAAAGGTTTCTATTGTATGTCTATATAAGAATGGATGTTAAGGCACGCACCCAATAAAAATGATCACTGAATTTTGCTCACATAAAACATAGCACATTAACACACACATTACTTTTATATCAGATACCTCCATCACTATATTAATGTATATATTCATATACATCATACAGACTCAAAAGCACAAGTGACCTCATATCAAATAGGTACCCATAATAGCGGACTAATTTATAAAAATATATCTCAACTGCCAACAAAACAGAAGTTTCAGAAAATATACACTGTCAATTTTCTGGAACTCAGGATCAAATGCACCTCTATCCTCAAAACTCATACCACATCCCACTTCCCAACTACCATTACTTGTGCCACACCGCCCAAGGTTGTAGGTAACTTAGGTTCTAACAACACACACAAGTGTGCACATGCACATTTACAAACATGTTTAGATGCCTCAAGGCAGTTGGAGTCAATAATATTGTAACCCATCCATGGAAAACAATCTAATAAAACACAAATAATTAATACAGATAAACCAAGGCTATATACCTTCTCAATATTCTCCATCATAACACCTTTAACTTCTGAAACCTGGGCCTTCACCTTTGCAAGCTTGCTTATCTCTTCAGGATGTTCAACACAGTATTGCATATGTTCCTTCAATTTTGACCTGCAATGTATGGAAAAGCATATCAGCTATTTTAACCAGACAAATCTAATTAGCATGTCTTTCACATGATCCTAATCACGTATAATACCCAAATTCCTTGTTAAGGCTGTTGGCAGGAGCTGTAGCAGCCTTTCCACCACCATATTTTGAAACAAAGTCATCTTTGACACGCTCCAGAAAAGCAATAGGTACTTGTCTTCCAGATGATTCCTCTGCAACCACACAAAATGCTGCAACAAGGAAAAACTTCGGTCAGTGTACCGATTTAATAAGGTAGTAGTAATTTTTGAATTTAAAGTAACAAGAAGTTCAAAATACTCAATTATAAGATATAAGATGATGAAGATAACTCAACAAATTAATATTTTATGAACATTTTATATGTCAACTAAAATAAAACCAATTGTCAGAAATCAGAGTATTAACAACTTTGTGATTCATGAAGTAAAACATATGAATTTCAAATATCCTAACAACTTCAACATCCAATTGAAATCGGATCACACCGACAATGCATTCACTCACTCATGCATGCTTGCGTAGCAAAATAGCAATGAGCATATCTTGAAATATAAGCATAAGATCCAAGATCTAAACATCTAATGCACAGAAACCGAAAATCAGCGGTGGAAGTCAAAATTTACAAAACAAATCGAATCATCAACATCAAGAACAGATCTAAGAAGCATCAATACTGAGCCTCAAGTAAACTTCAGCTTGCGAGCATGAACAAATTGATAATCAATACAACATAAAGTTTTACTGTCATTTTGTTGCGATAGAATTTTCTCGCGAAACAAATGGAGAAAAGAGAAAGAAAAAGCACATACTGTAGCCATTGTCGACGAGGTAATTGAAGGTGTGGCCGTCGCAGTTGTAGGTGAACTTGTTGTTGGTAGCAGGAAGTTTCTGGAGGCACTGAAACGCTATGGAATTGAAATTGCCACTGAATTCCGTGTACTCTGCGAGAATCACAGTCCCTCGTGCTACGAACGCGTAGATCAGCGACTTCTTCGCCATTTTTCACCTTCTTCTTCTTCTGGAACCTTCCGCTCTGCTTTGCTTTGCTTTTTTGCTCAGACTAGCTTATGGTTTCAGAGAGACGGACAGAGATTTTGTAGTGCTTTTTTTTTTTTTAGGGATTTTTGGGGTTTGATGTGTGTGAGCAAGCGCTCTCTCTCTCTCTCTCTCTGATCTGTCAAGTTCCTCTGTTTCCTTTAGAGAGAGAGAGAGAGATAGAGAAAAAGGAAAAGTTGGGGGTTTAATGAGGTTTAAAAGTAGAGAGAGAGTGTGTGGAAGAGAAATGTGAGACTGAATTATATGTTTAAACTAGAGAGAGAGAGAGAGAGGGATTTGGGTAAAAAAATTCTGTGAGGTCACACTCATTTGGGATTCATGAGTTTTTAAAAAATAAAAAATAAAAAATTTGATATGTTTTGTTATTAGATTAATGGATATTCAATTATAACTTAGTTATAATTCTTAATAAAGTACGATCTTAATTTACAAGTTAACAATCAACTATTGTTCTTTTAAAACATAGCGGAAGATATCATTTATCTTCATTTATTTTATATTAATTAGACAAATGAATTTAGAGATAAAAGACAATAAAGAAATCAAGGGCCTTACTCTGCAACTAAAATAAGTTGACAAAACCAAAAATGGCCATGGTTATGTTACCAAATTGTTGGTTAAAAGTGTAATAATATAATGTATAAGGTATCTAGCAAAGGATCAGCTCTCATTATATCATTTAACTCTTTTTAGGTACATTCATTATATAATTGGTTATATTCATCAACATATTTTGTTTTTCCCTTTATTCATTAGTTTATCATGTATTACATTCATGCTCATTACATGATGCACAATGTTGCCGGTTGGAATTTCATTAATCTCAACTATATTTCTATGTGTATATGAGTCTTTGGACAACTAGGATGCACACATTATAGGAAATGTAGACTCTTCAAATGAAACGAAGAGATAGTGGATCAAATTTTATTTAAAATTATAAAATATGTGACATTACTTCAAAGTTCAAACAAATATTTGTGAATGTGATAAAATTCGATTGAAGGGTTTTATTTTGTTATATCATAATTTTGAGTCAGATTTCGCACGTGATGAGACGCCAATCAAAGAAGCAACATGTGAATTCATACCCAAATCATATGGAGCATAAGAAATCAGATAAATACAAACTAAATTTAAAATATGTGTTCGCTACACGTGGCATAGTTCAGGTGCCCTTGTAAGAACTGCTTTCATACTGCCGTTGTATGGGATAACAAATATTGATTTGTTCCTTATTAAAAAGGAATGCCTAAAAGGCTAAAACTAAATAGTAAAAAGAGATAAAGCATCGATTTGCCCCACCCGTTACGTCACCTCACCACACAAAACACACCCCCACAAGAAAAGAAATGATGCTCAAGTTTCGTCCCTCCTGCTCTTATCGTTTCATGCCATGCCTCATGCGCAACCAGTCAAACTCCAAAGAGTTTCTTGACTTCTTCCATCATTTTCTTAAAATATTAAAAAAAAAACATTTTCTCCCTTGTTCACATGCAAGTAGCAAGTAGCAACTAAGATTTTAAGATTTTTCTTTATTTATTTATCACTATTAGTGTAAGTTTATAAAGTTTCATCCTCCGTACCAAAAATTGAAAAATAGAGGAGCTCAATTTTATAAGGTATAAGAGTAGAAACGGTGATGAATTCATAACACTTCGTGTCTTTGTGTGTAAAAGCAAAAGTGTCCGAGAGGTTAAAAACTAGTGGGTATTTTAAAAGAATTAATTTTACAAAGGGCCGCTCAATAATCTCAACCAGCTACCCCAATTAATCATTCCAAATTTAAACACTGCAATTAGAACAGTATTTGGTAAAGCAGTCACGGCGGCAAAGTAATATTGTACTCTTAAAGGTTAAAAAAGCAAAAGGAAAAAGACAGACTTCACCCCCTTCACTTTGATTTTGGAGCTGATATAATTTTCCTTAGAACCTTGCTCATAGCCTCCTACAAACTAATTAGGCTTCATTTGGATTAGAAAAAAAAAAATCCTGCTTTTCTGTGAAAAGACAACAACTTCTAATTGACTGGTTTGACTGGAAAGATTTGAAGCCAGTACTAATTCAGTCAGCATAGATGTAAAATAGATTTGCTAGATAGTAATGTGAATTTAGATAAAAATTAAGCATGTTCATGACAATACGTAAGTATTAAATAAAGTGTCCATGTGGTCTCCAACAAGATTATTTTAACTTGATAAAATATACTCATTAACATGCAACTTAAATAAACTGTTCACATTGCACAACAAATCTCCTATACTTCAACAGTTTAATCCGACGACAGAGGTAATCTAGAATCACCAATGACCATGATCATGAGCGGCAACAAAATAAAAGACACTTTTCTTTTCAATTCTCTATGCATTTTGTCATTGGTTTGAAACTTTGAATGAAATATGCTTTTTTCCTGTCCAGACTAAACTAATAAAGAACATAAACAGTCAAAATAAGCTATAAAACATCACCATAACTGAAATATCAGAAGAGCCAAAATTTTTTCAAACACAACAGATGCTTGCATGTCTCAAGGGAAAGGGGTATCCGTATTGTCAATTGTCACATCCTACTGAGTTTTTAAAGGTGGCAACTTCGATAGAACCCATGTTGGTGAACTGCTAAGCCAGAGCGCTTCACCAGTTTCTTTGTGCTTAAAGTCGGGAGATTTTTCTTTCAGCTGTGAATATAAAAGTAGCAAGGCAACAAAATAATTAGAGAAGCAATGGAAGAGAACGCGATAGACAGATCAAAACCTACATGCTTACCTTACGCAATCTATTATCCCACCACTTATCTGGGTTTTCCACCAAGTCCTTCCAGGATTCATCACCTAAATTGACAGGGAGTTAAAAAGTGGATATCAGATTGGATAAGTTAAGAAAAAAAGCAGGAGTTCAATTTGACTGAGTAGGTCAATCTGGGATAAATTTGGCATGAATATGAATGCCCGGCCTATCTATTTTATGATAAACTTGTCTAGGCTCACCTCTACCCTCCTTTACTTGTTTTGATTTCTGAATTTGAACATCAAACACCATGCCTTCAAGTTCTGACAAAACCCACTGTGGTGCCTTGTCAAGCCAGATTGGTCGACCACCATCCTTACGCTTGAAATCAGGGTAGTGTGGCTTTACCTGTAAACGAGACAATTATGTCATCTTTTACCCATAAAATCAGTCAGACAACAAAGAAATTTGAAAGGATCATCACCAATCCATTGAGCTTGTTTTTACGGTAATCACACCATTCTTTTGGATTATCAAGAAGGTCTCTCCAAGAACCTAACGTGGAGTCCCCATCTTTCCTCAAACTGGCTGAAAAACAAATCAAGCCCACCTTTGTTCTCAGTAACGAGATTAGAATTAGTAAAACACTTTTAAACATTTATTAATCAAGTCAACCTAGCACTAAAAGATGAAATGTGAAATCCTTCAATGATCAAGTAATTACTTTCACAACTGTCTGAGATAGATTTCTGATTAAATGTCCTAGAATCTAACTTAGGTTGGACCGATTCCGGAGTTGAGTCATCAATCCTATGTAATTCACCATTATCCTTCCGCTCAAATGCTGCAGCCTTTGATTCATCACCTAAATTGACGGGGAGTACAAAGTGGATATCAGATTGAATAAGTTAAGATAAAAAGCAGGAGTTCAATTTCACCGAGTAGGTCACTCTGGAATAAATTTGGCATGAAAATTAATGCCTGGCTATCTATTTTATGATAATCTTTTCTAGGCTCACCTCTACCCTCCTTTACTTGTTTTGACTTCTGAATTTGAACATCAAACACCATGCCTTCAAGTTCTGACAAAACCCACTTTGGTGCCTTGTTAAGCCAGATTGGATGACCACCATCCTTACGCTTGAAATCAGGGTAGTTTGGCTTTACCTGTAAAGGAGACAATTATGTCATCTTTTACCGATAAAATCAGTCAGACAACAAAGACATTTGAAGGGATCATCACCAATCCATTGAGCTTGTTTTTACGGTAATCCCACCATTCTTTTGGATTATCAAGAAGGTCTCCCCAATAACCTAATGTGGAGTCCCCATCTTTCCTCAAACTGGCTGAAAAACAAGTCAATCCCTCCTTTGTTGTCAGTAACAAGATTAGAATTAGTAAAACTATTTAAACATTTATTAATCAAGTCAACCTAGCACTAAAAGATGAAATGTGAAATCCTTCAATGATCAAGTAATTACTTTCACAACTGTCTGATATAGATTTCTGATTAAATGTCGTAGAATCTAACTTAGGTTGGACCGATTCCGGAGTTGAGTCATCAATCCTATGTAATTTACCATTATCCTTCCGCTCAAATGCTGCAGCCTTTGAATTATCCTGAGCACAAATTATAATGAGAATGAGTGATAAAAGGATCAACAACACCAGTTATATAAGACACCAGTAATAAAGAAAAAAAGTCAAAAGAAATAAACCATATAAGATTTGCTACCTCTTTCAACCTGATGTCCCACTGAGGCTTGGCAAGGAGATCTTTCCATGGTTGACCAATATCATCCTTCACACTGGCTACTATAAAAGTATGTATGAAAACTATTAGAGGTTGTTAAAAGGAAAAGTAAGGCAGCATTTTCGCCTTAGAATTCGATGACTTAGACATAGAACAGGTAGCGCTTGATCTTTGAGTGCATGATTATTGCCCAAATGTTATAAGGTGACTTAACATAATAGGAGCTAAGAATCACTTAAAAGAATTTACCAGTGTGATCAATTGTCCTTTCTTCTTGTCTCTTGTCTTTAGAGCTTATATTTATTTTTAAAGATTCCTGGACAAAGTTGAGGGTATGCACCATTACCTAGCAAGGTTACAACTTAAATGTGAGATACATATAATGACACATCAACTCTGTACACAACCAATAAAAAAAGAACTTGGAAAGAGAGAAATATTAGAGCCGAAACTTCTACCTGCTCAATTTGATAAAATAAAGTATGATTAATTACAGTAATATCGGCTTCTAACCATGTGACAGCAGCCTCAAAATAACAAGCAGTAAAACTATAAGTCTATAACTATGTAACCTGTTTTGTTAAAATCAACTCAACCAAACTAAATCATAGCCTTCTTTTTACACAGAGATGCACAGAGATTAGAGAGGCACTCTTGTGAGAAATATCAATTTAATTAACTTCAAAACACAAAGTGATAGCACATATGACGCTATGATATCGCGCATGAGCTCTCATATCCGAATCCTTCAACTTAATACCAACTAAACATCAAGTTATGCATACTAAACTCAACTGAATTTGGTCTTAATCTCAACAGTTTGGGGTCAGCTAGATGAATCATTACCCACAACTAATTGGGTCGCCAAGTGATATACCCTTTCACCCTCACTTAAACATGGTACAATAGACCAAGAAAAGACACTACTGATTCCAACTCCCAGTCTTGCAAAACCATGCCAAAAACAAACCCAACACTTGGTAATCAGTATGAAGTAAAATCCTGTGTACCCACATTTCTAGTGACCACAAAAACTGGACATTCAGCTTAAAGGGTCCACAAAATGTTACCTGGACACGGGTCTGACCCTCACTGGCATTCAAATGGTGCAAATCCGACCTCAAATTTCCAGCTATAAACACACAATCATTGTCTTTTAGGTGTAAATTGGCAGTACGAGCCAAGTCACCCTCAAAAATGATCGGAATCCTGGAATATGAGAAAAAAATGAACGAACTTTAAAACTCTTTCGGAACAACAACAACACAAACAAACCCAAGTCATCGAAATTAGAATTACCGAAGAGACTGAGAGGAAGGAGGAGAAGAGGTGAAGATGGTGGCAGCCCAAAAGTTGCCATCAGGGGTGGCTTGGAGCTGAAGGGGGGTCTTTACGTGACCAATGAGGTGCACTGAATTGGCGACCTTCGGCTGGAACGGGACTTCGCTCGGCCTCGGCCAATCGGCCTTGGGGGATGGTCCTTGTTGTGGCGATTTGGGAGTGAAGCGGGGTTTAGTGATAGTGTAAGTCTTTGTGGTTTTGGGTTTGGGTTTGGTGTTTGCAGTGGTGGTGGTGGAGTAGTGAGATTGCAGAAGCAGTAGGGAACGCGAGAGAAGGCGTTTTCTTAAGGGAATTGCTCTGCATATTGAATTCATTGCCTTTGGTTTTCTGCTTCGTCGTCTTTCTCGGAGTTTAGGAGCTCAGACGCAGGAGGGAACTGAACAAGACTCAGCATTCAGAAAACACAACGCTGCGTTCCAGGCACAGAAGCAGAAGGTTTTAACTAAAACCCAGGGGAAAATGTGTTTTGCTTTTTTTTTCTTTTTTTTTTTCTTCTTTGGTTTGTTTGGGCCAACAAGCCCAAGAGGCCAAAACCAAACTAAAGCTTACACAGAATGGACTTTGATCTAGAAAGACCCAACAAATTTTACTAGAAAACTTATAGTTATAACTTATAAGGAATGTTTTTTTTTTTTTCCTTTCTTCAAAAAAGAAGGAAAATTTTGAAAGCTAACATTTTTCTTTTCATTAAATACTTTTAAGTTTTAACCCATTTTTTTAGAATTTAAAAATTTAACCCTCCAGTAGTATTAGAACTTCAATAAAAAATACTTGAACTTTCTATGAACATTATTTAATAGCATACTCAAGTAGAGTTGGAGAAGTCATTTTAAAATTAATTTTTTACTCCACAAAACTCTGAGGGTTGTAGAAAGCAAGGAATAAAATTTCGGGTTTCGAGGAAATTTCGATGGAAATTTCGATGGAAATTTCGACGGAAATTTCGAAGATTTTTAAATTTCGACAAAAATTAGACGGAAATGACGGAAATTGCTATCAAAATACGGAAATTTTGAATGAAACTTTACCATATGTTTATTTAACATATTATCTACTAAATTGATAAAAAAAATTGAATAAACCAAATTATATAGTAAGTTTTATGTGATATAAGATGAATATAATACACGCTGGAGACAAATACTGTTAAATAAAATTAGTATATTATTTATACTATATAATCTATACACTAAACCCTATGTATTTTATAATCTATATTCTATATTGTTTAGGTTATGATATATGATATTAGAGTTTAGGCCCTTTAGGGTATTTTAAATTATTTTTTATATAGAAATATATTATAGTTTACTAGTTTAGGGTTTAAAAACAATTAAATGAAACTCCAAAATGGTCAAACAAAACTCCAAACTATTTTTTTTTTTTACAATTGCCCAAAGGCCTCAAACCCTAATAAATCCTAAACCATTTAATTTTTTTCTTTTTTTTTAATTTTATTTTTCTTTCCTTTCTTTTCTTTTTTTTTTTCTTTTTTTTTTCTTTTGTTTTTCTTCTTTTTCGTTCCTTTCTAATTTCAACAAATTCTTTAATTACAAAATAAATCAAGTTTGAAATCGATTTGGGGGTTAGTACCCAACTTTTGAGTTTGAGATTCCAGGTCCAAATTAAGTGCATTTCGGATAAAGTGCTCAGTCAAATCAATCTAGCTAGCTAGTGTACAACTGTACTCAACATTTTACATAAGCAATTAATGTTGGCCAATAAACATGAAAAACACAAAAGGCCGGCCTCATTAAATGTACATTTGTAGGGCTTTCTTCTCTCTGTTTTTTCTTCTTTTTCCTGTCTTCTCCAGTTCTCCCCGAAGGGCTTCCAGCTCCATTGTTTTTTTTTTTTTCTCTCTCTCTCTCTCTCTCTCTCTCCCCTGCCGTCGCCCCCCCCACCGTCGCCCCCCCACCGTAGCCCCCCGCCGTCGCCCCCCTGCCGTCGCCCCCCTGCCATCGCATCTTTCTCCCTCGATCTGCCGCTGCCCTGCCGCTGCTCTGCCTCCCCCCGCCACGCCTTCTTTCTCCCTCGACTGTGTAGGTGAGGTAAGGTAACAGGTAAGTTGATTAGTTGGGAATTCTTGGGATATTGGGTTGTTCGGTTGTTCCGTTGTTGTGGGGCAGTGGAGGTGACGAAATTTCGACGAAATTTAAGCGAAATTTCGGCGAAATTTCGAATATTTCGCCGAAATTTTTCGAATTTTTGTTGAATCAGTGTTAAAATTTCGGACCCCTTCAAAATCAAAATTTTCGGCGAAATTTCGCCGAAAATTTCGAAATTTAAACCCTTGGTAGAAAGTCATTTTATAGTGGATTCATTTTTATTTGTCATGGTGAGCATTACCACTATGGTGGATATGTGATACATCCTAATCACCTTTTTGTAATACATGTTACTCAACAACTATGTCACTCAACCACTATGATGGTAATGCTCACCATCATTTTTTTGTGGTGAGTAAAAATAGACTTTTTTTTTTTTGGTAAATTATAGCAACAGCGTCTAAAATCTTTTCACTTAAAAAATTGCGTAACTAAAATAGAAAAAGTACGTGGCCGGTTCAAGCCGGGTTGTGTCGATTTGGAAGTTTGGAGAACCTTCTGGCCCTTTCTCAACGGATATATGCAAATGCAATGCGTAGGTCAGCCGGTTTAGACAGCAACTGACTTCTTCTTTAGCAACCATAACCCTCTGCTTCTGCCGCCAACACAATAACAAACCATCGCAGAAAAAAGAGAGAAAAAAAAAAAAAAGCAATGGAAGAAGCTAGTAGCCAAAAATGCAACACCAAAGAGCAAATCGTGGACGTGCGGTCGGTGGTCGAAGCGGTCTCCGCCGACGACTCCGACGCCCCGCTTTACCGAGTCGAAAGCCTCTGCATGCGTTGCGGTGAAAACGTACTCTCTCTTCTCTCTTCATTTTTTCTTTTCTCTTCAGGGTCTCTCCAATTTAATTATTTTATTCAATTTGTGTTTTTTTTATGTGTTAATTTCAGGGTACAACCAGTTTTCTATTTACTGTAATTCCCAACTTTAGAAAGGTATGCCTCTAATTGATTATCATTGTTTTTCACCCTCTTGTCGTTGTTGTTGTTATGTGTTCATTGAAGTGTTGTGGGTATGCAGATTTTGTTGTCAGCGTTTGAGTGTCCGCATTGCAATGAGAGGTAAAGCTATATTATGATCATTTTTAATTTTTGAAATTTTTGATTGGTTGAGTGGAGTTTTTGATTTTGTTATGTTGCCGCAGGAATAATGAGGTTCAGTTTGCTGGTGAGCTGCAACCCAAGGGCTGTTGCTACCGTTTGGAGGTGCCTTCCGGCGATCCCAAGGTTAGGTCCATTCAAGTAACAAAAATTTTATGAACTGGAGTTATTTGAATCATTTTATCTCCTATATCTATGCAAAAGTTGTGGCCTTTAGCCAAATTCATATAAAACTCCTTTGAAACACAAATCATACTGAAGGTACTAATAAGAAATAATCACAAAGCGCTTACGTCTATCTTGATTTTTTTTGGGGGGTCTAAGTTAGATGATATTGTTTATTCCAACGGATTCTTACTGTTAAGAAGAAGAAGCTTGGTACATTTTCATGGTAATCTCAACTAATAATTTCTGTTTCAAAAGGCTGGTTTCATTAAAGCTAGTGAAACATAAAGGGTAATGGGAGACTGAATTTCTACCGAACTACACAATTCACAGTATTTTTGGTTATGTGTATTGTTTCCCCAAAGTTGTTGAACAGTTCCCCCTCCGAGATTTCACAATTGATGAGCTCTTTTTGTGCAGATGCTTAACCGACAAGTGGTGAAATCCGAGTTTGCTACTATTAAGGTACTTGAAATAGATCTTTGCTTGCAATTTTCTATGTGTGAATTTTTTTTTCCATCGTAATTAAGTTGACATTAAAAAGCAAAGAACTTGTTTTCTGTATGTTCATGTTATCTGAATGTAGCTTGAGAGCTTATTGGAATTGGTAGTTGGGAGTATCATAAGTAATGATCACTTTTCTGCAAAAAGTTTGAATCTTGAATTGGATGCATGTTGAGAAGCGGTTCTACTTTTATTTTATGCTTGTGTATCCATTCATAATGGATCTGGCTGTTGTTTAGTCACTTTTTTGGTGAGAATTCCACATTCTAGCCATGGAGACCTGGGCTCGATTCCAGTAGCCATACATCGCCTTTATGTTTGTGAGGTAAAGACTTAGTTGAGTTGAGTATATCCATACATGAGTACTGCTAGCTTGTATGTAATTAGGTGATATGGAAAAATATTAATGGTTTTTTTCTTTTTTTAAAGAAAAATAGCCATGGTTGATGGCTTCACTGAGTATGGACCTAGAGTTTGTTTCAGTCTTGCATTATATATTCTCATTCGTGGCTAATTGATTCTCGTAAAAAGAAACTTGATTCTATTATGTTTATTTAGATTTTATAATGCCTTGCCTTGCAAGATGATCAAGAAGTGAAGAAATTAAAGGATTACATTGATACATATAATAGTAAAGTGCTACATTTACGCAAAATAAATAACATTTTTTTCCCTGATCTTATTCCTTGTCTATAATTTGATTTTTCAACAAGGTAATTGAAAGGTATTGAGTTGTGTGTTCTGTTTCATCCTTCTTGTTTTTGCAGATTCCCGAATTAGATTTTGAGATTCCTCCGGAGTCTCAGCGTGGATCTCTCTCAACGGTATTGTTTTATCATCCCCCTCTTCTTGATAAGTTCCCTACACCTGAATTTCTTTTTCTGTTTTGGTAAATTTGTTGTTGGTAGTGATATTTTATTGTGTACTTGTCTAACCTCTCTGTACTGATATCACTGCAGATAGTACATTGTAATGTTTTGAGTGCTTTATGAAATGAATATAAATGTGTGATAACGTAACAGAGTTGATATATTTTTCTGGTTCCCTTTAGTCAAGTTTACGATTTGTCACTTTGGACCCTGTATCACTTTTTAAAATATGTGGTTGGGTGTATAACCTCTCATATCCCATATATGTATTTAAGTTTTCATCCTATATATCTCCCAGAAACTCCCTACCTCCCGACCCCCTCCCTTAAATTATCTTATATTTGTGTGATTATTTAGGTGGAAGGGATATTGTTACGAGCGGTGGATGAGTTACAGGCACTTCAAGAAGAACGCAAGGTTCACACGCAAATCTTAGATTCATTGTTTTCTAATAAAACATAATTTCTCTTTCAATATTTCACTGGCTGTCTTCTGGCCTTTCTAGAGAGTGGATCCTCAGACCGCTGAAGCTATAGACCAGTTTCTGTTGAAGCTGAGAGCCTGTGCAACAGGCGATTCGTCCTTCACCTTCATTCTGGATGATCCTGCTGGAAACAGCTTTATTGAGAACCTGTAAGAGATATTTAATTGGAATGGAAAACTTTTTGGTTTTTTTGGGGAGTTTATGCTGGTCTTGATGACGTTATATATTTTAGGCTGGATTAATTTTTTGAAGGAATACAGTTAATGTTGTATAAATGGTTTTTTATTGGAGGCAATATGTCAATTGCGTGCACTTCGGATTGATTTGGGCCTTGTCTTCATTTCATGTTGTATTTTGGAGCTTCTGTTGCCTTTTGTTTTGGACCTTTCAGTGTGACTGAGGATACCAATATCATGTGACAGGTTTGCTCCATCCCCTGATCCATCGCTTAGTATCAAGTTTTATGAGCGAACTCCAGAGCAACAATCATTATTAGGTTATGCTGCTGACTCAGTACAAATGGGAGATGCTCGTGGTGTAGCATCAACAGAAGCAATTGTTACTTCTGACCAAGTACAAAGAGTACCACATGGATCAATTGGAGCGGCAGCTGGTCAACGGGCCATTGCTCAGAGTAATAGTGCAGAAATTTCTGAAGCTCTGTTTCGATACTCAGCACCGGAGGAGGTACAGCTATTAAATACTTCATGCATTAGAATTCTCCGTCTTATCTGCGTTTGTAAAGCTACTAGATTTGGTGCTTGTTTCCATTGTTTGTTTGACAGGTGATGACTTTCCCTTCAACATGTGGAACTTGTACTGCAAGGTGTGAGACTCGAATGTTTGTCACTAGTATCCTTTACATCTTTTCACCTCCATAGATATATGAATAAGTTGGTTCTCTTTTTCGGTGGAACTGTTTTTAGTCTGTGAGAAAGGATTTTCTGCTTTAGTCGTTAAGTTCGTTACACATCGGCCTATGCATGGAGACACAACAAATAGATAAGCAAATGAGATAAGAACACATGCAAACCAAAGATAAACAGTAAAAGAAGAATGCATTATCAAAATAAAGATAACTTGAAATCCAATCTCTATCATGTGGGATTAGATAAATTATGAGATATGGAGGTGAATTTTCAGAGAGCTCTCAGAGTACTCAGTTTTTGGTGAGTCTTTTAGTTGTTTTGGTTTTAAGGTTCTTTGCGCAAAATACCCTTCTTAGTTTGTAATTTCCATGGGTATTGGTTGTATAGATGAGGTAGGAAAATTGGAATATTTTTGTTAAGATTTTGTGTTCTGTAATGAAAAAGGACATTGGAGAAAGGGTTGAGAAGATGATCATGTGAGGGAGAGAGATGGTACCGGGGTTTTTTTTTTTTTTTGAGGGGTTCTGTAATGACCAATTTTTGTCAATTGGGTTAAATTAAACTCGTCGGCTGCCAGTGCAGTATTTTTTTTACAAATAGTGCAGGCGTTCATTTATGAATGTATACACATGTGCTTTTTTATACAAATCCTTTAATGTTATTTGGAGTTTGAGAAAAATTCTGAAAGGATATGCCACTTGATGCTTAGGGTTTGAAACTGCTTATCACATAATTTAGTTGGTTGCTACTGTAACTAACGCTAAATACATCCCTTAATGGTAGCTCCCTCTATACATATGTATTATCTTAACTATTTACAGACATTCCATACTTCCAAGAAGTAATTGTCATGGCATCCACTTGTGATTCTTGTGGCTACCGAAATTCTGAGGTTTGTATTGATCTTCTTCTTCCTTTTTTTTTTTTTTTCTCTCTCTCTGTCTTCCATGCTCTGATGGTAATTGTGCTCTCTTGTGTAGTTGAAGCCTGGTGGAAGAGTTCCTGAAAAAGGGAAGAGAATTACTCTCTGTGTGAAGAATGTTAAAGATCTTAGTCGTGATATAATAAAGGTCTATCACCTTGTTCTTATAGTATCTTGTCATTATTGTATGATCACATTTTACTTAAATTTTCCACTCTATTTGCTTTTCATGAGTTGACTTGTTTTAATGGGTTAAGGGGTATTTGGACCAGAGGAGGATTCTGCTCTGGTTAGGGTGATATGGAAGTGATTGTGAGGAGTTTTAGGACCTATTGCACAAGAATATAGGGCCGTCTAGACTTTAGGATCTGCTTGTTCAATAGGAATGCAATGTTCAGAGTCTTGTAGTTTTATTCTGGGATCTAGTTTTGGAATATGCAGATCGAGGCCAGGGCCCAACTTTGATGGGGATTTGTCTGAATCTAGTGTTTTGCTTTCCATGATTTGGAGAAACCTGGAAAGATTCCCCTTCAAAGTAAAAGTTCATATTTATTTGGAAATAGCAGTCTATAAAAAGAAAAATAGAGACAGAGATGAGAAGTACACAATTGGTGATTCGCTTCCAGTTAGAGCTGTTTAATACATTATTTTTCTTGGTGTAAAGTTGCAAAGTACTGTCTGACAAACCATCTTGCTCACTCAGTCAGATACTGCGAGTGTGAAAATTCCGGAACTTGAGTTGGAGCTGGCTAGCGGCACTTTGGGAGGACTTGTTACAACTGTTGAAGGGTTGATCACGAAAATTAATGAAAGTAAGTGTTGATTCTAATCTGTGTTGTCTGTGCCATGCTGTGATTTTTAATATCTGATTCTTTTTATCCCTTTTATTGTATCTTAAAAATAGGAATTTGACGTTGATATTCGTTCTTAATACCTGTAATTGATCCAGCTCACCTGTGTTTTGGTTTTGAGTTTGTTCTTATGGTACATTGTTACATACATTGCATGCCTAATTAATTCCTTTATGATTTATTCTGCAGGCCTGGAGAGAGTTCATGGATACAGTTTTGGAGATAGTCTTGATGAACATAAGAGAAGCAAGTGGCTAGGCTTTACAGCAAGCCTAAACAAGGTACCAGATGACCTTTCAGTGGACCATATATGGAAAATGAATATGTGGACTGAGCTTTTAATTTCCGTAATATGCCTTCAATCAATGATGCATAGGAGGACCAAAACTCCTCTGCAGGAAAAATACTTCAAACAATAAAATAGATGGACAGAAATTCCAATACACGCAAATCAATCACAAGTGTTTTTGTGATATGCTTTGTCAACAAACCATAATAATATGGAGACAATATGTTATTTATTTATTTTTTTATGGTTTTGGTGGAAAATGTTTGGTGTTGTCTTTCCTTTATTATTTAAAAAAAAAATTGAATGAAGGTTGTGCTTTCTAGATGTTCGCATTTTTTTGTTTCTTATCCTCTCCCTTTGATGCAGCTTCTGGGTTTAGAAGAGCCTTGGACATTAATTCTTGATGATGCGCTAGCCAATTCATTTGTTGCACCGGTGACTGACAATATCAAAGATGACCATCAGCTGATTTGTAAGTCTTTCTTCCTTCCGTCTTAATAGTTAATTATGAATTGTAATTCATGCTTTCCCACCTCTTTGTGCTCTGATAAAATGTATCTCATTGTCAACATTAGTAGATGTTGACCATTATGTAAGAGAATTAAGTTGTTACTAGAAGGGGATCTTTATGTTTGTTCATATCAGATTTTGCGACATCAGACTGCTTTTGTAGTCGTGAGAGTTACTTTACGTATATCATATTGTCTGGTTCACATTCAAGCAGTTTTAGCTCCCTTAGCCACCAATGAGCAATTGGTTACCAATTTCTGACTGATTATTAGTTCCTTATCCGTATAATCTTTGAGTGCCATAATTAAAAATTGGATGCAATCAAAATTTAAAGGAGTGCTTTATAATTTAAGGAAGAAAATATTTTCTTGGATTCTTTAGAGTTTTATTGATTTATTTCTTATTCTGAAATAAAAAAGGGGTGAACCTTAATAAGGACATATTTGACATGTGGAATTATATATCTCTGGCAAGTACTTATGTGACATGCAGTTTTGGTTTGTTTACACCTCTTTATTAAGGGAGCAAGAACAGGAGGATGGGGTGGTTTAGAATCTAGGAGCTTGCGCAATGTACATATATCTGTGACATGTAGACCTGGCAGATTTTGTTTATTAGTACATTTGAATAGGGGAGGGGTTTAGAGTTTAGTACATTTGAATTTTATTTCCCTAGACTTATGAATAGGGTTTGTCACATCAGACTGCTTATTCATGCCTTTGCCTGAGTATGAAAGGATTAATGTTTTCTTTTGTTTGACATTGTTTTGTTGGTTGCGGCTGCCTCCAGTTGAGGAGTATGAGAGGTCATGGGAGCAAAATGAAGAATTGGGTTTGAATGACATCGACACATCTTCTGCCGATGCTGCTTATGACTCTAAGGATATGACAAAACCCGATAAATCAGAGGTGTAATATATTATTACTCTATTCTTTCCCCCATTATTTCTCGGGGGAAAGGAATGCCTTACACTAGTTTGAGCTTTGTATAAAACTTCCAAGTCTTCCATTGTCATAGCAGTTTAATACTATGACCTCATGCTGTCTGCTAAACAAGCGTTTTGATTGACTTATAAAATGCAATTGTAATCGATCAATTATAGAAAGCAACTTGAATAGAACAATTTGGAGTTCATTTTCTTTCTACCCTTAAATTATTTATTTATCAGCAAGTTTCACTGTAGAAGATACTTTGGAAAAAAAGTTGAAAAAACTTTGGGCTGTTTGGTATCTTACTCAAAAACTTTTTTTTTTTTTTCAAAAACAAAAAAACATGTTTAGTAGATTATTTTCAAAAAAATTAAAAAAAGAGGCATCTTCTAAAAAATGATAAAATATATACTTTTTTTTTTTTCACATTTCTTTCTTTTTTAGCTGTCATTATTTTTAAAATTTAAATTTGTTTTCAAATTTCATATCAAATAAATTTTTAAAATGATTTTGAAAACTCAAATTGAAAAAAAAAAAAAAGTCTGAATTTAAAATAAAAAATTAAGTAAGATACCAAACGGGTCCTTGTGGACTACTAGAAGATATTTTGGAAAAAAGTTGAAATATACTTAACTTGTGGACGGAGTCTTCGTAGTACTTATGAGGGGTTAAGCCTACAAAACCGACCGACACACATTCCAGTTTTAATTGGTTTCCACAACTGGAATTACTGCACATTAAGTCGTTGGCTAAATTCAAGAGAGTCTGCCACCTCTCTTTGTCAAGTAAGTTAATGTATTTCTATCTCTATCTAAGTAAGTCAAGTAAGTCATCAGATTTAAGTTATGCATGAAGAGTCAGACCAAAGCATTGAGATTATAAGGTTAGTTTCTTTACCCTATGTATATATTAATTTGATTTTTTTTTTCTTTTTCATTTTAGAAGATTTGAGTACGCAGCCCAAATTAATTATTTATCACAATGTTTTAATTGAGCACCCTCTATTTGAGAACTTTAGTACTAGCCGGAATTGGATAAAGATAGAGATATTGTTAATATATATATATAGCATATTATATTTGTACTGGTTCGTTGTTGCAACCTGAACAAGTTTTTTATTATCAGCGTTACTTCAAGAGAGAATATTTGTGGAGGGCAAGTAGGTCCGAAGAAAGATGAATCATCAAGAAAACTTATAAGAGCATCTTCATCCTGGATTTCGGAAAAGAAAATTATCGAGAAATGGGGGCATCCCGAGACGGAGAGTATTGTGTATATGAGCTGGTGTTTGATTGGACTCATCGTCGATCCTTTGTTTCTTTACATTCCAACCATCGATGACAAAAAACAATGCCTTGGGATGGACAAAAACTTGAGCATTCCCGCTCTCATCACTTTGCGATCCGTTTCGGATCTCCCTTTCTTCGCCGTTGCAGTACTAGGGACTTGCAGGAATATCGGGTCGGGCTTCAAGTCTGAGTTCAAGCCCGACCCGGTTGCATTTGCAAAGGCACTTGTTGCCGCTATGCGCTTGTTGAATCCCGTCCACGTGGCCGTGTTTCTCGCTACTCTTCCCATCCCACAAGTAAATCATCGATGCATCTTGTATTCTTGTTTCTCTCTCTCGCTCTCTCTCTCTCTCTACATACTTGCAATCTGTGTGTGTAGGTGGCAGCAGTTGTCTTCTTTATCAGAATGAGAAGCTCTGGAGATTTTTATAAAAGTCCCTTTTTGAACGCCTTTCTTTTCCTCCAATATCTGCCAAGGCTTATCATCATGCACGCAGTCAGCACTCAGGATCTTATATTGACCAGGAAATGGATTAAAGCTTCCCTCAATTTACTCCTCTACATATGTGCAGGTCATGTAAGTTTCATCATCTTTCTTGTCATAGACAATTTTCTTCTTCTTTTATGTTCATAACCACTAGTACTATTCTTTACCAAACATTTCATTTTACAATATATAATCAGAATGACCAAATTGTAGCTCCCCATACATAAGTTGTACACATGTCATTATGGCAATGCGTATGCCGCTCCGCCAATCTAATTAATAAAACTTGGAATCAATATTAGTCTTATGTTGCATTTTCTTTTTCAAAACAATAATTATAGAATTCGATGAGATAATTAAACTTAGTGTTTTAATAGAAAACTACTCAGTTGTTTATTATATTCAAAAGATCATTTCTGTTTACCATAAACTAGTTCACAACTTTTTGATGGGCGAGGATTTAGAGTTCATTTAGAGTTCATTCTCATAGGAAATTAGGGTTTGATTAGGTTTTTCTCTTGAGTTTTAACACCAAACATAAAAGTATTATTTTATTTTCAAATGGGTGGGGGATCGAACTAGGACAAATTTCATGACCCTTCCAACTGTATTTCTTTGGGTCAAATTTTATACTTAAAGAGTTGCATTAAGAAATTGTAGCACAAACACAAAACAAAGTAGTAATTAATGGGTAAATAGACCCAAGACCTTATACTCTATATATTATCAGGCTTTGTTTCCCAATGTGAGAAGCTACTCTTAACATTGCAATTATACCCTTATAATTTGGTTTAACTTGAAATTAAGGACAAAACCGAAACTCCATTAATGGTTTAAAAAGTGTTCACAAAGTTTGGTTTGATATTACACTCTGTCTTACCTCTCTTTAAAGATTCCTCCAAAACTTTCCATTATACCCTTAAATGAAATATAATAAAATAATGAAACCCACAACCCACAACCCCACCCGATCTGATTTGCCACCAAACACCCTCTCCCCCTCCTCACTGTCGGCGACCACCCCTGGCCACTCATCCTCTCTCTCTATATCTCTCCCTCTCTTTCTTACCTTTTCTCTTTCTCTTCATTACTCTCTCACTGGACCATCATGGGTGGCTACGGCCTATTTTTATATGTTTTGGCTATGCCCGCTTTCGCTTTGAAGAGGAAGGTTTAAATCTTTCAATCTTATGCTGTGAGGTTGTCTTGATTTACACTTGGGGCCATGCCAACACTTCAACAAACAAAAATTAGACGAAGTTGACTTTTTGTCCTTAATAAACTAAGTCAAACTATAGGGGTACAACTACAACTTTTTAGGCTACATAGACTTAATGGAAATCATTTCAAACTATGGGGATAAAAAATATTTGGGTTGCATATATAATATATACAAGATGTCCACGCACACTTTAAGAAATATGCGATATTTACTTTTGTTACTTTATCACAATTTGGCATTAACTAATTTTTTATATTTTAGGTACTTGGAGCATTTTGGTACTTTTTTTCTATTCAACGAAAGATCAAATGCTGGCATCAGGCTTGTAGAAATACTACAGATTGTACAACTACTTATTATTGCAATGATACCAATAATTCGACAAATATCAAGATTCTAAATGAATTATGTCCGATAAATCCAGAAAATGCCACAATATTTGATTTTGGAATATTTCTTGATGCCTTTCAGTCTGGTACCACAGGGCAAAGAAATTTTTCATCAAAGCTTTTCTACTGTTTATGGTGGGGCATCAAAAATCTAAGGTTTGCATTAATTTAAGGTTTGGATACATCCATGCATGTTGAGCTATATATTGACAATTGACATAATTTCTAAACAAGTTTCATCTTTCCCTCTTTCATTAGTTAATTTCCAATATTTTTCTTCATTTTTAGCATAAATATGCTAGTTACCTTTTTTTTAAAATAAGAAGTTTTCAAATAAATGTCTATTCCAAAGCTCTGTCTAAGGTCTATTCCAATCAATATTTGAATATTTTCTATATACATATATACATAATGAAAAGGTAAACACATCAAATATATATAATCATGATGGTGAAGTTTTTTTTAATTCTAAAAGACACCAAATATTAGTAATTTTTTCATCAAATTATTATTTGTAATTTTGGTATCTCATATATTAATTACTTCATCAATATTTGCAGTAATTTTGGCACGAATCTCGAAACAAGTAACTACGTGTGGGAAAACTGCTTTGCAATTCTCATTTCTATTATTGGATTGCTACTATTTTTATATTTCATTGGAAACGTGCAGGTAAGTCGTCGATGATGAATCTCTCTATATTAATTAATAGAGTAACGTTGGTATACTTTCTATGTTCGTGGGCCTTTGGCCCCCTCCGTACCAAAAAAAAGAATCTCTTTATATTAATTGTGTTTATCATTAATTTTAGGGATCCAAAGTGATGGGTGTACAAATTTTTAGATTGAGTTATTTATACTTATACCATTTGAGATTTATTGTCTTTTCACATATATTTCCTGGAGTTTCAAAAATTACACATATATCTCATAAGATTTCAAAACTGTTACACATAACTCCCTATAAGAGAAAACAATAAATAAACAAAAAAGAAGATATTTGTATTGAGGTTGGACCTTACATTTTGAGTAATCTTATTTGGCCATTACATCCCTTAGCATGCCTTTTTGCATACATTCTCATCATTTTTCGTCTTATTGGAGGGGGTTATGTGCAATAGTTTTGAAATCTCAATGAGTGTATATGTAATTTGTAAAACCCTAGGGGGTGTATATAAAAAGACGATAAATTTCAGAGGGTGTAAATGTAAATAATTTTTTTAGATTCAAAGAACACATAATTTGCATACTAATAAATGCATTAATTCTATTTTTATTATCTCAGGAGAGGGAATTTAAATATGAAACAACTTTCAATAAAATAAAGATAAATACCACTAAATTGATCAACAGTGAGTTGGTTAATTTAATTATACTCATATACAAATTTACTTTTGATGATTTTCTGCACAAAACACAGCTATCATTTTGCATTGGAGCCTGATCGAAGTTTGATCATGCATTCTTTGAATGGTCAGAAACTACAGCGGCATTAATTTGCTCTAGTAGGATGGAATATATGATGGATTTTTGAAATAATTTTGAAGTTTTGTCCCTAATATATGTTCTATTGTAAATTATCTTTTCATAAAGAAGTTACATATTATTTAAATTATCCTTTTTAATGAATATATTATTTGTCTTTTCTATAATATACTGTTTATCTTTAATTTACAGCCAATCAAAATGGTTAAAGCATATATGTTTTCAATGTTCATGAATATATATGGTCTTTTTTGTTATATATATATATATATATATATATATATATATATGAGTAGTGATTTTAGATTGAATCTTAGCCATTCTTCGATTTGAGATTTATATATTAAATGGCCAATATAATTGATGAGATGGATTAAGAGTAGAGAGACAAATTAAATAGTTAACTACAATGCTCACACCTTGTAGGATTTGATGATGAACTATGCTTGTTTATTATTATGAAACAGACATATATCCAGTTGGAAGTAACGAAAGGGGAGGAGATTAGGGAGTTACAATCCAAGATGTCGAAGAAGAATCCAGTGATAGAATCGTGGATGGAAAGACACCATCTCCCTGTACAAATAAGAAAAGAAATATACACGAAACAAAACTCAGTAGAGAGCATGAAAGAAAACATTGACGTTGACGTGGATTTGAAGGGTCAACTTTCTATTCTTTCCAAAAATGACAAGGATCTTACAGTAGAACATCTTTGCAAGGATATACTAAAAAAGGTATGTTCCTCGACTTCATATATATATGAACATTTTACTAAAAAATTACAGAAGGCAGATAGTATGTTAAATTATTAATAAATTAACATGATCGAGTCCTAAGTGGCAAGTGCATGGCCGGGACGAATGAAATTTTGGAATGAACCTTGTTAGTAAATATAATTATATATATAATCAATCTTGTTCTTAATTATTCATGATTAATGAATGTCAAGTATATATTAAAATAGGTACGAAAGTTTCGAGATTTGGATACACAAGCGTTGAAAAACATTTGTGAGCATATCAAGCCAGTGATCTACACAGAGAATAGTTACGTTGTTCGAGAAGGAGAACCACTTGGCTTGATGCTCTTCATTATAGATGGCACTATATGGACCTACAAGACTAAAGGTGATGATGCTGGAAAAACAGAAACGGGTTCCTCATCAATGATGAAGATCGGGTGGCTTGAAAAAGGTGATTTTTATGGAGAACAACTTTTGAGTTGCTGCGCATCACCCAATTGCTCTCTTTCTCGCCTTCCTATCTCGGCCGAAGATGTCCAATGTCAAACAAAAGTAGAAGCCTTTGCTCTCATGGCTAAGGACTTGGGCAGTTGGATAACTTGGTGGAATGAAACAAATTATATCAATTCTCAGCAATTGGAAAAGTTGGCACCTCCCTGCAACCCGATTGATCAAATAGATGAGAATTCAGAAGAAAAATTATGAGGAAATTACAGATTTAGTCCAGTTATTTTATACCTAGTTCAATTTTGGTCCACAATCTTTTTTTAGTTCTGTTTTGGTCCACTAATTGTTTCACTTGTTCAATAAAGGTCCAGATTTGTTTTCTCAAATTTGGCCTATTTTTTACCCTATCAAATCTCACCCAAATTCAGCAAATATATACTTATTTTAAAGCTATGCATTTCTTCTTTACAACCATATAAAGATCATTCAAATTGGAGTTCTAAAATTCAAGATAATTGACCCTAAAGTAGGGTACCCAAAACTGCCAATTTTTCAAATTTCACCAAATCTCAATTCTCTTAGATTATAATACTCCAAATTTGTTTTTATGACTAAAAAATGATGAAATATAACTTATACTTCAATTATAATTGAAGAAAACACAACCCAAAAGATTTAAAGTCACAAATCTGGACCTTTATTGAACAAATGAAACAATTAGTGGACCAAAACAGAACTTAAAAAAGATCGTGGACCAAAATTGAACTAGGTATAAAATAAGTGGACCAAATCTGTAATTTCCTCAAACATTATAAATGAGGTCCTAAAGACTTTCTTTTTTGTAACATTATGATGGATTGATATTTTCATTTTCATTATTTGGAGACAATTATAAAGAATTCCAAGATGAGCCCCATATTACAGTGCATTAATGTTCTCTTCTCCATCATTTAAAAAAACAATAGACAGGCGACGAACTAGTCACTTTGGGTAATCTTAAGCTGTTTTTTTGTTTTTGTAGTGTATATACACTTGCTAAAAGGGGTAATCAAACAAAACATAAATCATTATGGGAATTGATTTGTAAAATGCAATGTAATCAATTATAGCAAATTCAGTAGCAAATTGAGCTGAGTTTAAAATTGTAAGACTTTTAACTCCAACTGTAACTAATTATATTGAGATTGAATTGAATACATCGTAAAGTTGAGGTTCATTTGTTCTCCATCTTTCAATTATTGACTCCTCAGTACTATTTATTAAGATTTTAGTGATCATTAGCAACTTGCAAGATTGAGCATGAGTTGTCAACATTTTCTCAGGAAAAAAAAAAATCAAGCAATTTTATTGGGTTGTCAAATGCACTGCAATTATATATCACGAGAGGACTAAGAAAAATAATAGAAACAACGGAAAGCATAAAGAGGGGGAAGCAGGTCTAGAAGAGCAAGGTTGACAAGCAAAGATGTGGGATTGCCAGACTCATCTCGATCTAATAACAACCCCCAAGCCCGCTATAGAGGAAGACTCGTCCCAAGCTCCATCCACGTACATTCATTTTAACAAAGAGAGATCGAGGTTGGGGGAGTTCAATGGGAAAGGAAGGGGGTTATAGGGTTTAGGATATAATTAATTAAGAATATATTCTAAGGATGTATGACTAATGCTATTTGGTCCAAAAGACGGATCAAATTGTTTGGACCAAATGAAGTGACAGTCATTAATTGAGTATTTTAATGGCCAAGACACTCAATTGATGACTGTCACTTTATTTGATCCAAATAATTTGCTCAGTTATTCCAAACAAAATCAATAATGAAAGTATTATTAATTTTTTCTTTTCCTCAGTATTTCTAGGAGAAAGGAATGCCTTACACTAGTTTGAGATTTGTATAAAACTTCCATTGTCATAGCAGTGTATTTTTTTTTTTGGCCATTGACATAGCAGTTTAATTATTCTCTATGTCCTCATAATTTATTTAGGCCATTAAACAATATTTTTGTGTACTTGTGTTCTGGTCCCTCAAGTTGGATGTCGCTGGAATTTTTGAACCACTTGCTTTGGCTAATGATGGTATCTGATGATATGGAATCTGCTAAACAAGCGTTTTGGTCGACTTATATATAAAATGTAATTATAATCAATTATAGAAAGCAAATTGAATAGAACAATTTGGAGTTCATTTTCTTTCTACCCTTAACTTGCTTATTCATCAGCAAGTTTCACTGTAGAAGATACTTTGGAAAAAAGTTGAAAAACACTTAACTTGTGGACTACATCAGCATCTTCACTGTAGAAGATACTTTGGAAAAAGGTTAAAATATACTTGACTTGTGGACGGAGCCTTCGTCAGAGAGTACTTATAATGAGGGGTTAAGCCTATAAAACCGACCGGCCCACATTCCATTTTTAATTGGTTTCCTCAAATGAAATTACTGCAAAGTCGTTAGCCAAATTCAACAGAGCCTGCCACCTCTCTTAACTTGTCAAGTAAATTAATATATTTCTCTCTTTCTACCCTCAAACTTGTATGATCTGTGATTTTGTATATGTATATTTAGTAAACTATATTTGAAGGTGGGGGATCCACTTTATAAGATTTCTTCTTTTTAATTATTTCTGGATCAACTATAAAATTTCTATATATGTAGATCGAGTACTATATGTAGAGTATTATTTTTGTGTGTACGTGTTTGGAGAAGGTTTCTACTCCACTACTCTTTATATTCCTTTGATTTTCATTCGCATGGTTGCATGTACATTTGCATGTTGCTTCTGGATCCTCGGTAGATGAACAAAATGATATTATTTTAAGGGTTAAAACTTTCACTAATTATTGGAATTTTCCATTTGTCAGGAGCAATTCTTCTTTTTTTTTTGAGAGGGAGAGGGGGGGAGGAAGAGTTTGGTTGGCTCTACACGTTAATAGTCTAAGGCATGATATCTGACAGTCAGATTTAAGTTATGCATCAAAAGTCAGACAAAAACCTTGATGTTATAAGGTTAGTTTAATTATTTAGTCTATATACATTTTAATTTAGTTTATTTTTCTTTTTCATTTTAGGAGATTTGAGAATTTATTGTTAATGGTTTTGGTTTTTTTATCAGTGTAATTACTTCAACAGACATTACTGAAGGGCAAGTAGGTTCCAAGAAAGATGAATTAGGATGTTGGTTCTGGATTAATAATTGGGCAAAGAAACATATTGAGGAATGGGGCAATCCCAAGGTGGCGACTATTGTTTCTATGAGTTGGTATTTGATAAGTGGACTGATAGTAGATCCTCTGTTCCTTTATATTCCAATCATCGATGACAAAAGGAAATGCCTTGGGATGGACAAAAAGTTAAGCATTGCCGCTGTGACTTTGCGATCACTTGCAGATGTCCCATTCTTTCTGGCTCTAATAGTCATCACTTGCGAGAAAATCTCATCGGGCTTCAAGTCTCACTTCAAGCCTGACCCAGATTGGCTACGGAGACCAAGATTAATCCCAGCAAAGGCAATTCCGTTTCTTCTACCAATCACTCATCTCATTGCATTTGCAAAGGCACTTGTTGCCGTCTTGCGCTTGTTTAATGTCGCCCACGTGCTCTTGTTTTGCTCTCTTCTTCCCATCCCACAAGTAAGTCAAATCTTTTTGTTTCTTATTATTATTATTATTATTAATATGAAGAATTTAATTCTATTTAATTTGTTTATGATATTATTTTTCCAGTAGACATATCATAATTCTGATAGAGATCGAATACATTTGACTAATGGGTTGCTCGAAAATAGTCATGTTTTTCTCTTTAAAAAAAAAAAAGTCAACCCCCGTATTTTGGTCATTATTAATTGTCCTACGCTCATTAGTCGATCTGTTGCAATCTGTGTAGGTGGCAATAGTTGTGTTCTATTTCAGAATGACAAGTTCTGGATATTTTTATGAAATTGCGATTGTGGACGTCTTTCTTGTCATCCAATATTGGCCAAAGATTGTCATCTCGCTCGCATTCTACCGTAAGCGTCTTAGATTGACCAGGAAATGGGTTAAAGGTTCATTCAGTTTAGCCCTCTACATATGTTCAAGTCATGTAAGTTTCTTGTTTCTTGTCATTTTTTTTTTTTCTTTTATGTTCGTAACCACTATTTTTTAAAAGGTGTCGGCTTTTAGTCTTACCAAACATTTAATTTTACAATAATCTAATGAGGAACCTTGCAAGCTCTCTCGACCCTATTGCGAAATTTTAGCTGCATATACATACATAGGGTGTGCACATGGCATTTGGGCAATGTGTATCCAGGTCTGCCAATCTAATAAAAGTTAGAATCAATATTGTTTGTTAGGTGGGGTGAAAATAGAATCACTATTACACTTTTTTGGTCCATATAGTCTGTCTTGATTTTCGCTTAAGTCCATTACAGTAGTAGTAATAATACTTTGACAAACAAAAATTAGACGAAGTTGGGATTTTGTCCTTAATTGCAAACTAAACCATCCTATAGGGTACAATTACAACTTTTTAAGCTACAAATATTTAATACAAATCATGTCAAACTATAGGGATCAAAAATATTAATTTGGACTACATATATTATATATATATAAAAGATGTCAACACACTTTAAGAAATATGTGATAATTTACTTTTGTTACTTTCGTTACAATTTCACATTAACTAATTTATTATTTTTTAGGTACTTGGAGCTTTTTGGTACTTTTCTTCTATTCAACGACAAATAGTGTGTTGGCATCAAGCTTGTAGAAATACTCCTGGATGTACATCTACTTATTATTGCAATGATAATTCAACAAATATCGGGATCCTAAATGAATTATGTCCTATAAATCCAGAAAATGCCACAGTATTTAATTTTGGAATATTTCTTGATGCCTTTCAGTCTGGTACCACAGGGCACATAAATTTTCCAACAAAGCTTTTCTACTGTATATGGTGGGCCATCAGAAATCTAAGGTTTGTATTAATTTAATGTTTACATTAATTTAAGGTTTGCATATATACATGCATGCATGTTGACCTATATATTGACAATTGACAGATTTTCTAAAAAAAAGTTTCATCTTTCACTAGATATATAATTTCCAATGTTTTCTTGACTTTAAGCATAAATATGAAATTAATTTATTTCAAAATAAGAAATTTTCAAATAAATATCTATTCCAAAGCTCTTTTGAAAGTCTATTCCAATTAATGTTTGAATAAGTTGGATTACATTTTAACTAAATTCAGATGTAATCTCATAATTAATTAGAATCATTTAGATTTTCAAGTGCTCTAAAATTAACTAGTTTTAGTAAGTTCATATGAAGCTATATAACTGTCCTTTAGGCCTACCACACGATGTAATTTCATAATCAAAATCATTCATTTTTTACACGTCACTTCAAATATCATCTTTACAAAAAATCTCCTAAATTAGAAGATTTTTAGCTATTTAATTATAATAAAAACCAATTATATGATTTTATCAAAACATAGTATTTATCTATTTATTTGATTACAGTGAAATGACTAAATAGTTTTTGACTTGGTTAATTTTTTTGTAATGATGGTATTTGAAATGAGACCTAAAAACTGGACGGTTTGGAACTCATGTGGTGAATTCAAAATGATGATTAGATTCGTATTAAATTGCTAAGTAGTTAGCTTTAAAGCTCTCCTCCTAGTAGAAATATGTTATATATATATATATATATATATGATATAGAGTACTATTTATTTGAGGGACAAACTTTGAGCACTAGTAAGCACTCGTTGCACTCAAGGGTTGGATTAAATACAATAAGTTGATCAATATGTTATTAATTTCACTTACAAATTCAATCTAACGTGACTATAAATCGTCTTTCACAATTGTTCAAAATTTCACCCTCATTGAAACCAATTTGATATAATATAAATCTTTACTTTTTAGTTGAAATACTCTTTACCTATATATTATTAAACTATGGTTTTGAGTTCAAAACTTATAGAAGACAGTTGATTAAATAAAAAAAAAATTTTAAAAACTATGATTCATCTAAATCATTGAATTTTGAATCTCTTCCAATATTGGAAAAAATACTATTAGACTAATAGCTAATTGTTAATTATGTCACAAATGTATACATCTATTATCTCTACTTCTCATCAAGTAATATACGACAGAGAATTTTTAATTTTTATTTTTAACTGAGAGATACCAAACATTAGTTAATTTTTTTTTATCAAATTATCATTCGTAATTTTGGTATCTGATATATTAATTACATGATCAATATTTGCAGCAATTTTGGCACGAATCTTGAACCAAGTACCAACATATTGGACAGTGGCTATGCAATTAAAATTTCTATTATTGGCTTGCTACTATTTTTATTTTTCATTGGAAACGTGCAGGTAAGTTGATGATGAATCTCTCTATATTAATTGTGGTTATCATTAATTTCAGGGATCCAATTCATCACATTGAAGGGTGTACAGATTTAGGCAAATTACATTTTAGTACCTCAATTATACCTAGTATTTCAATTTGATACCTTAACTTTTAAAAGTTGCATTATAATACCTCAACTTTCATACCTCCGTTATTTTTCCGTCAAAATGTGTTAAGGTGGTGGCGTGGCGCTGATGTGGCGTTATCATTGGCATTGACATGGCATAAAATTTGAGCCATGTGGATAAAAATAATTAAAAAAACTATAATTTTAAAAAATAAATATTAAAACCTTTATAAATAAAATAAAATAATTATAAAAAATAAAAAATAAAAAATAAAAACTAAATAACACAGCACCCTCCCAAAGACCCCACCCTTTTTTTCCTTCTTCTTTCTTTCTTTCTTTCTTCTTTCTTCTTTCTTCTTCTGCAATTATCCCATCTTCTTCTTATTCTTGTTCTTAAAAATAAGTATTTAATCAAAATTAAAATAAATTAAATAACATTAAAAACCAAACAACAAAAAATTAAAAACCCCACATCCCCAACCTAGCACTAGCAGCGCACCCACCCCCATTCCCCTCCAACCCAGCACCGGCCGGCGATCGATCCTCTCTCTCTCTCTCTCTCTCTCTCTCTCTCTCCCTTTCCTGCAATCTCTGATCTTCAACTGGGCAGAGAAAGACAGTGGGTCGCGATCTAGAGTGAGGTGGTGGGGAGGCGCTGTGGGGAGTTGGAAGATCTGGGACCTTTTCTTTTTTATTGTTTTGTTATTTGTATTTATGTTGTAATTTGGGTTCGTGAAGAATGGGGGATGAGAGAATTGCAGAAGAAGAAAAGGGTGGGGTCCGTGGGTGGGGGAGTGTTGGGTGTTGTGTTTTTTATTTTGTATTTTTTAATTATTTTATTTTATTTATAAAGGTTTTAATATTTATTTTTAAAAATTTCAGTGTTTTTTAATTACTTTTATCCATGTGGCACAAATTTTAGGCCATGTCAATGCCAACAATGACGCGACATCAGCAGTTAACGGTCATTTTAACGGAAAA
Organism: Dryas octopetala; assembly: GCF_963921425.1. Lineage (NCBI taxonomy): Eukaryota > Viridiplantae > Streptophyta > Magnoliopsida > Rosales > Rosaceae > Dryas > Dryas octopetala. The sequence goes on from NC_141366.1 coordinate 8,677,557, forward strand.
ATAACGGAGGTATGAAATTGACACAAAATGAAAGTTGAGGTATTATAATGCAACTTTTAAAAGTTGAGGTACTAACTTAAAACATGAGGTATAATTGAGATACTAAAATGTAATTTACTCGTACAGATTTTAGATTATAGAACACATCATTTACTTGCTAATAAATGCGTTAATTATATATATTTTAAATATCTCATGAGAGGGAATTTAGATATGGAACATCTTTCAATAAAATAAAAATAAATACCACTAAATTAATCAATAGTGAGTTGGTTAATTTTATTATACTCATGTACGAGAAATTACAAATTTACTTTTGATGATTTTCTTTTTTTATCCAACTTTTGATGATTTTCTACACAAAACACAGCTATCATCTTGCATTGGAGCCTGAAGTTTGATCATACATTCTATGAATGGTCAAAAACTACAGCTAGCGGCATGATTTTGGCCTAGTGGGATGGAATGATGGGTTTCTGAAATATTTTAAAAGTTTTGTCCCTAATATATGTTCTATTGTATATTATTTTTCATAAAAAGTTACATATTATTTAAATTATTCTTTTTAATGAATATATTATTTATCTTTTCTATAATATACTGTTTATCTTTAATTTACAGCTAATCAAATGTTTATAACATATTTGTTTTCGACCTTCATGTTGATATATATGGTCTTAAGATTGAATCTTAGCCATTCTCCGGTTTGGGATTTATAAATCGTGTGGCCAGCCAATATTACAATTACTGAGATTGATTATTATTAGAATAGACACACGAATTTATAACTAGTTAACTACAATACTATGATATGGCCAAAAAACACTATAATACTACGATGCTCATTACCTGTAGGATTTGATGATGAAATAATTAAGCTTGCTTGTTATTGTGAAACAGACATATATCCAGTTGGAAAGAACAAAGGGGGAGGAGATTAATGAATTACAATCCAAGTTGAGGAAGAAGAAGCTAATGATAGAATTATGGATGGAAAGACACAATCTTCCTTTGGATATAAGAAAAGAATTATTGAAGGAACAAATCTCAAGAGAGAACTTGAAAGAAAATATAGACGTGGATGTAGATGTGAAGGGTCAACTCTCTATTCTTTCCCGATCTAAAAAAGATCTCACAGTAATACTATATCTTTGCATGGATACACTAAAGAGAGTATGTTCTTCAACCCTCGATCATCTATAAACTATTTACTAACAAATAACATAAGAAGCTAGGGACAAATGAAATATTTCAGTGTACCTATATAGCTAGTTAGTATATGTATAATGAATCTTGTTCTTAATTACTATAGGTACCCTGGCTTCGAAATAGGGATGTTCAAGTGTTGGAAAAGATTTGTGAGCATCTCAAGCCAGTGGTCTATTCCGAGAATAGCTACATTGTTCGAGCGGGAAAACCACTTGATTTGATGCTCTTGATTATAGATGGCACTATATGGACCTACAAGACTAGCGATGATAATGCTGGAAAAACTAAAATGGGTCCCTCATCAATGATGATGATTAAGTGGCTTGAGAAAGGTGATTTTTATGGAGAAGAACTTCTAAAATGTCACTCTTTTTCCCACCTTCCTATCTCGGCCGAAAATGTCAGATGTAAAACAAAAGTAGAAGCCTTTGCGCTCAGGGCCAGAGACTTGAGAGGTATAGTCTCCGAACCTTGGTGGGATTTAAGCAATCATAACAATTCTCAGCAATTGGAGATTGATCAATCACAGAATGAGGTTTCAAAATGGGAAATAGTCAGGTCACGGGTGAGGACCCCTCCACCCTTACATTTGATGAGGCCGATCTAATGAGATTTTTACAGGTGTCCTCCAAAGAAACACAACTTTCCCAACCCATCAAATCATCTGTTCGTCTTCCAGATTCCATTCTTCAGTATTGTCATAATTTTTTCTTTGATGGACCATAAGTACTCGGGTCTGTTGGTTTTGATGTGCCTGTGTGTGTGGGTATTTGGGAAGATGATGAATAGGAGGAGAGAAAAGAGGAGGCCTGAAAATGCAGTTACCAAACAAATTTTCTCATTTTCTGTAAATTTTTTTTTTATTTTATAAAAATGTTTTTAAAAAATGATACCAAACGGATCCTTTTTAGTGATTTTTTTCTTATCTGAAATATAAAAGGAAAGAACGTCCTTAATAACTAAGGACATCAAATTAATAAGGACATATGTGACACGTGGAATTATATATCTCTGGCAAGTACTTATGTGACATGCAGACTTGGTTTGTATATACCTCTTAATAATCAAGGGAGCAAGAACAGGAGGATGGGTGGTTTAGAATCTAGGAGCTTGCAATGGCACATATATTTGTGACATGTAGAAATGTCATATTTTGTTTACACTTTTTTGTTGGGCTAGGGAGCAGGAATAGGGTAGGGGGTTTAGAGTTTAGGTGCCTGCATTATTATTAGTACGTACATTTGACATTTATTTTCCTAAACTTATGCTAATGACATTGTTTTGTTGTGAGGAGTATTTCTCAGGACAAAGGAATTAATGCCTTACACTAGTTTGAGCTTTTTATAAAACTTCCAAGTCTTCCATTGTCATAGCAGTTTAATTATTCTCTATGACCTCATGCTGCCTAGCCTAATAATTTTTGAACCATTTGCTTTGGCTATTGATGGTATCTAATGATACGGAGTCTGCTAAACAAGCGTTTTGTATGACTTATAAAATGCAATTATAATCAATTATAGAAAGCAACTTGAATAGAACAATTTGGAGTTCGATCATTTTCTTTCTACCCTTAAACTACTAATTTAGTTATTTATCAGCAAGTTGTACTGTAGAAGATACTTTGGAAAAAAGTTGAAAAACACTGAACTTGTGGACTACGTCAGCATCTTCACTGTAGAAGATACTTTGGAAAAAAGTTAAAATATACTCAACTTGTGGACGGAGTCTTCGTCAGAGAGTACTTACAAGGGGTTAAGCACTTAAGCCTACAAAACCCACCGACCCACATTCCAGTTTAATTGGTTTCCACAACTGGAATTGCTGCAAAGTCGTTAGCCAAATTCAACAGAGTCTTTGTCAAGTAAGTTAATACGTTTCTGTCTCTACCTCTCCCTACACCCTCAAATCTTGTATGATCTGTGATTTTAAAGAAGGTTTTTACTCCACTCTTTATATTCCTTTGATTTTCATTCTCATGGTTGCATGTACACTTGCATGTCACTTCTAGATCCTTGGTGGATGAACAAAATGATATTATTTTAAGGGTTAAAACTTTTACTGATTATTAGAATTTTTCATTTGTCAAGAGCAATTAACGTTGAAGATAAATTCATTTTCTTTTTTTTTGGGGGGGGGGCTGGAAGCTCAAAGAATTTTGTTGGCTTGGCTCTACACATTAATAGTTTATAGACGGTCAGATTTTATTTTTATTTTTTGGCTTTAGGGGAAGGTAGAATTAAACTTTGGTGTAAAAAAGGGCAAATTCTACGGTTCTTCCAATTAGGCTGTCCACCAACTGCGACAGGCCAGATTTAAGTTATGCATCAAGAATTAGACGAAAGCATTGACGTTATAAGGTTAGTTTCAAACTTTACCCTATATTTTAATTTGCTTTTTTTTTTTTTTTTCTCATTTTAGGAGATTTGAGTATACAGCTCAAATTAAGTGTTTATCACAATGTTTTGATCGAATTGGGCAGCCTCTATTTCAGAACTTTAGTACTAGCCGGAATTGGATAAAGATAGAGATATTGTTTATATATTAGCATATCCTTACAGTCTTGTACAAGCAATATAGAACTGTTGTAGTCTGTTGTTGCACCCTCAGACTGAGACTAAGCTACTAAACTAGTGGTTTCTTTTTTTAATCAGCGTTACTTCAACAGAGATTATTAGTGGGGGGCAAGTAGGTCCGAAGAAAGATGAATATATTAGGAAAGTCGTTCTGGAATTTGGCGAAGAAACATATTGAGGAATGGGGGAATCCGAAGGGGGCGAGTCTTATTACTATAAGTTGGTATTTGATAAATGGACTGATAATAGATCCTCTGTTCGTTTATATTCCAATCATCGATGACAAAAACAAATGCGTTGAGATGGACAAAAAGTTAAGCATTGCCGCTCTCACTTTGCGATCACTTTCAGATGTCCCTTTCTTTCTTGCTCTAATAGTCATCACTTGCAACAATATCTCATCGGGCTTCAAGTCTCACTTCAAGCCTGACCAGGAGGCAATGATCATGAGTAAGCTCATTGCATTTGGAAAGGCACTTGTTGCCGGCATGCGCTTGTTTAATGTCGGCCACGTGCTCTTGTTTTTCTCTCTTCTTCCCATCCCACAAGTAAGTCAATCTTTTAGTTGCTTATTATTATTAATATCAAGAATTTTCTCTTTTGTTTATGATATTATTTTCTCATAATTCTGATAGAGAGAGAATACGTACATTTGAGATTTTGAGTTTGAGCCATAGACAACAGCAAACAATATCTGTTGACTCGAACCCTTTCCTATTGCAATCTGTGTAGGTGGCAATACTAGTGTTCTTTTTCAGAATGACGAGTTCTGGATATTTTTATGATTTTTATGGAACTGCGATTCTGGCCATGGACTTCATTCTTGCCCTCCAATATCTGCCAAAGGTTGTCATCTCGCTCGCATACTACCGAAATCGTATTAGATTGACCCGGAAATGGGTTAAAGGTTCATTCAGTTTTTTCCTCTACATATGTTCAAGTCATGTAAGTTTCTTGCTTCTTGTGATCATAATTTTTTTTTTTTTCTTTTATGTTCGTAACCACTATTTTTTAAAAGGTGTACGTCGGCTCTTAGTCTTACCAAACATTTAATTTTACAATAATCGAATGAAGAACCTTGCAAACTCTCTCTCGACCCTACTGCAAAATTTTAGCTCCATATACATAGGGTGTACACACGGCATTTGGGCAATGTGCATCCAGGTCTGCCAACATAATAAAAGTTCGAATCAATATTGTTTGGTTAGGTGGGTCAAAATAGAATCACTCTTACACTTTTTGGTCCACGTAGTTTGTCTTGATTTTCACTGAAGTTCATTACAGTTGTGGCCATACTTCGACAAACAAAAATTAGATCAAGTTGAGTTTTTGTCCTTAATTGCAGACTATACCAACCAATAGGGGTACGTACAACTACAACTTTTTAAGCTACGAAGATTTAATGGAAATCATGTCAAACTATAAGGATCAAAAATATTAATTTGGACTACATATATCATATATATAAATGATGTCAACACACGTGCACTTTAAGAAAGATGTGATAATTCACTTTTATTACTTTCCTCACAATTTTGCATTAACTAATTTATTATTTTTTAGGTATTCGGAGCCTTTTGGTACTTTTTTTCTATTCAACGAGAAACAGTGTGCTGGCATCAAGCTTGTAGAAATACTCCTGGATGTACAACTACTTATTATTGCGATGATACTAGTAATTCAACAAATATTGGGATCCTAGATAAATTATGTCCTATAAATCCAGAAAATGCCACAATATTTGATTTTGGAGTATTTCTTGATGCCTTTCAGTCTGGTACCACAGGGCAAAGAAATTTTGCAACAAAGCTTTACTACTGTTTATGGTGGGGCGTCAGAAATCTAAGGTTTGCATTAATTTAATGTTTGCATTAATTTAAGGTTTGCATACATGCATGCATCTTGAGCTATATATTGACAATTGACCGATTTACTAAAAACAAGTTTCATCTTTCACTAGATAATTTCCGATGTTTTTCTTTATTTTAAAAAATCAAAAAACTGTGATCCATTCATCCATCTAAATCATTAAATTTTGGACCTCTTCTAATATTGAGAAAAATACTATTAGACTAATAGTTAATTGTTAATTATGTCATAAATGGAGTAGAGATCTCCTGTTCCAAATTCCTTGTCTCTCTCTCCCCTCTCACAGATTTTGAGGACCTTTTCATAATTCTTGTTTTACTTTTAAAAAAAAATTGTTTCAAAATATATGAGAGGGGACAGGCAGGGAATGGGGGATTTGGAGATAGGAGATCCCTACCATCATAAATGTATACATCTATTCTCTCTATTTCTCATCGAGTAATTAATATACATGATGAGAAAAGTAGACACGTAAAATGTATGTAATCATGACAGAATGTTTTTTTGATACTAAGAGATGCCAAAAATTAATTAATTATTTTTATCAAATTATTATTTGTAATTTTGGTATCTCATATATTAATTACTTGATCAATATTTGCAGCAATTTTGGCACGAATCTCAAACCAAGTACCTACGAATGGGAAAGTTTATGGGCAATTGAAATTTGTATTATTGGCTTGCTACTCTTTTTATTTTTTATTGGAAACGTGCAGGTAAGTTGATGATGAATCTCTCTATATTAATTGTGGTTATCATTAATTTTAGGGCTCCAATTCATCACAGTGAAGGGTGTACAGATTTTTAGATTATAGAACACATCATTTACATGCTAATAAATGCGTTAATTGTATTTTAAATATCTCAAGAGAGATGGAACATCTTTCAATAAAATAAAAATAAAGACCACTAAATTAATCAATAGTGAGTTGGTTAATTTTATTATACTCATGTACGAGAAATTGCAAATTTACTTTTGATGATTTTTTTTGTTTTTTATCGTACTTTTGATGATTTTCTACACAAAACACAGCTATCATCTTGCATTGGAGCCTGAAGTTTGATCTACATTCTATGAATGGTCAAAAACTACAGCGGCATTAATTTGGCCTAGTGGGATGGAATGATGGGTTTTTGAAATATTTTTAAAGTTTTGTCCCTATTCTATGTTCTATTGTATATTATTTTCATAAAAAGTTACATATTATTTAAATTATTATTTTTAATGAATATATTATGTATCTTTTCTATAATATACTGTTTGTCTTTAATTTACAGCTAATCAAATGTTTATAACATATTTGTTTTCGACCTTCATGTTGATATATATGGACTATTACGTTATATGAGTCGTGATTTTAGATTGAATCTTAGCCATTCTCCGGTTTGAAATTTATAAATCGTGTGGCCAATATTATAATTACTGAGATTGATTATTATTAGAATAGACGCACAAATTTATAACTAGTTAACTACAATACTATGATATGGCCCAAAAAACACTATAATACTAAGATGCTCCTTACCTGTAGGATTTGATGATGAACTAATTAAGGTTGCTTATTATTGTGAAACAGACATATATCCAGTTGGAAAGAACAAAGGGGGAGGAGATTAATGAATTACAATCCAAGTTGAGGAAGAAGAAGCTAATGATAGAATTGTGGATGGAAAGACACAATCTCCCTTTGGATATAAGAAAAGAATTATTCAAGGAACAAATCTCAGGAGAGAACTTGAAAGAAAACATAGACGTGGATGTAGATGTGAAGGGTCAACTTTTTATTCTTTCCCGGTCTAAAAAAGATCTCACAGTAATACTATATCTTTGCATGGATACACTAAAGAGAGTATGTTCTTCAACCCTCGATCATCTATAAACTATTTACTAACAAATAACATAAGAAGCTAGGGACAAATGAAATATTTCAGTGTACCTATATAGCTAGGTAGTATATGTATAATGAATCTTGTTCTTGATTAATATAGGTACCCAGGCTTCGAAATATGGATGTACAAGTGTTGGAAAAGATTTGTGAGCATCTCAAGCCAATGGTCTATTCCGAGAATAGCTACATTGTTCGAGCGGGAAAACCACTTGATTTGATGCTCTTGATTATAGATGGCACTATATGGACCTACAAGACTAGCGATGATTATGCTGGAAAAACAAAAATGGTTTCCTCATCAATGATGATGATTAAGTGGCTTGAGAAAGGTGATTTTTATGGAGAAGAACTTCTAAGTTGCTTATCACCCGACAACTCTTTTGCCCACCTTCTTATCTCGGCCGAAAATGTCAGATGTAAAACAAAAGTAGAAGCCTTTGCGCTCAGGGCCAGAGACTTGAGAGGTATAGTCTCCGAACCTTGGTGGGATTTAAGCAATTATAACAATTCTCAGCAATTGGAGATTGATCAATCACAGAATGAGGTTTCAAAATGGGAAATAGTCAGGTCACGGGTGAGGACCTCTCCACCCTTACATTAGATGAGGTCTAATGAGATTTTCACAGGTGTCCTTGAAAGAAACAAAACATGATAAACATCTGTTCGTCTTCCAGATTCCATTCTTCAGTGTACGTAGATGCCGACTGGCTGAGGAGTGAAGACCACTCACCCGCGACAATCTCCATTATTCTCCAAATTTACAGATTGTCAAGTGTCATGGCCAACAAATTAAGTATCAATTTCAACTTCTGTATATGACTTATGCATTGAATAGTTATGTGCAACGTGCAATAAAAAACGTACAGTCGCAGAGTGTATTTTAGCTATACTTATTTCTTAGCTTCAAGCATGGACTGGGCTATATACTTCATTGCCATTGGAATGACAAGGCACATGGAGACGTTTTTTCATTTTTTTTTTTTTTTGGTACGTAGTTGCTTGTTTCTGAAGGCTTTTTAGCCCACACAGTACACAAAAAGAAGAAACGTACCAAAAGTTCTATATTCTTCAAGTTTGTCGACTGTGAAAATATAATATATTTCCCACAAAAACTTATAAAAATGAGGACGAAAAAGACTTCTTATTTAAAGAAAAAAAACATTATCATGGTAAATAAAAATTTAATCCTACAGTTCACAGAAAAAAAAAAAAAGAGAGAGAAAAAGAACAGAGGATTGAAGTAAATTGTAACAACTTCATTTACCCAATAAGTTATATAAAATGTCTTCATCCTTATCAATAACAGTACGTAAATTGTTATTATCATTCTTATAGAATAACATTGCAAGATATGATAAGAACTTCAATAGGCATGACATTCACTACTACAAAATTAGTCATAGATGACACAATTTACACATCATCTTTGACACAATTATCAAACTAAGCATTGACAATAGAGAACACAGAGGAACCCTACAAATCATATTATAAACGCTTTGCTAGCTCAAAAAGTTAATTGATGGCAGGGCAATAAAGATGTCCCCTCATGCAATGATGCACCTTTGCAGCAAATTTGCAACTACGCTCAGTTACACCAACAAACTGCCTTTGCATGTATGTGGGATTAGGTTACAAATTAGTTTGTTATACAGTTGTGACTGTCGAACAGTTACGGTTGTAATTGTCGAACAGTCACAGTTGTGACTATTTAAAATTTATAAAAAATCAAAATTTTTAAAGATTTCATATTTTTGATTTAGGTTTGGGGGATGAAGTCCTATAACTCAAAGACTAAATTTTAAAGTTTAAGCCTTGCAAATATTGAAAAAAAATATAAATCAATAAAAAAGTTATGACTATTAGACAGTCACAGTTTGATATAATAATATTTTTAAAAGTTGGTACCTAAACTGAAATTTAGTACCTAAAGTGAAATGACATAAATATTTTAGTAGTTGAAATGAAAAAACATTATAATTTGGTACCTAAAGTCAATGGACCTTAGAATGTATGATTACAATATTATTGAATTTAATTATAATCTTAAAAATCATAAACTTTTAGTCAATAAATAATAAAATTAAAAAACCTAAATAAAAGTCTCCCTTAAATTATCAATGTAAGGCTTGTAAGCAATATATATTTCTACATGTGTACCCATGCTTGAATCATGATTTAAGGATTAAGAAATCCTTGCATGACAAGAGATATTGGTCTCCACAAGGACCTGAACAAAGAAATCATGGGACGCATAAAAGTAGGTAATCTAGTGGAAAAAAATATAGATGCTGATGTGGATGTGAAGTATCTGTTCCCTATTGATCTTCTTGAGTGTATCATCTCCACACGATATTTAAGCTACATTATCTGCATCAATGGACTATATAAAGCATGTTCTTAATTAAACCCTAAACCTCCATCTCTATATATATATGAATTTCAATTATATATGTTACTAGGTACATTAATAAACATGATTGACCAAGCTGTCAGAAAGTACTTTTTAAGGAATATTATTAATGTAAGCAAAATATATTTGTACATGTAGGTACCCATATATGCTCGAATCTCTGGCCGACTCCGTGGTTGACTTCATTTTGACCATTTGTTTTTTAATTTGTGTTAAATAAATATTGTATTAAGCCGAAAGAAAAGAGGGTAAAGCCCAAACCAACACAAGGCCCAGGCCTAAGGAATGTAAAGAGCCCGAATAAACAAGCCTACATGTAGGCAAAGCGGAAACATATATTATCCCTTTAAACAAAAAAAAACAAAAAAGGTTATTGTCATTTAGCAACTAGCTAGCAAAAAATTATGCGCAATTTTTTTTTAATTTGTTATTTTTTAAAATTCAACATAGTAGTATGAGCGGGTCATTGAATTTATAATAATAATAATGTACATGAAGAATCAATTTGTGTCTCTTCTTTGAGATTCCCATTAGAACACCTTTTCCCAACTGCCATGGTAACTAGCTACCATGGTGTACATCCGTTTCATTAATTAAGTGACACTTAATTGGTTAATGGGTGTGTCCTTGTGTTACCAATCTATGTTGCACCTTCACACACACAATCATCATTCTCATCTAAAGCCATGCACACACCAAGATGAATTTATCACCCATTGATCATTGGTCATCATCAACAAATATTAATGTAATTTCTTACGGTGGTACTAATTGTCAATGGTTGTACACGTACGCAAGCAAGAAGCTGAGCACGTTATTGTTGAACTGGTCTATATTGATTGGCATTTCGATGGTTGGTAAATGGTAATGATGAATAAATTAAGAAACTATTATGAAAAGACTTGTGGACTCGTCTACCATATATAATATATAACCACTACAAAATATTAACAAAATAAAACCCACATGTTAATGAAGAAAATCTTAATTAGGAAAAGAGTTGCAATTAGTACTAACGTGCCAAATGTTTACCGACTCCACCTATGTAGTAAGAAACTTGAAAGGAGTGAAAGACCGATTAAAGATTCAGTCAATTGGATTAAAGCAGGAGGATCACTTGATTTGATGCTCATCATTATAGAAGGCGAAATTGTGTGGACTGACACAACTAGTGAATAGTGATGCTGAAATAACGGTGATTTTTATGGAGAAGAACTTCTAAACAGAGCATCAATGCCCAATGTCTTCGATTCTGGCCCTGCTCCTACTTGGACCAGAAATGTCAAATGTCGTACAAAAGTTGAAGCCTTTGCTTTCACAATCGAGGGTTTGAAAAAGACAATAGCCTCTCGCAGATCCTCGTGGGATCAGAATTTCAACAAGTGTATGTAGCAATTCTCTGCAGGTGGAGGAGTTGACAGTACGTTGCCCACGAGAACACGGATTAAAGATACTAAACAATGTTCAACGCAAAATTATGAATAAGGTCCAAGAGGGCTTTTTTTTTCTTCTATAATCTCATTAACATGGATTAATATTTTCATTTCACCATTTGGCAAAAATTATATATGAAGCTCGAGAACCCTTTTTTTCATTTTCATGCATTAATATTTTCATTTTCATACTTGGTTTCCTTTTTTTGGTTAAATAGTTTTTGTATAATTGTATCATGCCAAAAAAAATAAACAGATCGCGCGAGCTGTAATCAGAGCTGATCAAAGATATATCCACACGTTGGCAGAAGAAGTTTTAAAGACATGATCATCGATCTGTAGTAAGTTACTGCTTTACAGTAGATATATAAATATATATATAAATATATATATGACAAGAGTCGACATCCCCATTTATGAAACTATTATTCTTTGACTTAATGTCATTATATATATATAGACGAACTCTAGTTAATTAGTTTATATATGGTTGATTTCTTTTCAAGTTGTTTTGCAGGCTCTAGAGTCAATCTAATGATAGGAATTGGAGGTGCAGGAGGAGCAATCATCTGTAATGGGATGGGGGAAGTTATGGTGGCATGGCAGTTGTCATTCCTCTTGTTGACGTCTCTCCTCCATAGCAAGTAGAGATTTTGGCAATTCGTAATGGGGTCAACTTCCCCCATTCCGCTTTGGCTGATGATATGGTATCCAATGCTAAGTTAGACTTGAAAATGCAATTTTAATCAATTATATTTATAGAAATAAATTGAATAGTGCAATTGGGTAATTTGTTTTCTACCCTTCAATTACTGATTTATGAACCACGGCTTACATGATGGAGCATGAGTGATCAATCAGCATTTCTCAGCAGAAATTAAAATTAAAAATTCAAGCAATTTGATTAGGCCGGTTGTCAAATGGGGTTTTAAGTCAAAGAGCAATTTGAAGCTGACAATTGTGGTTTAATTATTTTCTATACATCTTTCATACTCTATTTTTTTGTTGGTGATTTGCACCTTTGAGCTTAATTATAGTCGATTAGCAAATAACATAAAAAAAAAATGTATTCAATTATAGAAATAAATTGAATAGTACAATTAAGGTTAATCTGTTTTCTACCCTTCAATTACTGATTTATCAACAACTTGCACGCTTGAGCATGAGTGGATCAGTCAACATGTTCTCAGAAAATATTAAAAATAATAAAATAAAAATCAAGCAATTTGATTGGCCGGGATATATTGGTCAAATGGGGTTTAAGTTAAAGAGCAATTTAAAGTTGACAATTGAGGTTTAATTATTTTCTATATATCTTTCAATTATATTCAATTTTCCGGTCGGTGATTTGTGACCTTTGAGCTTAATTATAGTTGATTTGCAACTTGCAAAACAATATATGCAATATATACTATTTTTGTTTTAGCTATGCAATATTCTATATATTTATCTTTATGTTTAATTTTGATTGCACTTGCTGTATGGATAAATGTGAAGTCGATGCTAGAATGTCACACAAGAGGCGTCAGTCATTGTAGAAGATATTTAAGAAAAAACTTGCGGTTGTGGACAACACCTTTGTCAACAGTTACTGCGATATTCTTCAATTCTTTAATATCTCCAAGTCTTCTTCTTCACTATTTCGCTACTGCTCACCTCCTTTAATTCATATGTATGCTCACCTCCCATCTAAAATACTGCCATGTGTTTAAAAAATTAACCATGAGTTAATCTATTGTATTTAATTATTTATGATATTATAATGATGAGAGAGAAAAATAATTTGACAACTCTTTTCTACCTTTATCCTTATCTTTTATTACTCAACTTTTTTCCACTTTTTTATTACCTATTAATTTTTATTTTCTCTTTTATTTAATTATTTCTAATAATTTTTTCTTCTTTTGTTTTTTTGCTTTTCTCCAGTACGCCTCTAGTATCTAAAAAACCACATGCATTTAATAATTTTTGCTTTTTTTTTTTTTTTGCTCTTTTCTAGTATGCCTCCAGTACCCAAAAAACCATATCCAATTTTTTTGGGTCTTCTCATGTATACACCTTTTATCTAATTTTTTAATTAATTAAAAAAAATAATCCAACAACAAATTTTTTTTTTTTGCCTAAGAATTCTTCTTTCTTGTCTCATACATGACCTTTTCAGATCAAACAAATTCTTAGGTCAATCCAAGGTGTTGCAACATTTGAAGAGAGAAGAATAGTTGCAACGACATTTTTTTTTTTTTTGAACTCATGTAACTTTTTTATTGGATTTTCTATGTATGTAAATGAGTTGTTTTAGACTTTTGTTTGGCCAACATTTTAGATTAAACTTTGCAAATGAGTTTTTTGTTCGAATTGCAAATGTGTTGTTAGAATATTTTTATTTTTTAATTAATTAAAAAAATAGATAAATGTGTATACAGGAGAAGACCCAAAAAAATAGATGTGATTTTTTGAATATTAGAGGCGTACTGGAGAAGAGCAAAAAAAAAAAAAAAAGTAAAAATTATTAGAAATAATTAAATAAAAGAGAAAAGAGAAATTAACGGGTGATAAAAAAAAGTTGAGTAATAAAAGATAAGGATAAAATAAGAAAAGAGTTGTCAAATTATTTTTCTCTCTCATCATTATAACATCATAAATAATTAAATACAATAGTTAATTCATGATTAGTTTTTTAAACACGTGGCAGTATTTTAGATGGGAGGTAAGCATACACCTGAGTTAAAGGAGGTGAGCAAAACTGCTCTCATCTCGCTAGTGTTGACAAAAAAATAAGTCTACAAAACCGAATGACCAATATATATTATTCCAGTTTGGTTTCAAATGGAGTTGATCCTGCAAAATTGTTAGCCAATTAAATTCAACTTCTGCCACCACTCTATCTTCTCAAGTAAGTTAATATTCTGGCTCTAGCTCTCGAGAAATTATTCTGTATAACCGATATATTGACACGTGGTATAACCAATTTATGTGTTATAATATAAGTGGATGTTATTAATATTATACCCTACTAATATAAACACAACATCCAATAATACTCTTACACGTTGGATTGGTTATACCACATGGCGGTATATCGGTTTTACCCTATAATTTTTCCTAGCTCTCCCTAGCTACCCTCAAAATTCTATAATCTGTATTACAGTATTATGTAAATTATTTTTTTTTTTTGGGTCGAATTATGTAAATTAGTTTGTACAATCTGTTATACACTTATACCTTAAATGTGAATCGTTGGTTTGGTTCTGTGGAGGTTTCTTTGGTTCTTCTACGCACGTGCCGTACACATGTCACTTCTTGATTCTAGATAGATGATAAAATGATATTATTTAAAGGGTTGAACACTTGAACCTTTTACTAATCATCTGCATTTTAATTTCCATGTTTTCAGGACCAACGTTCAAAACATGTTGGCAGCACTCAGAAGAATTCTTATCCGAATACTGGCATTTGTGGATTAAATGCAAAAATGTTATGGATTAAATTATAAGAAATTTTTAAAATAAAAAATGAATATTTGTGAACAATGTGGATGTCATTTGAAAATGAATAGTTTCGATAAAATTGAACTTTCGATTGATCCAAGTACTTGGGATCCTATGAATGAAGACATGGTCTCTCTGGATCCCATTGAATTTCATTCGGAGGAGGAACCTTATAAAGATCAGTTATGGTTAATTCGAATGATTGTGTTATCCACCTAAGGTAGGTTTCTTTTATATATATATATATTAGAGGAGTTTTATTTCTTAAAATAAATTTATTTTAGGGAAACTCTTGTGTTTTATGTATTTTTATCAGCAATGGTACAGGAGGACTTGGTGTCTGATGGTCGCCTGTTGGATGAGGCAAAAGGGGTTTGGTCGTTCTTTTCTGATTCTAGTTGTTGTTTTATTCCCTGTAACTGTATTGGGGGTTGCTCGTCTTTTCGCTCAATATGCTCTTAATTAGTTGTTCTGATGTTATTAGTTGGGCGGGTGAGGTTCCAGTTTGGCTTCATTCTCAATTTTTGGCTGATCATGTACCTTCTTGCATTGATTAGCTTAATAATATATATCTCTTTGATAAAATAAAATAAAAAAACTATTATGTATATATGAGCTCATGCTGCCTAGTCGAATAATTTACTTTGTGCCATTTTGGACAATATATATGTTGATGGTGAGCGCGCTTGTCCATCTTCTGTTTCCTCAAGTTGCATGTCGCTAGAATTTTAAAGCATTTGCTTTGGCTGATGATCGATATGGTATCCAATGCTAAACGATAAGTTAGACTTGTAAAATGCAATTTTAATCAATTATATTTATAGAAATAAATTGAATAGTAAGTGCAATTGAGGTAATTTGTTTTCTACCCTTCAATTACTGATTTATGAACCACAGCTTGCATGATGGAGCATGAGTCAGTCAGCATGTTCTCAGCAGAAATTAAAAATAAAAATTCAAGCAATTTGATTGGGCCGGTTGTCAAATGGGGTTTTAAGTCAAAGAGCAATTTGAAGCTGACAATTGAGGTTTAATTATTTTCTATACATCTTTCAACTCTATTTTTTTGTTGGTGATTTGCACCTTTGAGCTTAATATATATAGTCGATTAATTAGCAAATGAAAAAAAAATGTATTCAATTATAGAAATAAATTGAATAGTACAATTGAGGTTAATCTGTTTTCTACCCTTCAATTACTGATTTATCAACAACTTGCACGCTTGAGCATGAGTGGATCAGTCAACATGTTCTCAGAAAAAATTAAAAATAATAAAAATAAAAATCAAGCAATTTGATTGGGGTTGGTAAAATGGGGTTTAAGCCAAAGTCAAAGAGGAATTTAAAGCTGACAATTGAGGTTTAATTATTTTCAATACTCAATTTTCCGGCTGCTGACACTACAAAAAATGTGGACAAAGGCCACCTTCATTAGTTGTACAGAAAGGGGTGGCATTTGAAAACTTTAGTTCCTATTACTTTATTGTCACCCATTTTTGTTAAAATCGAGGCACTTTAGTCCCTAATGCTCAATTGCCACCCCTTTCTGTGCAACCAATGAAAATGGCTTTTGCTCATATATTTCTTGTAGTGTGATTGAGCTTAATTATAGTTGATCATTAGCAACTAGCAAAACAATATATGCAATACGTACATACTGTGGTGGTGGACAACATCTTTGTCAACGGTTACTGCGATTTTCTTTTATAATATCTCCAAGTCTTCTTCTTCAATATCTCGCAAGAGTTGACAAAACAAAAAAAGTCTACAAAACCGAATGACCAATATACATTATTCCAGTTTTAGTTTCAAATGGAATTGAAACCTGCAAAGTTGTTGGCCAATTAAATTCAACTTCTGCCACCACTGCATCTTCTCAAGTAAGTTAATCTGGCTCTTGCTCTCCCTACCCTCAAACTTCTATGATCTGCGTGTATTACAGTATTTTGTAAATTAGTTAATTTGTACAATTAATCATATCTGTTATACGTTAAATGTGAATCGTTGGTTTGGTTCTGTACGATTTCTTTGTTTCTTCTACGTACGCACGTACCGCACACATGCATGTCACTTTTGGATTCTAGATATATAGATGATAAAATGATATTCTTTAAAGGGTTAAACCTTTTACTAATCATCTGCATTTAATTTCCATGTTTTTAGGACCAACGTTCAGAACATTTTGGCGCAGCACTCTCTTATTACAAATTAAAGAAAAAAAAAAAAATTTGTTCTCCCTCCTTTAAAATTTAGGGCATCATATCTGTCGTATATAGGTTTGAATTATGATTTATCCAAATGAAAGCGTTATCCACCTAAGGTAGGTTTCTTCTATATTACGCAGATGTATAGAGGAATTTTATTTCTTAAAATAAAGTTATTTAAGGGAGACTCTTGTGTTTTATGTATTTTTATCAGCAATGGTACAGGAGGTCAGGATTCAGACACTAGGTTTTTGGTGGAAGGCAAACCTCCAAGGAAAACATGGTGGACAAAATTCAAGGAAAATATTATTGACCCTCAATCTCCATTATTAACGTGGAATCAGAGATTTTTAATTTCATGTCTTGCAGTCTTATTAGATCCAATGTTGTTATACATTCCAATCATCAATGAGGAAAACAAGTGCTTTGGAAAAGACAAAACGTTGATGATTATAGCTATTGTCTCGAGATCTCTTACGGATTTCCCTCTCCTACTGCATAGCATAAATCAAATTCGGATTCGAATTCGAACTCGAACTAGTACTGATCATGTTGGGACTGAAACTGTGACCTCCGGCTCCAACTCCAACTCCAGTGAGGTAACATCACTTAGGCTATGGGAAGAGAGGGAGTTCATCAGGTTTTTTTATCAGAAGTTGGTTGAATTTGCAAAAGCAATAGCCGGGAGGATGTACTTCTTATCTTTCTCTATCATAATTGACCTTACCACTACTCTTCCCATCCCACAGGTAACACTAAACTTTTAAATGTGCATTTATTTTAAATATACGCATTTTTAATCAATACTTTAATTCAAGCGGGTAGTTAGACTAATTTCATCCTTAAACAGAATTTGATTTTCATTAAAGTCAGGTGTTAGATTGGATTTGGATTATAATTTTCTGGTTCTATATACATGTATACACATGGGTGGAGCTAGACTTTTAAAACTTTTTTTTATTTCGGTGAATTAAGGACTTTAGGACTTTTGATTAAGTAGCTAATATACTCTAACCCATTGTAATTTTTCCAGGTTGGAACAGTAGTTGTGTTTTACAAAATTACAGGTTCCGGATACTTGTATAAAAGAACGATTTTGAACATGTTTCTCGTCTTCCATTATATACCAAGGATTTGTCAAATCTACCTATCCAGAAAGAAGATTTTACTCATCAGAAAATGGGTTAAAGGTGCATTCAATTTTTTCCTATACATCGTTGCTAGTCATGTAAGTTTCATTTCTAGCTGTTGCCATAAATTAATATTCCTTTTTATCTTTTCTTTATTTTCGTAACTATTGTTGAATGTTGATTAATTGATTAAGTTTTCTTTACCAATGTTTTACCATGAATTTAATTTTACAATAACCTTACAAGAATTTGCATGGCAAGTGCCTTGTGATGTATGCTAATCTAGACCTCTAACAATTTGTGTGTGTATAGAGTTTTTTTGGATTATAAGTAATTTATTGATCTTTTAGGTACTTGGAGCTTTTTGGTACTTTTTTTCTATTAAACGAGAAACGGCATGTTGGGAGGAGGCCTGCATGAATACTGCAGGATGCATGACTAAACATTGCGGCAAGACTAGCACTTCAACAAGTATCGCATTCCTAAATGAAAAATGTCCAATAAATCCACCAAATACGTACTACACTATTTGACTTTGGAATATTTCTTAATCTCCTTCAGTCTGGTAACACAGGACTAACATACTTTCCAACAAAGTTTTTTTACACTTTTTGGTGGGGCTTCAGAAATTTGAGGTGTGCCATGCATATATACATTGACAATTAATAAGTTTTTTGCTAAAAAGGTTTCCATATCTTTAATTAAGCAGAGTGTTCATATACATTTAACTTCTGCCATTAGTATGTATATATATGTCTCTCATGTTTGCTTCATCAAATTCTGCAGTAATTTTGGCACGAATCTTGAAACAAGTAGCTTTGTGTGGGAGAATTGCTTTGCACTTCTAATTTCTTCTATTGGCTTGCTATTATTTTTGTATCTCATTGGAAATGTGCAGGTACGTGGTTGATAATGGTCTCTATATTAACTTCTTTTTGTATATATGAGTAGATGGTGAGCTGAGCTTATTTTCTTTTTAATTAATTTGTTGTGAGACGTACGTACGTACAGATATATATGCAGTTGGCAACTACAGAAGCGGAGGCTGCTGAGGAGGAGAAAGCTAAGAAGAAGGCCCCTGAGGAGTACTTAAGGCAGGAGGCTGAGAAGAAGGCCGAGAAGTTAACACAGGAGGCTGAGAGGTTAACAAAAAAGGCTGAGAGGTTAAGACAAGAGGCTGAGAGGTTAAGACAAAATGCAAGTGAAATGTGAGTGAGTTAATTAATTCAGATCGATTTAAATAAATAAAACATTGCCTACATATACATTTGGAGAATCGAATTTGTTAGGTGACTGTGATAGTACTTCTAATTTTCCGAGCTTCCTATCTCGACCCAAAATGATAAATGCCAAAGAAAAGTAGAAGCCTCAATTTACTTTGAAGGCCCAGGAGACAAGTGTATGTAGTCTCCAAATGCAAACTCTGGTGGAAATTGGAAATTCAACAATTGTAACAAATCGCAATAGGTGAGGAGGTAACGTGTTCTACCATATATAGAATAAGCAATGATGCCAACGTTTTATTGCTAGGTGAACACATTTCCTAAGCATATCATTGAACCACGTGATGTATTTGATAATAGAATTAATTAATAGTTTATTATAATAATTAAGAATAATGCTATACTTACCACATTTCTTATACCACATTCTTATATCATCTCACGTGTCATTACTTTATTGAACAGAGTTTTTCTTTTTCTTTTTGGGTTTTTCTTTTTATTTTTTAGTATCCAATGTATGAATGCCATGTAAGTTGCCACATAAGGTGGTATGAAATTATGGTATAAAAATATGGTATATCTAGCACTACTGAATAATTAAGGTATATAATACACATCAACTGATCATATCATTTGTTTAACTAATATGGTTGAGAAATGTTATCTCTTCTACATTGTCCTAAATGAAGTATAAGCGATAGCCCATGCAAGACGGTTTTCTTTCCCATAAATATGGATATTTTCCTTTTCGTCATGGGGTTTCATAATTTATCTTGACTTGATTCTTTATTTATTACATCTTCAAAGATATTTAGTTATCTTTATAATTTATCCATCAAATTATTAGTTATATTTCCTGTGATGGATTCGAGTTCGTGATCTATAGTGAAATTATAAAATTAATCGTATGAAAGGTATTCATATCCATCAACTTCCAAATTTTAGTTAAAATTTTTTTTTCAAAACAAAAGTAAAAGAAAAATTTACCTGATGTATACACTTTATGTATCTCTATTTCATCATGTGCTATGTCACTTTATGAAAGAGATAAAGATAATAAATGTATATACCCGCGGCCGTTACATGGAAGTTTTACTCTAAAAGTAAAGATTCGCAAATTTTAGAGGTGAAAGTTGTTTCTTTTGTGCCTGATTAAATGTATTTACTGTTTTTTTTTTTTTTTTTGTAACAAAATACAAAAGTTCATAATTTGAGAATTTTAAAGAATAATCAAACTTCTAGATTTTGAAAGATGGTAATTTAAATATATATTTAGGATTTCAGAAATATAAATCTTTCGATATTTGCTCGAACTCAGTAATAAACCGCTTTCAAAAGGTACTCAAACCTGAGAAGTATTTGAGGATTATATTTTAAGATTTTATAAAAATGGTTTAATTGTAAAAGGGTGGTTCTCGATTGTTTTTAGTTTTGTTTTAGAAATATGATAACTTTATTCATGAATGGGCAGCAATTGCCAAGAGGCCTAAGAATACAAGTTTACGAAATTTTTTAAAGATTGGTTGACTTTAGGTACCAAATTGTAATGTTTTTTCATTTTAACTACCAAAATTATTATGTAATTTACTTTAGATACTAAATTTTAGTTTATGTACAAACTTTAAAAAATATGGGTATACTAAACTGTGATTGTCTAACAGTTATAACTTTTTTATTGATTTATTGTTTTTTAAATATTTGAAAGACTTAAACTTTAATGTTTAGTCTCTGGGTTATAGGACTTCATCCTCAAAGCCTAAATCAAAAGCATTCAATCCTTATAAATTTTGAATTTTTATGAATTTGAAACAGTTACAACTGTATAACAAACCAATTTGTGACCTAATCCAAAATGTCTTATTTTAGGTTAGTATCTAAACTAAAAAAAATTAGTGTCTTGCTGCTTTTCTAAAAAACTATTGATATTTAGTATTTAATCATAATTTTCTAAGTTTTTAATCCCTTTTTCATTGTCTTTAAATAATAAAAAATATTTATTTTTACTAAGCTAAATCACTACAAGAAAAACATATTTGGGCGACGACACTTTGGGCGACGAACATATATTCGTCGCCCAAAGCAATTTAGGGCGACGAACAAGAAAATTTGTCGCTCAATGTCATAAAGGTTTGTTCGTCGCCCAAAGGAGGTTTGGGAGACGAATAACACGTTCCTCGCCTAAAGTAACTTTGGGCGACGAACTCATCTCGTCGCCTAAACATACGCAACAAACAATTAATTCAGAAATACATTGGGCGAGGAATATACATGTTTGTCGCCCAAAGTGTCTTTGGGCGAGGAAAACGTAAATTTGTCGCCCAAACTTACTTTGGGTGACAAAATATTTCGTCGCCCAAAGGGTCTTTGGGTGACGAAATTATGTTCGTCGCCCAAACTATGTTTGGGCGAGGAACCTGTTCATCGCCCAAAGGGTCATCCTGTCTGTAATAATGGTTTGGGCGATGAACCTAACATTTCGTCGCCCAAAGTAACTTTGGGCGACGAATTGTGAGGTTCCTCGCCCAAGATCACTTTGGGCGACGAAATTTGTAGTTCCTCGCCCAAAGTAAGAATACTTTTTTGTTTACAATTTTATATATGTAATAGCATACGATACGATTGTATTTCCAAAAATCATAACCATTCATTTTTTAATTCCCCACTCAAGGATCATCCATGCAAAAAATTAGCTCAATCGGAGATGTAGAAGTTAGGTAACGGTGGTTGAACTTATGAACGATTGTAAATTTTCTAATACGAATCGAAGTATGAGATGAATTCCGATTTAGCCGATTTTTTGCAGGGATGATATTCTAGTATAAACGAATAGAATGAACGGTTCCGATCGTTGAAATCACATTGTAGTCTTCACAAATTGTTGAATCGCCAAAATTTCTACCCAAAAGTTAATATAATTATACTCTTCAAGTGTATTTGTATGTAGAAGATCACTTTTGTATTGTGTTTTTAACGATCCGAACCGATCATTCCTTAGTGGCTCACTCAAAGATCATCCATGCAAAAAATTAACTCAATTGGAGATGTAGAAGTTAGGTTTAGCATTTAGGATGTATGAACGATCTTGATTCTTATAATAATAATCGAACGGGTAGATGAACTCCGATTGAGCCGATTTTTTCCAGGGTTGATCTTTGAGTATGAACATATATGAAGAATGGCTCTGATTGTGATAATCACGTTGGGGTCTTCACAATTATTGAAGCTACAAGGTTTTAATGAAAGAGTTGATATAATTTTATTCTTCAAATGCAAAAACCACTGATTTATATGTAGAACCTTATATGTCGATTGTGTTTTTAACGATCTGAACCGTTCATTTATTAGTTTGTCACTCAAAGATCATTCCTCTAAAATATTAGGTCAATTGGAGATCTAGAAGTTTGGTATTGGAGCTCGAACGTATGAACGATCATGGTTCATAAAAAAATTCAACTTTGGGCGACGAAATGTAGCTTTAGGCGACGAACAGTGCGTCGCCCAAAGTCTGAAATTATGGCGGGATAAAACGGTGCCCTAAAGTCAACAACTTTGGGCGACGAACATGAATTCGTCGCCCAAAGTGACTTTAGGCGACGAATTAACATGTTAGTCGCCCAAAGTCACTTTGGGCGACGAATTCATGTTCGTCGCTTTAATATACTTGGGGCGACGAACATGAATTCGTCGCCCAAAGTGACTTTGGGCAACGAACGTGTTAATTCGTCACCTAAAGTCACTCTGGGCGACGAATTCATGTTCGTCGCCCCAAGTCTTTAAGTTTATACCCATTTCTGGGTTCACTTCAGTCACTCTCGCTCACTCACTCCCTCACCCTCGCAGCGCCGCAGTCACTCTCGCCTCCTCCTTCAGTCAGTCACTCTCGCCTCCTCCTTCGCTCAGCTCTCACTCTCTCCTCCTCCTCCTCCTCCTCCTCCCTCCTTCCCCGAAACCCAAAACCCCCCCCATCGGCAACCCACCCCCCCCCCCGAGAACCCACCCCCCCTACCGAAACCCACCCCCCCCATCGGAGACCCACCCCCCCTCCCCTGAAAATCCACCCTCGCCGAAACCCACCCCCCCCCGAAAACCCACCCCCGCCGAAACCCACCCCCCCCGAATACCCACCCCCGCCGAAACCCACCCCCCACCCGAATACCCCCCCCACCCGAAAACAGGTCACCCAAAATCCCCCCTCCAAGCCGAAACCAGCTCGATCAACACCCCCCCGAAACAGGTTTTTTTTTTTTTTTTTTGAATTTATGGTATTTTCTGGGTATTTTTTGTATTTTTTGTTTTTTATGGTATTTTCTGTTTTTTTTTTGGTATTTTCTGTTTTTTATGGTATTTTCTGTTTTTTATGTTTTCTAATATTGTGGATTTTGTACTTGTTGTGGATTTTGCATAAATTGGTTGTGAAATTTCTGATTTTAGTAGTAATTAGTTAATGTTGTGGGTTTTTTTAATTTAGTGGTTTGGTTGTGAAATCTGAATTTAGATTGATGTTGGGCTCATATTTGACAATGATTTATTTTTTTGGTGAAGAAAAGATATTGTTGCATTTGTTGTGAAGGATAATTGCATTTTTGGTGAGGTATGTGTTTAATCTATCTTTTGGTTAAGTTTTTGTATGATTTAGTATTTAATGTTTCATATATAATTGTATTAAATTTTTGAGTGAATTAGTTTGTATGTTAAAATTAATTACAAAATTGATTAATTAATTTGTATGTTTTTATATGCTAAAATTTAATAGTTTGTTTGTATACTTATATGTATATTGTTAGATTAATTATAGTTTAGTTTGTATGTTACATTTAGTTTAGTTGTAATTGCAAAATTTCCGATGACGTAGTCCAGCACTCCTCGAGTACTGGGTGAGGTCATGTGGCACGAAGCGCTTGTGCGAAGTTATCAATCGATAACTTTGTACATTTAACTAGTCGTGCAAAGTTATCAGTGGATAACTTTGTACACTAAATTTAAATTCACCTTAGACCCGTTAGAGAGTCTATTGGACGCGCTCCAATATGATTCTTGAATTGTCCAAATTACCTATGGACAGTTTGGGAGTGCACAATTATGTGTTGTGGTTAACGGTTCATGTGATGTGGATTAGTTAGTTTGTTAGTTTTTAAATATAAAATTTAGTTTAATTACAAAATGTAGATTAATTAGTTTGAGAAATATAATTTAGTTATAAGGTGAAAGGCAATGGAGTCAGCTCCCAATGATGTAGTTCAGCCATCCTCGAGTACTGGGAGCCCTTCTATGCCACGGAGGGCCCGTCGATCTCACCGCTCTAGTCAGGTCACCGCTTCCGCTTCCGCTTCATCTACTGCGACGTCATCCACTGCGACGAGGGGACCATGTAGTGGGTTGAAGTCCTCTCGGATCGTGCGCAGTACTGGGGCGCGGATTCCAGTCATGTGTGTGCAAAACGGCCGACGACCGTTAGATCCTAACGTTGAGAGTTTGTTCTCGCATGATGTGGGGGCTATTATTCGTGCCGAGTGCGCCATGGTTGCAACCACTTGGAAAAAATTGCCGGCAGAGATTCAACACAAAGTGATCCGCTCCATCTCAGTGAGTATATAGCTCAATAATTAATTCCAAATGATAAATTTGATCATTCATAACAATCTAATATTTTTTTCAGGTTAACTTTGACATTCAGATGGATGATCCCCTCACTGTCACGTACATGACAGATTTACTCATCAAGTCCTACAGGCAGTGGAAGCACGAACTACACGTGCATTTCAAGGGATTTTCGTCGGCAGTTGAGGCATTGGCGAACCCCCCTATGGAGTTGGTAGAGCGGTCTGACCAGTGGCGTTTTTTGTGCGATCATTTCATGAGTCCGTCGTTTTTGGTACGTTTTATCATCTTAAGACTTTAAAAAATCGATTATTGTTTTGTTATTCTATTATTGTATACATACACTAACATATTTATAATTTGCTTAATATTTAACAGAAGAAGTCGGTCGCCAACGCCAGAAACCGGAAAGGGAAGCCGTTTAACCATCATAGTGGTCCGACGCCCATCTCATATCGAGTGGAGTCGCGATGTCGGGTACGTCATTATTTAATTTAATACATATATATTCTTTAATATTGGTTGGGTTTTTGACAAAATTATTTTCTTTTTCAGCGTGGGTCGCAATTCCCGGAGATAGATACTTTCGGAGATATCTATGTTCATCCCGGTTGTGATGCGGCCAAGGCAAAACATGTTAGTTTTTTATATTTTAAAATTCATCATATAATTTTTTATATATATTTTTCTAATTGGTTACTTGTATATATAACATTTTGAAGGATGAGATGGTGGCCAACTCGAGAATATATTTGGAGAGCTTGGCCGATCAGCACCCTCCGGGTACTCCGTTGGAGTCGATTCCAGTACCCGATCCCGATGTCGGACTTCGCATTATGATAGACTCACTGGGTGTTAGGCCCGGTAAGGAAATACGCGGCATGGGATATGGGCGGATTCGTGATGTTCGATCCTCGTCTTCATCTTCATCTTCGTCTCAGCCATCTGCAGTCGTCGCAGGGTTGTCCGCTCAAGTGAAGAAGTTGCAGGAGGACTTACGAGCTGAGAGAGCGGAGAAGGAGGCGTTGTATGCTGCATTAACCAAGGCGATACCTGGGTTTGTCCCGCCACCATCTTCTCATCAACCTCCGTCAGATATGAATGATGATGATGCTACTAGTTTAGAATAGATTGACTATATATATTAGGGTTAATTACCACTTTGTATGGATATTTTGATATATAAATTTATGAATTTTTTTTTATATAGTTTTTGAATAAAGAATTTTTTTTTTAAATATTAAATTTAAATATATAATTTAAATATAAAAAAACAATTTTTTTTTAAAAAAAAAATGTTTGGGCGACGGACTTTTTCGTCGCCCAAAGGGTGTTTGGGCGACGAACAAAGCTATTCCTCGCCCAAAGCATGTTTGGGCGACGGAATTTTTCGTCGCCTAAACATGTTTTGGGCGACGAAAGAGGGTATTCGTCGCCCAAACCCTATTTGGGCGACGAAATTTGTCCGTCGCCCAAAGCACGTTCCAGCGAGGAAATTAGTTATTCCTCTCCCAAATCTTGTTTAGGCGACGGATAATTTCGTCGCCCAAACATGCGTTGGGCGAGGAATAAGTGTGTTCGTCGCCCAAACCTTCTTTGGGCGACGAAATTTGTCCGTCGCCTAAATATTCTTTGGGCGACGAATTTTATGTGTTAGGAGACGAAAAAAATCCGTTGCCCCAGGTGTCTTTGGGCGACGAAATTTAGAAGTTCGTCGCCCAAACTCTTGGGCGTCACATTTTGGGCGTCCAAACGCTCGACGAACGCATTTCGTCGCCCAAACGTTTGGGCGACGAATTTCTACTTTGGGCGACGAATTTCGTTCCTCTCCCAAACCCTTTTTTCTTGTAGTGAATATTGGTCAGACAAACAAGAAAAGTTAAAGTCCTTGACTTAGTTCAAGTAGTGAAAGTGGGTGTGGTAAAGGTTAGGATTAGGCTAGCTCCAGAGTTCGATTCCTTCTAATATAATAATAATAATAATAAAAGCTTAATTTCACTTTTGGTCTTTGTAGTTTGAGTTAGATTTCATTTTGGTCTATGTAGTTTCAATTGTTATGATTTTGGTTATGTAGTTTACAAATTATTGCAATTCAAGGACACGTTAATATTTTTATCAATTAATTCGTTAAATTAGTCATTGAATTATTAACAACATGTAATATACATGATTAAAATCGAAATAGTTTGTAAAGTACATGACAAAAAACATAAAAAATTTGACGATTTAATAAATGAAAATGCTAAAATGTCGTTGAATTGTAACAATTTATAAATTATATGATAATAATTATAACAATTGAAACTAAAGTAAAATTTAACTAAAACTATAGGGATCAAAAATGAGCTTTGAAAAAAAAAAAAAAAAAAAAATCGCAACTCACCCTTGATTCAAAACAAAAGCTTTTTCATCGTCAATTCGTCACCATCAAAGAAAGGCCAGCCTCCTGTATCTTCTTCAATTCAAGTATCTCTACTGTATACTGATCTGGGTTAAAGCAAAAGGCAAGTCGAAAATGGAGAGCAGTGAAGAAGAGGACGACTTCCCATCCATAGAGAGCATCACTCCCCAGTCCAAAGTTGACTCTCTTTACCAATCCCACACTGAAAAGGTTTCTTCTTCTTCTTCTTCCCTCTTTTCCCTCCCTCCGTAACCCTTTATTTGGTTCATGCCAATTTGTTGCAAATGAATAAGGAAAATGCTTTTTTCTTTTCTCCCAGTTTTAATTTCACATGTTTTCTTTCATTTTGTTGGCGATAAATTATGTTGGAAATTGTTTTCTCTAGCTCTTTGAGTTGCTTGAGGATTGCCATTTCAAGTTAATCAATGATATTGAGCATACTTATTTGTTTGTATATATTCTTCGATGAATTAAAGTACAAATTGAGGGAACAGTTGTAAATGTCATCTGGGTAATGTCTATTTCGAGCTATAGTTGTGCCAATAGTGAATAAGCAGGCCTTTCATTGGCATTCTGACCATGTTTTGCACTAGAGTGATTTTAATCAGTGATAAATTGTTTCCTGGCATTCTAAGCGTAAGTTGTGTATTGGTGCATTTGTATTTAGGACTCACCAAGGATTGTTCCCTTTACAATCCAACACCAAAAAGGTTCATCTTTCTCCTAATTGTATCCATTGTATAAAGGATTGCTCACTATTTTTACTCTATTATATTTTGGTATCGTACTGAATAAATTACTTCAGCGTATCTTGAATGCATTCTCATAGGCAATAAGTTTACGAGTTCTCAAGAGGTTTTTAAGTACTTAAAGGGGTGACAATTAGTGTTTGGTTGTGTTAGTATATGGGAATAGGAATGGCTACTTGCAATTAGTTTTGGGGCTATTTGATAGTGTGGTTAATTTTGGATTCCAAAGGGTTGGTTATTTCAGAAAATTTAATGTTATAAACTTAAAACTAAACTAATTAGGAAAGTGAACAGGAATAGAACATACACATCAGACCTAAAGTTCCTAGACATATCACCTCTGATTAGGGCTGCATTACACCACTATTATGAAATATTGATGGGTAGGTCAAGTAATATAAAATTCTTTTAAAACATTTTTTTTGGGGGGGGGGGGTGGTGGTGGTGGTGAAGAGTTTGATGGGTGGTAAGAAGTTAATAATAACACCACTCTTATGAAATATCTAGGGAAATGTACACCAAACCAAGTCTAAATTATGCACATAATAGTTCAGCTAAACATCCATCTGTAAACAAATGTGCTAAAATATGTTTAAACACCCACACCACCCACACTAACGCTCTCACTTATAATTTTTCTTTTATTTGCCCTTTTGGAATACTAGGGTTAAGTTGAGGCATGCATGTTTAAATTAAGAACTTCTGTTGCATTCCATTTTGTCGTTAACTTGTAAAGTGATGCTGCTTCTGTTTTTGGTGCTGCCTCTGTTGTGATATTATAGTTGCTATTTTTGCTGTTACTTTAAAGCATACACATAATCTAGGAGGGAGGATAATGACATTCCTATAACCCGTACATATATATTGTCTACGCAGGGAATTAGAAAGCTATGTTGTGAGCTGTTAGATTTAAAGGATGCAGTGGAGAACTTATGTGGAAATATGCGAACCAAGTACCTGGCTTTTTTGAGGTAATATAATAACACTGAATCATTAGTATATTTGTTGAACAATAAAACAATTATTAGTATAAGTCTGATCAGTTTCCTATCAAAAATAAATAAAAGAAAACTTGACAAAGTTGTCCATGTAAGAAGTCTACAAGTTGGACATATATGATGCTTGCTATCTTGGGATTTATTATTGTTTTGTGGTTGTGGGCATAGGGGAAGAGAATACAGGAAAAAGCTTTAAGGAACAGAGTTTGCCACATACAAATTTCTTTGTATTTAACAACATATACACAAACAATAATATTTCTCATTGATCCTGTAGCATTGTTACAGATTTTCAGGTTCATATGTGGTCCAACTCAACATGGGCATCAAGGGCCTCTAATGTGGACAAATTATCCATTATGAAAAGTTTTATAGGTAACCCGATGAGAATTTCAAAAAGAGTAAAGCAATAAAAAATATATATTAAGTTATTGACTACATAAAAAAGACTTTTCCGGGTAGCAAAATGACTAACATGTGGATGTGACTCAACCAACGAAATTGACAATTTGAAGCAATGGGGTTCATGAAGGATATGTGAAAACTAACATGTTAGGTTCTGAGTAGGTGTAAATTGCTTCGTTTTCAATCAATTTTAATTAGTTCATTAATCTTGTTGTATCCATGTATGCATGATTTAATCTTAATGTTAATTATAGGATTTCTGAGGAGGCTGTAGAAATGGAGCATGAGTTGATTGAGCTCCGAAAGCATATTTCAGCTCAAGGGATTCTTGTGCAGGATTTGATGACTGGTGTATGCCATGAACTGAAAGAATGGAATCAATCCAGTAGTGAAGTTCAGCAAAATCCTGAGATTTGTGAACTTCAAGATCCCTTGCCAAATGAAGCAGATGATCCCAAGATATTTTTGGAGAAAATTGATGTTCTCTTGGCTGAACATAAAGTGGAAGAAGCACTAGAGGCTTTAGATGCTGAAGAGAGAAACTCTCCAGAGCTGAAAAGCTCCGGAGATACTTCAGCAACTGAAGGATCCTCCTACAGATCTGATTTCTTGAAAAGAAAAGCATTGCTCGAGGATCAGCTAGTTGAGATTACTGGACAACCTTTTGTTACTTTCTCTGAGTTGCAGAAGGCCTTAACTGGGTTAATAAAGCTTGGGAAAGGTCCTTTGGCACATCAGTTACTGCTGAAATTTTATGGGTCCCGTCTTCAAAAGAGCATTGAGGCTCTTTTTCCTTCTTGTTCGTTCTGCCCAAAGACCTATGCAGCGACATTATCTAAGCATGTATTTTCTTCAATCTCACTGGCAACGATGAAATCTGGTTTAATATTTGGTGATAATCCTGTTTATACAAACAGAGTTGTTCAATGGGCAGAGTGGGAAATCGAATACTTCGTACGATTGGTGAAAGAGAATGCACCATCGTCTGAGACGGTTTCTGCTTTATGTGCAGCTAGCGTCTGTGTTCAGGCTAGTCTCAACTACTCTTTGATGCTGGAACGGCAAGGCCTGAAACTGTCAAAATTGATTTTGGTGCTGTTGAGGCCTTTCATTGAAGAAGTCTTAGAGTTGAACTTTAGACGGGCTAGAAAAGTTGTTCTTGACTTTGCAGAAGCTGATGAGTGCATGTCATTTTCACCTCGCTTTGCACCTCCATTGTCTGCATTTACAACTTCATCAGATGGTGTGCTTGTTGATAGTGGGATAAGATTTATGGGCATTGTTGAAGTAAGTTTGTCTCATACTAATATGTTTACCAATAGTTTTTATATTCATGTCCTTGTACCAACACAAGCATTATATTCAATTATGCTGGTTTTGTTAGGTTTTATGTTGAAGATTGAACCTGAGGAATGAGATGATGAGAAAATTTCAGACCTGATATATTGGAATATTAAAGATGAAATGATGAGAAAATTTCAGACCTGAGATATATTGGAATATTAAAGTAATTTTTTTTTTAAGTTCTATGAATAAAGAAAATGGTAGAGGAATACTTAACTTATCTTAAGTTGATTTAACAAAGCCTTGATTCTAGCTACTCATGAGAGGGAAAAATTGAAAAATGGTCCAAATTATTTCTTCATTAGTTTTTTCTTTTGGGGGTTATTCTTAGATCATTCCTTTTTGGTTCGATTGCTCTTGCACTCAACTGGACTTTCATAAGCTTTTGATGCGCAATAAATATATTGGAAGTAAATGTAATTTTACATGCATACCCTTACCTCTTTAGACTCTTCATCTATGTACGTGAATAAGTATGCAAGCGTCTTTTACTGTTTCTGTGTCTTATCTTGTATGTGGGCACATCTGATATGTGTGTGTCAATCAAATTGTAATGAATTTGCTATTTGGTTCTGCAATATACTGTTCTTTCTCTCTCTCTCTCTCTCTGTACATATGCACTTGAATTGGCTCTTTTGAGTACTAAAGTGCATGGATGCATTACTAATTTGTAAGCAATGACTCATTGATCAGTTCATAATGTTGTGTTGGTGGTAAAAAAATTTCACAGGATATGTTGGAACAGTTGACCCACTTGACCATTTTGCATTTTGGGGGAAACATCTTGAGTAGGATCGGACAACTTTTTGATAAATACATGGATGCTCTAATTAAAACTCTACCAGGACCATCCGATGATGACAATCTTACAGAGCTGAAGGAAGTTGTAACCTTTAGAGCTGAAACAGATTCGGAACAGCTTGCCATTTTGGGAGTTGCATTTACCATTTTCGATGAACTACTACCGAAGGCTGTCATGACCGTTTGGAATTGGCAGAGTGAAATTGGCGAATCAAAAAGTGGACCTGCTGAAAATGTCACGCCTAATCCAAGCACTTCTACAGAGTTAAAGGATTGGAGGCGCCATCTTCAGCATTCGTTTGACAAGCTAAGAGACCATTTTTGTCGGCAATATGTCTTGAGCTTCATCTATTCGAGAGAAGGAGAAACACGATTGGATGCACAAATATATCTAAGTGGGAACGGGGATGATATGTTTTCAGACTCTGACCCTCCTTTGCCTTCACTTCCGTTTCAGGTCTTCTTTCTTCCTTCACTATGCTCTACGTATACACGGTTTTCCATCTTATAATAATATTTTTCTTATTGTCTATCTATTTTCAAATTTATGATGTTCTTTTCAAATTTATCCATTTTCAAATTTGTGTCAAATTTATGATGGTCTATCTATTTTCTAGATGTTCTTTTTACACTAATGCAAGAGCAGCCCTAACAAATGCTTGTTGTGGGCATGTTTCTTGTGAGGAATTTATTGTTATTAACTTATTATTATTTAATATTTTTAGTGTGTCCCTTTATAATGCCATTAGAAAGTTGAGTTTATTTTTCCTATAAGCACTGTATATCTTCAAGTGATCATTCTTTTGCACTGTATAGGACTTCTCCACAGTAATGAGATTTTGTCCTATTATTGCAGGCATTATTTGCAAAGCTGCAGCAATTAGCAACTGTGGCCGGAGATGTGTTACATGGAAAAGAGAAAATACAGAAAATTTTGCTTGCTAGGCTAACAGAGACGGTTGTAATGTGGTTGTCTGATGAACAAGAGTTTTGGGGTGTCTTCGAGGATGACACATGTCCTCTTCAGCCACTTGGTTTGCAGCAGGTAGTTATATCCTTTCAAACTGTCAATTTTGATGGTAAAGTTATTTTACTTTTGCGACTTAAAAGTTAAAACTGATTTAACTTGGAAAGTCTGGAATAGGCTTTCATTTTTCTTTTTTGTTGTTTTCTGGAAAAATGCTCCAATATTTAGATATCATTGCTTTTGATAATGGGGAAAAGTGTTAACATTGTATCCTGAAATGGATCAATGACTTTCATGATTCATCATAGGATTGAAAGCATGAAATAGTGTAAAGTTACAAAGTGGAAAAATTGCAGTAGGAAAATACTACATAATTTGAGAGCCTAAATTAAGCATGGCTTCACGATAAAATAAAAAGTAATTGAGTGAGAAACCTAAGAATAAATGTACAAGCCACTAAGCTCCTACCTTTTTGACTGGGTGGGTGGTTATTACTGTCTTTAGAATTTTTGACATGATAGGTCATTGCTTCATCTCTTCTAAAATCATCTTGGTTAATGAAATTGGGAAAGGTTCAAATATGTAGGCTTAGTGGACCCTCGAGTTTGGTGTGTGGTGCCAGCCAGAGTCCTGAATTGAATGTGCTCTCTCTCTCTCTCTCTCTCTCTCTCTCTCTCTCTCTCTCTCTCTCTCTCTCTCTCTCTCTCTCTCTCTCTCTCTCACGTGGGCGCATGCACACACATGCACAGAGTTTAGCTAATAATCAACTTCTTGTTACAGTTAATTCTTGATATGCACTTCACTGTTGAAATTGCACGTTTTGCGGGGTACCCATCAAGGCAGGTGCACCAAATTGCATCAGCCATAATTGCTCGTGCTATCAGGGCCTTCTCTGGTAGAGGCATAGAACCACAAAGGTAAGTTGTGTGTATGAGGGTGGCCCTGTTTTCCTATTTTTGGTTCTTTCTCTGATTTTAATCCCAAAACTTACTTCTTTTCATCAGTGCACTCCCTGAGGATGAGTGGTTTGTTGAAACTGCAAAGTCAGCCATAAGCAGACTACTTTTAAGAGCAGAGGGGTCAGAGACATCCGAAATTGATGAAGATAACATCACTCTACATGACCATATTGTCCTGGATTCAGATGACAGTGACTCGTCCCTCTCAACAGTAGAGTCTACTGAGTCTTTTGCTTCTGCGAGTATGGGTGAACTTGATAGCCCGAGCCATTTTGACGATTCAGAGGGTTGAAAGCTTTTTCTAGGCCATCAAAAGAAAAAGAAGAGATTTCGTTTTGTAGGGAAGTATGCTCACTCATATTCTTGATCAAGTTCAAAAGTTCTCGTGTATTAATGAATGATCATTGTAGTATTGTTATATAAAAGCAGGTTAAGTAGTTAAGCATGTTGAAAATTTCAAGTATTACCAATTCGGCTTTCGTTGTCATTTTCTAGTTTATATTTATTTTTTATTTTTTAATTTCTATTTACTTAAATTTTCGTTTTCCCAACTTACATGGAACATACATGCTCGCTACGATAGCCATGTGAGATGGGGTTGTTTGGCTTATAATAGTTCTTTCCAATCATAATTTGATTAAAATTTATAGAAAATGTTGAAAAACTCCCCTGCAAGAGTTTTTTTTGACAAAATAATTTAGACGCTTGGGCAACAATTACAATCATATTTTTCCATTTTTTAAGATTGTTTTGTTTGAACTTTCTTATGTGTATCAGTTTTTGCATTAGTATATTAATATTTCATAAGTAATTCGTATAATTATTATTTTCAAGAAAATGTTCCATATTATTAATCAACGTTTTGTTGTGTATTGATGGCGTTCAAACCTGACAAATAGTTTTAGAAGACTCAACAAAAATTTCAAATTATATCTTGTCATTTGTTTTCACGTCAGAAAAAAAATGTGAAACAATTAGTACTATTGGAAAAAAAAATTATGATTAAATACACTTGTTATAACATAGATGGATTAACTAATCAAAAAATAAATAACATCGGTGCCTATCGAAAAGTTCATGATAATAAATTAAAATTAGAATAAATCTCGCTTCCTCCGATATAAAAAAAATGACTATAAATTTATATATTTTGTTTATTAGTATTATTACAAAATCAATTATGTGGTCAAAATATATTTAAAACTATATAATTAATTTTAAATGGGTCAAAATATAACCCTCTCCAGTGTCCACCCCTGCTATTCGCGATTGTAACAGCCGTCTGCTCTGCCTCCCGCCGCAAACACCCTCATCCTCATTCTGCGTCTGAGACTGAGAGAGAGAGAGAAGCAAATGGGAAAGACGAGCTACAAGAGGCTTTTCGGAAGCCAAAACCTGAGACAACGGCTTCTATTGGCTGCGCTCGCGTCCACGCCAGTTCTAATCGAGGACATACGCACCGACGACACATGGCCTGGTCTCCGTCCTCACGAGGTCTCCTTCCTCCGCTTGCTCGAGAAGCTCTGCGATGACTGTGTCGTCGAAATCAACGAGACCGGTACTACTACTGCAAAAACACTTCATCTTTATACACTATATACGAAAATATACGTACATGTAGCTCAATCACTTAATTTATTCTGTGTGAGGGTTTTGAGTGTTGTTTTGTGTCTGTGGGCAGGCACAAAATTGAAGTTCAAGCCTGGGATAGTTATGGGCGGGAGGAATCTGGTGCACGACTGTGGTCTTAGTCGCTCTATTGGTTATTTCTTGGAGCCATTGATTGTGCTTGGTCTCTTTGCCAAAAA
This sequence comes from Dryas octopetala, assembly GCF_963921425.1. Classification (NCBI taxonomy): domain Eukaryota; kingdom Viridiplantae; phylum Streptophyta; class Magnoliopsida; order Rosales; family Rosaceae; genus Dryas; species Dryas octopetala. The sequence continues at coordinate 8,713,017 of NC_141366.1, forward strand.
ACCCCTTACCATTAGGCTTAAAGGTACCACCTTTTTTTGTGAGCCTTGCGTTTGCTTTGTTTATTTATTGCTTTGTTTATTGGTTTGCTTGTGAAATTAATGAAAACTTTTGGTAATATTAAGAATTCAGTTTGTTAATTTAATCTGGATTCTAATAAATGTAGATGGTTTTTTTAACAATCGGTTGCTTTAATAAGAATAATTTTGGAACTTGCAAGTGGTTGCCAACTGATTTATTGAAAACTTACAACCCAACTATCTAGTTCTAGCAGAGAGTTTTTTTTTTTGTATTTGAATTTAAGCTGGTTTGAGTATACATTGTTATTAAAAGCCTCAATCACGGTCATGCTTTTGTTCTAAATGTGAGGAACAAAATTTTAACAACATTCTCATTCTTTTAACATCATGGTTTTCTTATACAACATTCAGTCACAGATCAACATGGGCAGAGGAAAGCTAATTTCTAATAGTTTTTATTTTTGTCATCCATGCTCTATTCTATCTGGTATCATACTATTTATAAAAAAATGACCTAACCCTATTCATTAACTGAAAAAAGGGGACCTGAACATATGCATAGTAGAGCACAGTAAATTTGGGCTTTGAGAAGATGCTGCCACTTAAAGTGAGTTACATATTTTTCTTTCAGGAATTACAAATGATTCAAGGGATCCATCTGTTGATACCTTCCGGTCCACTACCTTGCCCATGTTACAACGCTTTGGAGTTCCCTCAGAAGGGTTGGATCTAAAAATAGAGAGTCGTGGATGTCCTCCTAATGGAGGCGGTGAAGTTGTTTTGTCAATTCCAGTTGTTCAAAGTCTAACTGTGAGTTTCTGCGACTTATGGGATACTATCTATTTTTCTTTTCTCTTTTTTCTGTTTTGTTTACATGTTTTTCTCTGCAGGCAGTAACCTGGACTGATGAGGGGATGGTTAAGAGGATTAGAGGGGTTACGTTCTCAACGAGAGTGTCTGTGCAGTTTGAAAATACCATGCTATATGCAGCTCGTGGAATCTTTAATCCCCTGCTTCCAGATGTACACATATTTACTGACCATAGATCTGGCCCACAAGCTGGAAAGTATGTTTTCAACTTTTGCTAGATATGAGATACATTTGATGGAATTGTGAAGTGTTTTTTGAGTTTTATTATATTGAAGTGGTAGTAAGTTAGTAATACTTAGGCTCATACGGGTAACAATGTAATTTATTGCAGTTCACCTGGTTATGGAATTTCACTGGTTGCGGAAACAAATACTGGTTGCTATATCTCTGCTGATACCACAATTTCTTACGCCCGTGGGGGAGAAACAGCTGAACTTGAAGATGAGGAGGAGAAAGAGCTGATGTCTCCAGAGGATGCCGGTGTAAAAATTGCTTCTGTTCTGTTTGGGGAGATTGAGCAGGGTGGAGTGGTAGATTCAACACACCAGGTTTGTGATTTGATGTTTTGTACTCCTTCCATACTGGCTGAATTCTGTCTCATTTTTATTGGCCTTAGAACCTTCAGTCAGTCCAGAAGAAGTAAGACAAAAATGGGGGACATATGCAGTAGAAGGAAAATGTTGATTTTTTGGCAGTGGATGAAATGAAAGAAAAAATTTTCCTAAATGAAAGATGTGACAAAATTTAATCAGCGGAAGGCCCCTAAAATTCTCGACTGATTTTGTTAAGCTTGTCATAGGTGCTCAAAAATATATTGTTTCCCTTTCAGTAATAACTTCCACTTGTCAGGTTAAAGATAACAAAGAAAAGGAGTTGCTGATAACTTGAAATCATTTATGATCACTGTCTACGCCTTTGTCTGTTGCTATCTAATTAAAAAAATAGTGGATTAAAACCTTAAACTAACCACTTGTATTGGTTTTAACCTGAAAAGTATCTCGTCAGACACTTGTAAGATTAAGGCATGTCTTATAAATTTTAATCTAGTTGATTTTATTAAATACAGATTCTGACAATATTCTAGACTGGGTCTCTGGCTGTGTATGGATGCTTACCTTTGTGTAATGTTACTGTGATTATGTTGCTCATGATGTTTGGTAATTTACCATGTTACTCTCTCTCTCTCTCTCTCTCCTGACATTTTGCTGTCATTTTGGTTTGTAGGGTTTGTTGTTTCTTCTTTGTGCATTATGTCCCAAAGATATTTCAAAAGTTCGGGTTGGAAAGCTCTCTCCTTACGGGATAGAAACACTCAGGCACATCAAAGACTTTCTCGGAGTTACATTTGACATTAAGCCCGACCCATCCACAGGGACTGTTGTACTTAGATGTATGGGCAGTGGGTGGAGGAACCTATCTAGAAAGGTCTCATGATAGCTACGATTTCCTATCAGCCAATATCTTTCTTGTGTTCCAAAGTATTGTTGAAAGGCGCCACAGGCATCAGCTGTGGAGGAATACAATATTATGGCTTTATGTCTTTGACCATGTACTCTTAATACAATCATATAAACTTCATTTATCAGGGAGAAGTTTTGTCAATTTTTAACACATTAGTTCAGATTTGTTGAACATCTACTAAAATTGGATAAATGAAGTATCCTAATAAATTATAATTAATGTACCCTACCCCTAATATAGCGGTTCAAATCTCTTCCCTAATCTAGCTGATAAAAAAAAGAAAAGCTCTCCCCTTACTCCTCCCCATTATCCACTTACCCTCTCTACCCTAATCTTCCTTTTTACAAATGAAAAGAAAAAAAAAAAAAAAAAAAAACAGCCATGGCTGCCCATTCGTGTGGACTATTTTTTCCATGTGCCATTTGGCCATTGCGATGAAGGGCCTTGATGTTCTGCTATGGCCTCATGTGTGGACTATTTTTTCTAATTTTGAATGAGAAGTTGAAAAGTTTTCAAGGAAGAGGAGAGTGGTGTGTGAATAGAAAAATGGATGAGATAGAATACCCACGCGAGACAGGCTGGTAGGTTTGGGCCTAAATAATTACCATGGCCCAAATTGTGACCCAAGAGATGTAGATGAGGCCCATCTAGTGCCCATGTAGATTAGGCTGAAAAAGCGCGGGAAAGGTGTCCGTAGGTAGCAAAAGTTTGAAGAAAGCAGATTTGGGGGTTAGGGCTAGCTATTGTCTGTGAGAAGCGAGAATTGGGAGCAAAATGGAGAAGGGCACCCAAGGGACCATAATTCTGAAAAGAAATGGAGAGTCAGAAGCAGAAGAAGAACAAGTGGTGGATTTGAGTGGTCAGGTGCACCTGCTCCCCTGCACCGTCAAATACAATGGCCCTACCTCTGTTTCGGACTACTTCAAACCCAAACCCACTGGTAATTCGCCCTCTTCTTTCACTCATGTACAATCATACATACACATATATCAAATAATTGACTAATGGGTTTTTCTTGGGGTTGATAAAGGGATAGAGTCTGAGGGTTTAAGGGCGCAGGAAGCTTATTTCAGGGGAAGGAAGTTGCAAGGAGCATCCATTCCCATCCCAGATGGGTATTCTGGTATGTCATTATAGTTTCAATCAATAGATTCAGCAACTTGATTTAGACCTCAATGGTTTTGAATGGATGTTTAGAGTGGATTGTTTAATGGTGGTAAGGTAAAGCTTCCAACTTTAGATTTGAGGTCACCGAAAAGCCAATTTCTTTTAAGTTTTAATTGATCAAGTGTCGGCCACTTTTATCTTCCTTTGGTAAACCGAAGTAGGCCAGGTAAGTTTGGGCAGCCATCTTTGGGACCAATTTCAGAATATGTAATACTCTTTGCTTGCCTTTTGATCAAGAGTGTGGAGGGTTCATTCTACAGTTTTTTTTTTTTTTTTTTTTTTATCAATTTATTTTCCTTTCAAGGATAAGTTTTGGTTACCTCACAAATTCTTGGTGCTTCAATCTTTCCATAAGTGCTTTTTGGCCTAATAATCAGTTTCTACTATATGTTTATTACAAATAATCTTCATTACTCAGCATTATCTCTGAAATACCATTGACAATCTTTTCCTTTTTTGATCCATTTATAGTTTTTTTTGGCCCTTCCTTTGAGAGTTTGAGGGGAGGTAGTTGGGTACTGCTGGAACCTTTCCTGGGGAGTAAAGGGTTAAACTGATGTTTTCATTAGACTTTGAAGGGAGTGAGAAATGAGACCCAGAAAGAAAAGCACGTTGTAGATTAATAGGACGTTCAGAATTCAGATGTGCATGTGCTGGATTTGTACACAATTGCTTTCTTGTTTTTATATTATCATGGCAACATGTGATGGTAGTTTTGTTGGATACAAGAGGTAGTGCTTGTCCGACAAAAATGGTCTTATGCCCTATGATACAGTTCAATCTTGCCAGCTCCCCTACCACACTTTTCCCTGATCAAAAAGAGAGTTCTTAGGGACTTGGTGATGAGTGGGTTAGGGAGAGGCTATTAAGAAGTGGCTATCTTTACAAGCTAATGGCTAAGCCTGTGTTACATCTGTTGACTGTTGTGAAAGGGCTATCTTCGTATAATTTTTCAAATGCACAAGCATGCATGGCACACACACATGTTGATGACAAAAGGGCTATCTTTGTATGTTGTTTCAAATGATTTAAATTATATTTCAATTTTTACAGAGTTCCTCTTTAAGAATGATTGTTCTGCAGGGTTTGTCCTAGGGAAGAAGAGTCTTAGCAAGAGAAAAGCTTCTGATATGTCTGAAGGGAACTCAAACTGTTGGGAGATGAATGCGAAATGTAAGAGCATTACATATTGGAATCATGACAGCCTTCCTTCACAGGATGACACATTCCTACGTTGCTTTCACTGGCTTGCTGTAGCAAAAGCTGTAAGTTTGTGCTTGACACCTCATATGGTGGTTGATAAATCTTGACACATCAGTCCATGGCCATGTGTCTTGTGTATGTTGATTGATGATCTGCCTTTACATGTTTAACCTGAAATAGTTATGATTACCTGTCAATAGTTATGTTGCATGGAGTCCTTTGCTTTCTAAGCTATTATCTACGCAATATACGTAGGAGCTGTTTTACAAAAGTTTCATATGTTGATCCCACATAATTCTGCTAGCAGTTTAATAATATATATTGTTGACAAATAATAAAGTTATTATTTGAAGGGTTTTCACCTATTCTTCCTTCCACTGTACATGAGATCTCTGTATATGACTGCAGATGCATGAACCAGCAACAGCCGAAGATTTGGTATCTGCATCCGCTACTCTGGAAAAGATGAACTGATTAAGAAATGTAGGAAGTATTGTATCTCTTTAAGCTCTCGGTACAAATAGCATTTTTGTATTATGAATGCTTGTAACATTAATATTTAATATATTTCATTGGCAATAGAATCTGATTTAAGTTGTCCTTGAAAGTTGGACGAACTTCCTTATCTTAAAATCAAAGCTTTCATTATATTAGGTAAAAATGATCAACTTAGAATTAACTTGCGTTTTTCATTCTTGTGTCTCTATCAAACACTGATATTTATATCTTAATTGGATGTAGCTGGAATTCCTTGCAGATTAATTTGTAAATGTAGAAGAATCGGAAAGGGAATGATCCCACTCTAGCAGGATCTAACATCAAAGAATGAAACCCAAATTGCATAGTTGGATACCAAGTTGACCAAAAGAATGCATAGCTTGTGTGTGCAAGTGTGAAGTAATGCTGGCTTGCACTTTTCTTTCCATAGTATCGTCGACACAGAAGTTTGTCTATCAAAAGCTTGAAAAATTTATCTAAATGGTGGTTTAGACTTTAGATTATGGTCGGCTTATTACTACCTTCATATTCTTTCAATTCTTCTTGTATTTTGTCGAATTCTTTTCATTCTATTGTCGGCACAGTTAATGTTTCTTTCTCAACATACTCATTTCTCAAGTACGATCAAATTCATCTCATAACAATGAGATTCAACACACTCTAATACGTTCAGCACATAGAAAATTTTCGCTAATCAAATTTCATTAGATGGCAAGAAAAAAAGAAAAAAAAAATTATTAGATAAGTGCTCAATTTGGCTGGATCCATTTTAAAATGCATTGTGTCACAAGAAAATGAAAGTTGCAACTTGCAAATATATCTTAATTAATACAAGGGAGATTTAGAGTTCAGTCTATTTTATGAGTTTTTCTTAGACTAAGATCGGTAGTGATTTAGGGTTTTTAATCAAGTCCTTTTATTTTTCTTCTTTGACAGTTTTATGTTAGGTTTTAACTTTTAAATTTTGGGCAATTCCAGAATTAAAACCCAACATGCAGCCTTTACAAAGCTCACTCTACACCCTAGAAAGGGAAATACACTCAAAATTCTGGAATTAAAATCTAACATGCAGCCTCTACAAAGCCCACTCTACACCCTAGGAAGGGAAATACTCTTCAAATCAGGAGAGAACTTTATTATGAATTAAAAAAATTTTCTTATAAATTTTAAAACACTTCCGATTTTCATCTAAAAACTGTTTTTCTAAAGGAATTAAACCTAATTATCTCTTAATAGAATTAATCATACAAAGAATAGTATCCCAGTATCTTCTGTCACAATTGTACATATATGCCTTTTGCTTATTCCTGTGGTACTTGTCTTTTGAGCCGTCCACGGATGTCAAGTTCTTGGTTATAAAGTAGCGGCCATAATTGAATTAGACAAAGTGTCCAAATTGATGAAGATAAGCTCTGTGACGGTGTACATGGCTTTGGTTGGCATTTGGCAGACAAAGTGTCCAAGTTGATGAAGATAAGCTCTGTGACGGTGTACATGGCTTTGGTTGGCATTTGGCAAAGCCAGCAGGAACGTAGTTTACACCAGACTTGAATTGGATTCCAAACACTCTTCAAAGTAAAAGAGATGCATGGTTGGGCACTTGGGCCTCCCCACAATACCAAAAAACAAAGAAAAAAGATCGATGCATGGTTTACCTAGGGATAAGGACATTATTTTAAATTCCAATTCTCTAGTACATTCTGGACCTACAAAAGGTTATTATTAATTTAGTGCCTAAGATCTTTCTATAATGGATCTAAATTTATTTATATTTTTATGTTGCTAATATGTTTAAAGTTAAAATGACGTGGGTTTTGAAGTTAGACCAACTTAGAGTTAAGCGTTAATTATAAGGGTTTAACATGTTTAGGGTCAAGTATCTTTTAGGTTCTTTTTTGTATACGATTTCTTATGAACATGTTTCACATTGTGTCCAAGACCGTTTGCAAGTAATCAAAAATATATTCTTCTTTTAAAAAGGCAAGGAATCTTGATATTGAGTCCAAAGCAATTAATCACTTGATTCCTTTACATTTCAAATTTTTTTTTTTTGGGCATTTTCTTGTATTGTGGGAGGCATTAGATTCGTCCTCTTTCTTATCCTTGGTATATAAAAGGCTCAGTATAGTATTAGAGGCTATATACATCTTCATCAAAATAGTTCGATAAAATTAAGGAGTACAGGCAGCAGCAGAAGAAGATCAGAAAGCAGACTTTGGTTTTGATATGGCTATGACTAAACCTCATTTTCAAGCAGAGAAAGAAGGAATAAAACCATTACCGGAGGTAATTAAGAGAAGCATGTTAATTATGACTTATGAGGTCACAATTATTTCTCCTATATGTATAAATCATCACGATTAATTGTTAATATTTTTCATTATGTTGCTAAGAAAGTACTGTTCTTAGGGTCCATATATTTGAATGAAATGATTATTTCAAATAAAGAATTTGGATTTGATAACAGTACTGTAAAATTATTTAAAAAAAATTATAAAGCATAGATATAATGTTCGTTTTAAATGAATCATAGATAGAATTAATGTTTGAAATAACTTCATACAATTTGACCAAAGAAAAACTACATACAATGAATAATTCGAAGTATATGTTCAAATTAAAATCTTGATGCATATGGCTCTTGGAGTTAGTCCAAATTGTTAGAGTTGGTGATCGAGGTAATGAGTTAGAATTAGGCTAAATCGAAGGTTCAATTCCTTCTAATGTCACCAAACCAAACCAAATCTTGATATATATGGGATGTAAGAGTCAGTCAAGCTAGCTATTTTATAGCGCGCTATAACATTAACTAAATTCCTAGATATTTGAAATCACTCCTCCAAATGAAACATTAGATTTAAAAAAATACACAATTAATGTACATGCAAGGGTAAGATAAATTGAAATCAAATTTTACACCTTTTAACAATTTTTTTTATAGGATTTTTATTTATCAATCTTAACGTTGGCCGGGTTTAATATTTATTCTAATAAGCTATGTTAGATTAATGTTTACTAAATATGAATCCTACATATATAGACAACGGATATTATTCTCATATCAGATGTATGATACATGATAGTATTCTCATGTCAGATATATGACATGTTATAAATATGGCTTGACTCTTTATCTGAACTCAAACAATAATGCGCTTGATTAGTACGTGGAACAAGAAAACATTTCCACACACACACATATATATATATATGTCCTATAATAAAATTAATTGTATTCATGTTTACAGGGAGATGGCTACATTCTCAAACCGCGAGGACTTAGCATTGTATGGGGCAATGATGAACGCTACTGGAAAATACCTAAATTGTAAGAATAAAACTATTTGTACTATATATATGCATGTACTAACAGTATATTGTTTGCACATTTCTCATAAATATGATATCCCTGTGGGATCCACTTACTCGAGTGAGTCTCACCTCGTCCGAGAGATGTGACCAGCAGATGTAGTATAGGTAGAATTGACATATCATTTTTAGGGTGGCCTATATATATATATATAATCATTTTATATATACACATTTTGGCAGGCCGAATTCTGAAGAACCTGCAGAGCTGATACAGGTTTCTTGGCTGGAAGTAACCGGCTCAGTTGATTTAAAGCCTGGGAAGACTTATGAACTCAGCTTTGTTGTACAACTGGCACCGGATGCATTTGGTTGGAGAGACATACAAGCTTTCTTGATGGCCAAGGTAGGGAAAAAGGGAAGGTACAAATGGACAAGGGTTAAACTGCAGGATCAAAATGGAACCAAAATTGTCATTCCTGATGATAGCCAGAGGTTCAGAATTGAAGTTCCGACTGACGCACCTGACACAACCCTTCATTTTGGTCTCTATGAAGTGTGGAGTGGCAAATGGAAGGGAGGCTTGAAAATTTATCAAGCAGAGCTCAAAGCTGTATAAACTTTTAAAGTTCAATTAGTGTCTTTTCTCTTACATAATACGTATTGAAATATTTTTTACTTTGGGTTTTATGTGTGTGACTAATTAATAATGAAAGTGGGGCCTCTGTAAGGTGATTTGAGTTTATTAAGTACAATATTGCTAAGGTCCTTAGCGTGTATTTGTAATATCACAATTGAATAAATGCTTTTCTTGCATGTATGGGCTTCTTAGCCTTCTTACCATTGCTTAAGCTGCTTGGAAAGTTTTACAAGCTAGAGTGGAATATATATTCAGCATATTCTACAGAACCCAGATAAAACATATATACATTTATTTTTTAAGTTCTCTTCAAGAACATTGGGCTTCATTGCTAATTAACATTTTTTTTTAGCCCATTATTACTGACCGCAGAGTCAGAATCAACTCCAACTATCACATTGAAGCAATCTCTAGCCCAAGCCAGTTGAAGTCTTTAAAAACCTATGGAAAGTCTCTGTTAGACAACTAGCCCCAAAAGCTTAAGTTGTTAGTAAATGGGTCAACAATGTATATCAAGTTTAAACCATTCATCACGTACGGGTCATCGCATCCTATATAGGATGCATATATATATATGTGTGTGTGTGTGGGGAGGCAAACAAATAGATGGAGAGAGACAAACATATAAGTGCAGCCCCACCTTGTATCCTACATTTAGAAAAGAAGTAAGAAATGAGAATTGAAGGTTTCGAATTCATAATCTCCTACAATTTTTAGAATAAGGCCCTGATACCATATTAGACAACCACTAACCCCAAAAACTTAATTAAGTCGTTAAAAAATGGGCAACAATGTATATATGTTAAGCAGAAAATGGGCAACAATGTATGTTAAGCTTATACACCCCATATGTATAACACAGCCTCAATCTCTTGCAATTCCTACATAGAATATAGCTGAAACGACAACAATATTCCACTGACCATCCCAGTTCTAATATTACTTCCTTAACATCAGCTCAACATGTTGACAATTTCTGCACTCAGATTAACATCATCACATTTATCTTTGTGTGTGTATATATATATATATATATATAGGCTCCTTCTATTGAAGTATATTTCAACTTATTTATGTTGAGGTATGACCTTGTTGGGGCCCACACGAGTCGTTTTGTGTCGATATGAATCGTTCGCAAGGATTATCTTCATTGATAGATCATCCTTGCAAAAGATTAGTCAAATCAAAAATAATTTGCCTATCTAATTTTGATAAAACAAATGAACGACTTCATCAAAAATATTTGGTTTGTCTAATTATTTGATCAAAGTTAGACAGACAAATGAATTCCGATTTGGCTAATTTTTTGTAAGGATGATCTATCAATGGAGATGTAAAAAATGAACTATTCGGATCAACACAAAACGACTTGTGTGGGCCCTATAGGGTATACCTCAACATAAATAAATTGAGGTATACCTCAATAGATATACATTAGCTATGTGTAAATTTATACATGAGAACAAATCAATCAAAATTCTAACTCTCATAGTTTAAAGAGTTAAATTTGAAGTTGCAAAGCATATGAGGAGGATGGATTCAATAAACATAGGAGAAAAACTTACATACAACTGTTATAGTAATGTAGCATCACCAATATGAGAGGAGGGAGATTTGAGACATTGAGATTTGGGACCCATTCTCCTCTCGTGTTAATGATGCCACATCAATATTACAGTTCCAGGTAAGTTCTTCTCATAAAAGTACAATGTGGTGAGTTACTGCAACAAAATAGGCACTAGATTTTTCCAACGGCATGAAAGAAAAGTCACCGTAAAAAAGAGATTTAAGCAGTAGAAAGTAGTCACCACATAATGATCAAGCTTGAAAACGTAGGCATTACTTCACAACTATATCAAAGTGGTTTTGCATGTGGTCAAATAATCTCTTTATATATATTAGACATGAATGTACCTTGAGCATTTGAATTTTTCCTTTGCTCAAATTAAGTAAATCAAAATGATCATCATCACTTGTAAACAAGGAATGAAATTTCAAAATTTTCGGCGAAATTTCGCCGAAAATTTCGTTTTTTTGGGTCACCGAAATTTTACCACATACCCAATTATTTTCGGTAATTATTTCGGCGAAATTGGCGAAATTTATCGAAATTTCGGCTGGGTTTGGGGGAAAATGGGCTGGTTTCGGGAAAATTGGCAAAATCTTCGATCTGCCGCCGTGCGGGGTCGTCGGAGCCAGGGAAGCACATGGGCAGACTCACCGTGACGAGAGGAAGACAACCCAGGTGATGGGAGGTCGCGTCGTCGCCGGAAAAGTGAGATCGCCGCCGGAGCTCCAAGGATCGGCCTCAGCTGGTTCGCGACTCGGGGGAGGTTTCTGGGCTGCGCCGCCACCAGGGGGAGGAAGAAGGAAGAACGGCGAGGAGATCTGGGCCGGTCCCGTTGCCAGCCATGGCTGGACGCGCCGCCACGCGCCGGTGGCAAGCGCGGCGAAGGTGAGGCGCGCGCGAGAGAGAGAGAGAGAGAGAGAGAGAGAGAGAGAGAGAGAACCGGGAGAGAGGAGAGAGAATGGGATAAAAATCTGGTTTTTGGGTTTTAAAACCCCTTTTGTAAAAATTACAAAATTGCCCTTTACTTCAAATGTCCGTAACTTTCAAACTATAACTCCAATCGACGCGTGCTACGTGTCTACGAACTCGTAAACTCGAGACCTATCCAACGTGCCCAAAGTCCGAATCAAAAGTCCACTAAATTTAAAAGTTAACTTTGGGTCAAGCCTAATTTAAAACAAAAATAATTAAATAATTAAAATTAAATAAAAACATTTTTAAATTCCAAATAAATTCTCAAAATCCTTAAAATAAATTCTCAAAATATTTAAAATAATTATCTGGAAAATACAGGGTCTCACAGAAAAGAGGCTGGGTGAGGGGGGGTGTGTCGGGGATGGACTGGGTTGGGGGGAGAGAGGCAGGGGGCTGGTGCTTGGTGGGGAAGAATACCCTAAAGGGCCTAAATCATAATATCTTATACCATATGGTCCATATCTTAAAGAACATACAGTATATAGAGTTTAGTGCATAGATTATAGAGTATAAAAAGTATTAGAATATATAGAGTATATAGGGTTTAGTATTAGGGTTAGTGTATAAATTATAGAGTATAAAGAATATACTGATTTCATTATTCATTATACTAATTTTGTTTAACAGTATTTGCCTCCAACGCGCATTATATTCATCTTATATCACATGAAACCTATTATATAATTTGGTTTCTTCAATGTTTTTTATTAATATAGTAGATAATATGTTAAATAAACATATGGTCATGTTTCATTCAAAATTTCCATATTTTGATAACAATTTCCGTCGTTTTTATCTAATTTTATCGAAATCGAAATTTTAATCGAAATTTCCACGAAAATTTCCGTCGAAATTTCCATCGAAAATTTCCTCGAAACCGAAATTTTACTCCTTGCTTGTAAATATTACTTTATAAAAGGGAATAAATGATTCATGTGATGCCTTGTCTTAGAATAAAAGCCTTTCTGCCGAATTTTGGAATATATATGTGATAAACAAACAAAATTTTACCATATGGAATGGAATCAGAGATTTTCTGATATTAGGTTTACTTTCTCTTTCTCCAATCTAGTGCTTTCCTACGCGCGTGGTTGAAATTCCAAAGTTTCACACCCCATTTTGTGCTTTCCTTCCTGCACATGCATTGCATTTCAAACCTTGGCGGTGACTCATGGACATGAAAATCATACATGATGTCATGCTATGAAAATAACTAGGTTAACCCTGTCTTGCTATATATATATTTAAAGTAAAAACAGCATATATTCCATGGTAGAAGTGTGTGATTTGAGATGGGGACAGGGTGGTCACAAGATGAGGCCTCACAGTCACAGCTGCCAAGTGAAGAATCAAGTAAGGCAGTGGAGCAATCAACAGAAGCACAAGCTAGAGAAGCAGCGCAGCTCCCACATAACTATATATATATGAAATTCTATTTGGTGCACTACTGGTGGACTGCAGTACGTTTAGCATGATTGGCATTAAAGCTGCTTGAAATATTCTTTATGTAATACAGTGTCAATTAATTTGTTTTCATGAAGCCATATCAGTGTTTTCAAAAGCGAGCTTCAGGCGCGCCTCAAGGCGCGAGTCATGGCGAGGCGGCGGCCGATTGCGCATGACGTCGCCGGACTGTGTAAAATGACTGAAAGGCGACGGCAAGGCGCAGATAGCGTACGCCTCGCGACGGCAAGGCGGTGAATGGCGACGCTCTGCGGGATTTTTTTTTTTTTTAACTTTCTCAGTCAGGTGGCGCAGAGGCAGTCGACGGTAGGGGCGGCGGCGAAAGTAGAGGAGACAGAGATAGAGAAAAGAGATAGAGAGGAGAGAGATAGAGAGGAGAGATAGAGAGGAGAGAGAAATAGAGAGGGGAGAGGGAGCTCGATCTCTATGGCGGCGGCGGAAATCTGAAGAAGAAGGAGATAAAATTTGAAATTGAAGTTTTAATTAGTTAACCCAATATCTTAAATAATATCAGCAATTCTCAACTTGGCCTCTGACTTCATACAAGGATGTGGCTTCCTGAGTGAGCAAGTCTCCGACCCTTTCGACCACATATGAAACAACAGCCTCAACCATATTAATTTTCTTGTCGATCCAAAAGGGAAACAAATAAACAGATTTAGTTTTCGATCAGATTGATGATATGAGAGATTGAGAGCTTATTAGCAGTACTGATTGAGTGAAGCAATATTCTCTTCAATTCGTTTATGTATGAAGTCCAGTACTCTTAAATAATATCTTCAATTCTCTTCAATATTCTCTTAAATAATATCATAAATAGATATATGTATAAATATATTTTTTGGGACAATAACATATTAGAGTTCGGTGGTCTAGTGGGTAAGGCACTGCTTCTTTACTTGGTTTTGTGTTCGAATCATATTTAGTAATTTGTTTTTCAATCTATTTTTTAGTTAGTTTTTTTTGAGTTTTGGGTCTTATATTCTATATATATATGTTTATATATATATATTTATAATTTTTTTATTATAAAAAATATGTCCCGAAAAGTTTACGCCTTAACGCGTCGAGGCTTACGCCTCGCCTTCTATGACTAAAACGCCTCGCGTCATGTTTTTGTGTCTGAAAACACTGAGCCATATACATCCCACCAATTACTAGAAAATCCAGAATATTGAAATTTAAATGTTGAATTACTTAAGTCACCAAATTTGCACCATGGATGAGGAATGGTGACGGTTGAAATTTAATTGAGAAAAGGTAAAGATAAATGGATTAAGTCACAATATAGATTTAGTTGGCCAAGGTACAATCAACCTTTATAGTAGGTTGCAGCAGCGTGCCACCTTCTGCACAATGGTTTGTTAGAATGACTTAAACTAGTTTGAATGGCCATCAATACAAACTAATTTCCAAACAAGCATGAAATGGCCGGTGATAAAACCTTGAGCAACTAATCAGACATTTCACATATTTGTAGCATAATTAAGCTAGGGTCAACATCAATGTCAGACATCAAACACATAAGTAACCATACCAAGATTGGAGGTGCAGAAGGCCAATTGCCCCCCAAGTCTGTACAACCTTGATTCAGTGGAAAACCTGCTTCAACAGCTCCATGCTGGATGAACCAAAAGAGAAGGGCGAGCCCTGCACATAACTTTGAAAATTTTCATATTTATGCTTCTGTAATGTGAAGCAAAAGAATTCAGAAATCAACCATCATGACTATGATATATTATGATTATTCTTGATTAATATTATTATGAGTCCAACAACTGCTTTATGGTGTATGCAATGGACCTCTCAATCACATCGGCTGAAGGAAATGGCCCTCCCTGGAAGAAACCAGGTACCAATTAATATTCTCAGTTTCTCCAATCCTGTTGAACATTTTTGTCTCGCACTAGTTACAAAGACAATCTCTCATATATGTTGCCATACTATTAATCTGGAGACTGGACCACATGTTCAAACAAGATTAATCCGGCCACTTTATCAATAGTCTAGATTAAGAGTTTGGCAATATAATATCTCATATTATGTTATCACACTTTTAATCTGGACCACGTGTTCAAACAAGCTAGAATTCATTTGATCAATAGTCTAGAGTAAGAGTTTGGCAAATATAACATGCTAGCTAGACTGTCTTGTAATCGATTTCAGAATTTTAGGACAACTTCAGCTCATCTCAATTCTTAACTCTTTCATTGTAGTGGCCGGTGTCTTCATCAATGTGGCTAAACTGGCAAATGTATGTAGGCTAGAAGTGCATGGAAAATTTGAGACCATAAAGCTGTCACCAGGAGCTTCGTATGAAGTAAAATTTGTGGTATTATGGATGGGAAGTTCCAGTGAATATCAGACTAACTCTTCCAGATGGTGACAAGTAAGAATCTAAAATTAGAATGAAGTCACTCCCAGGAGGAGAATGGATAGAGGTCCTGATAGGCAATTTCAGAGAATCACCGAAAAAACTCTGGGGGACATCAAATTTTCGATGTATGAAAATGAAGTATATGACAATGAAAATGAAGTTTATCAAATTAATTGTCATCAAGGGCGTCGTGATTCGGCCTTATTGTGACAATGTTTGGACTTATGGCTGATAGACAAGTAAATTCCAATAAGGATTTCTCTACCTTGTTGGACAATGATTCCTTTTCTAATAAGTCTAGTTGATTATTTCTTATGTATTAAGTTTATGATTCCTTGTATATTAGCTTTATGATTTGTTTTCCTGGTATGATTATGGCACCTCAGTATGTCTGAGGATTCCAATTTTTCCTAAAATCTATCAGTAGCAGCAGAAACTTGTCTGCACACAAAATGAATCTTGAGTTTAATATTAAAGGATGAATATATATATCTTCAGAATCATGGCATCCTGGAGCTATGATATAGCCCAATTTGTTACCACTTTTATTTTGATAACGGCAAGATTTCGTGGTGGCTTATAGTTCTAGTGTCAGTGTGCTTTGCCCCACATCCGTGACAAAAGTTCGACTTTAGTCCTTCTCCTCTAAATCAAAGAGAAGAGAGAGTTTAAATTCAACTCCTCCCATACATTTGATAATTAATCAACAACTTTAAAAAAAATCATTTTTAATTTCAATTCCTGAGGATAGATTTCCAACTTCTATCATACTTGGGGAAAAACCCACTGTAAATATGAAGTAAAACAGTAAAGATAGCTCTTCAATTGTCCATATTGAACCATGCAGTAAGGTTTCCCTTGGTGTCTTCAGCATTTGAATTTCTTCCTCTTGCTCAAAGTAAATTAAGATGATCATGACCACTTGCAAATATTACTTATCAAAAAGGAATAAATAATGCATGCGATGCCTTATCGAATAAAAGCTTTTCTGCTGAATATTGGAATATATATGATAAACAAACAAAACTTCACCATATGGAAATGGAATAAAGGCTTTTCTGATATTCGGATTACTCTCTCTTTCTCCAATCAAGTGCTTTCCTACGTGGTTGAAATTCCAAAGTTTCCCAACTCATTGTGTGCGATCAGCTTGACAATATTACCATGAGAAACAGAAAACTTAAAAAGAAAAAAAAAAAAAAAAAGGGGGGGGGGGATGTTTTATAAGGCATCTTTCTTGGGTTACAACCCTCATCCTCATCCAAACCCCAAATTTCTACCTGCACATCATTTGCTTTCCGAACTTTGGCGGTGACGCATGGATATGAAAATTATACATGATGTACATGCTATTAAAATGACTAAATTAACCCTGTCTTGCTATATATATATAAATGTAAGAACAGCATTCCATGGAAGAACAAGTGTGTTTGATTAACTGAGATGGGGGCAGGGTTGTCACAAGATGAGGCCTCATCACAGTCACAACTGCCAAGGGAAGAACCAAGTAAGGCAGTGGAGCAATTAACAGAAGCAAAGCCTAGTGGCTCCAAAACCATGGCAGTAGAGAAAACAGCTGCTGCTGAGGCCAAGCTCTCAGCTGATCACAACAACCATGAAGCCAGAGCAGTGAAACAAGTTAAGGCAGTGGAGAAAACAACAGCACCACAAGTGAAGCAGCAGCAGCAGCAGCTCCCACATAACTATGAAGCCATTGTGAAAGATGCTGACTCACCCATCAACAAGTCCTCAGTGGAAAACCTGCTTCAACAACTCCATGCTGGAATACTCTTAAACCAAAAGAGAAAGGCAAGCCCTGCATAACTCAGAAAATTTTCATATTTATGCCTCTGTAATGTGAAGCAAAAGAATTTAGAAATCAATCATCATGATTATGATTATGCTTATGATTATTTATTGATGATTAGTATTAACATTATTGCAGAAGTATTGGGTTGACAAGAAGTCCAACAACTGCTTTATGGTGTATGCAAGGGACCTCGGAATCACATGGGATAGAGACAATCGTTACTGGCACTGGCCCTCCCTGCAAGAAACCAGGTACAAGAAACTTCAGTACATATATCATGATTGGGTTCTAAGTTATAATCTCTCACGTTATCTTATTAGACTGTTAATTTGGACCACACATTCAAATAAGAATCCCCTTAATCAATAGTCCATATTGAAGGTTTAACAATATAGCATGTCAGACTATCTGGTGAAAAGATAATTTCCCTTTAATCAACTAAGTAATTGATATTTCAGAATTTTAGTTCTCAATTCTCAACTCTGAGTTTCATTGCAGTGATGTCTTCATTGATGTGGCTGAACTGGTAAATGTATGCTGGCTAGAAGTGCATGGAAAATTTGAGACCACAAAGCTGTCACCAGGAACTCTGTATGAGGTAGCATTCGTGGTAATGTTGAAAGATGCAGTTTGTGGATGGGAAGTTCCAGTCAATGTCAGGCTAACTCTTCCGGATGGTAACAAGCAAGAACATAAAGTTAGTCTGATGAAACTCCCAAGAGGAGAATGGATGGAGGTCCCGATAGGCGAATTCAGAGCATTGCCAGAGAAACTCGGGGACATCGAATTTTCGATGTATGAATATGAAGGTGGGAAATGGAAGAAAGGACTTGTTATCAAGGGTGTCATGATTCGTCCTAAAAACTAAGTCCCAGGATACTCAATAACTTCACTTATGAGCAGAGTTGTAATGTTCTGAGTTTTTGTCTAAAAACAGAAATGAGAGATTGCACATGTACGAAATGATCAGAACGGAATAATGAAACAATGCTACACTTTTTAAGTACTGCCCAACTATTTTCTTAGTTTTGCTTCGATCTCTAAAAATGCAGTTATTTGTGGTCAATCACACCATAATCACCACGGCATAAACACCCACAGTACTACAAGTCTACAACTAGTCAATAACATAACATGCTGTGCCGTATATCATGTTCAATTTATTTGTAATGTACACTGAACTTTGAATAAATCCATGTCACAACTGGCAGTCAGGGAGGGGGGGACTTCATTCATAAGATGGTTACAAAAAGAATTACGGTACAAGAGAGACCACCTTTCTGTTGAAGAGATGTTTTCAGCAGGGTTGGGAAAAAAAAAAAAAAAAGGGGGTTAAGTCTCAGGTGCTTCAAACGTCAGTCCTGTAATTTTCAGGCTTATACCACAAGGAGAAATCAATTCCTTTGCTCTTCAATTTCTCAGTTGCAGGTGCAATCCTTTCCAAAAGCTGCATTTCGCAAAAATATAATTCTATACAATCATTTCCTAAAAACAGATTGCAGATAAAGCAGCAGATAAGACTAACCTTGGCATGCAGCACACCATTGGATACCAAAACAGATCTATCAAATACACAAAATTTTCCACTGTCCATGCAAGTAACCATTCCTCCAGCTTCTTCAACTATCTGCTAAAAAATGCAATAAGAAATTCTATGAATAATTGAAATCAATGTTTTATCCTGTTATCCCCTATGATATTATCAGACTTGTACCCTACTCAGAATTTAGATCCAAAATATAAAAAGGTTCATAGTGACTTGGTCACAAGAACAATTAAGTTAGATTATAAAATATGTAACCGAAAAAATTGAGTGGTAGTTCTCCTACTAATATCAGAAAATGCTGGTACATACCCTGCCAAATTAATAATACATATCGATACACTTGATAGTGGACCAATATGATAAGACTTCTCAACTAATTCCAGTAATGCATGATTCAACCCACCCCATTACGATGTGTGCACATGAGCATAGCTAGACAACCACATGGTAAGATCATGATCATAAAGTAATTGAATAACATTCAATATCTATCAAATATCAGAAGGCTATGTTTGTGCGCCTTAATGCAAACTAAAACAAAACATTACCAAAACACCAGCTGCCATATCCCATGGCTTTAGTCGATATTCCCAGTATGCTTCTACAATCCCAAGAGCTACATGGCACATGTCTACTGCAGCGGCACCAAGCCTTCTAACACCCTAAACATTACAAAAGGGGGATAAGAATAAGAAAAACAAAAAAACAAAAAGTTAAGCTGATAGACATGAAGAATGAGGAGAGAGAGAGAGAGAGAGAGAGAGAGAGGCAAATAGGTAAAAGAATTACTCATAAGGCTCAAACAAAAACAAAATAGCTTAGGACTAAATAGAAAGGTTATTACCCTGCTGATGTCAGTAAACTCTTTAAATAGCTCTATGTTGGTGGACCATGCATCATCGTGTTCATAACCAAATCCAGTAACAAGAAGAGATCGTTCCACCTGAAATGTGAGCCTCAATAACATAAAAAAGGGTTTCATGAGATAGTTCATCTTCCTCTCTTATACCTCTTCCAGTTTCTATCTTGCTACGGTGCTACCTTTATGCCTAACACTTTGGTGGTTGTTGGATTTCTGAAGTAGATTCGGTTGTGATAATCTCAACAGAAGGTCTGTGTCATGGTTCTGTACTTTTATTTATCCTATTAGATTGGGAGACATGTTCACAAGGGCCCCTAGTATGACTCATCTTTCTGATTAGCATAACAAGCTAGGCAAGATAGATATCTATGCTAAATCGTAAGGAGTGTTATAGTGCTGTAATTTATTTCAGAGACAAATAGCAATAGGATCCAGCCTCTATAAGTGATTTTGGCTCTCAAGTCAGTTTTCTCTTTGGAATTATCTAACACAACATGCCTTGTCAAAATACCGCTGCAAATATTCTACCATCACATAAGATTCAGACACAGCCATCCCTGAAAAAGAATATGATTGGTATAGCTACAAAAAGTCAAATCTTTTTCAATAAAAGGAATACTAACCTTATCCGTTTGGCTCACGTGAATTTTTTGACCATTACAAAATGCTCCCCCACCTAACATAACACAGATTATCAATCCAAGCTTAAGAATATAATTAACTTTGAAAATCAAATAAAGCAGAGATAGAACTATTTAGACCAAATTTTCATACCAGCACTAGCAGAAAATGTGCGGGTATTCCAACACATAGGGCCCCCAACAAACTCTACCTGAAAATATAATTGAAAAAACCAGTGTTAAAATTATTTCTCCATTATGTCAACAATATACATTAGAATGTAAAATAATGGTTGGCCACTTGGCCCACATCCTAACAGCTCGAGTTTGAGAATAAGGGTAAATCAAAAAAAATATGCAATCATGCTGTCAAATACAATCTACTTTATGTGATCAGTACCACAGCAGCAGCAGCAGGTTTTCCTCGAAATAGAACTCCCACAGAAACTGCAAAGCTAGGATAACCATGTGCAAAATTTGTTGTTCCATCTACGAAGATATCAGAGGTTAGAAAACACAAAACTAAGAATTTTCAGGTTACTCCTATAAAAAGATAGGATAGCAAATATCCCTGGTAGATTTCCTATTACCCTAGTTACGAGTTACAGCTCTGAAGAGGTCTTTCCAATTTTGTGTTAGTCATTAGGAAGTCCATCGCTAAAATTTCATATATACATATAATAAATTTCTACCTATCTATATAACCTTATGTTTTACTGCTAGATATAGTTATGGAAAAAAGAAAAATTTAAAAGTTCTGAGGCAAGAATTGTGAACTCTTAAACAACTTGGTATGTGATTTAATATAAATCATGTTCCAAAACACAAATATTATGGAACGATGTCAAACTTAATGGAGTCTTAAACAGACCAAAATTTAACAAGCATACCTCTCCTGCACCTTAGATTCAGAAAACATGGAAAAATCATGGCATTCTATCTTCTGCAATATTTTTAATTATGACATGATACAAATTAGACTACTTCCATGAGCTACCAAACATGTCTCCCTGTTTTTACGTGATAAAGAACCTTTCCCTTCCTTCTTTTTTTTTTTTTTTTTTTTTTGTGGCTAACTAACTCGGATACAAAAGAAAATAACTAATCCTCCAAACCAGTCATGCTCGCCAATATCAGAATAAATAGATATATTATCTATGCAAGTCATTTGTATAGACTTTACGAAATTAACTAGCAAAAGGTGTAGAAGCGTAGCAACCAATTCTATCAAGATAAACCAAATATGCTGGAAGTGTTCTTTATCTTGTAGAAACAGGATTTAAAAATCAAGATTCAGCCAGATGGATATATATATATATATATATAAGTAAATATCAAAACATAGTGTTCTGAATCCCCAGAAGATTTTTGTCATATTAAACTGAAACTCCCAGAATCCATGTATTAAAATATACGAACCTAATGGGTCAATGCACCACAGATAATCAGATGATGTATCTCCAGTAATTCCACCCTCCTCTCCAAGAATAAGGTGATCTGCGAAATTCTTTCTCACAACTTCTAAAATTGCTGCTTCACTCTTTTTATCTGTGCTGCGAATAGTTCGTATATTGCATGAAGATTTTGTCCAGGGTATTACAAGTGAATCTTACTTGAATGTAAAAGGTTCAACCTCTACATGCAAAGTGTTAAACCGCTATCCTATTTTAGAAAGTGCTATCACTATAAGTCAGTTGAAGCATAAAAAATACACCACTTGTGAAAGCAAGTTGATTTAATTCTTACTCAGTAACCAAGTCTGTTAGTCCTTTATAGGTAATATTCCGGGGCTTATTAACAGCATCCATGACAACCTGAAAAGAGAAACAGATAACATAAGCAGCAATTTTCTTAGTTCCGAGGCTTATCAACCAGTAATACTTCCCTACTAAAATTAACATACACAGCGGGATCAAATCTTTTATAATGGCATATCCCAAAAACTACAAACTCGGATATTGTACATGACCAGCCTGCATTGAACAATAAATAAATGCAAATTCCATCTGGGTTCTTCTTTAAACTACAGAATTTATACAATGCAGACACATCCAAACAAACACACAACACGCACACACAGAGCTAGAGAGCAAACCTCAGCACCAGTCTTAGCAGCATTCTCAACCACTTGAATGAGCTGACTAGTTGGTATGGGTCCAGTTGATTGGGCACCCACTTTCACGTACTGCTTCTGATTTGGAATTTCAGACAACACAGCTTTTGTGCAGAGAGTTCTCGTCGGATTGGCAATTGAATATCGAAATCTTTGAAACCCATGTTGTAATTGTTGCCTTGAGTTCAGTAAAAGAGACTGGTTTGGTCGTTTAGGTGGTATAATTGATCTGGGTATTTGAGAAGATCTCAAAGGACAGTTTGTGGAGAAGACCAGGGACCTGCCCATTTGAATTGAATGGAGATTAAGGTGTTCCTAGTTTTTCTTAGTATTTTAGCACTGTGATTACGAGGTATTAGCACTGCTACTGCCACAAATTTTGTTAGAGAAATTCTATATGTATGGTATCAGTTAGATGATGGTGGAAGCATCTTTTTGTGTTCCACTTCCACATACTTTGGACAGTAGTAGTTCCGAATTTTTTTTTTTTTGGGGTACTATTTGGGCCGAAGCCCAGACAAAAAGAAAAGGAAAACTAGCCAGCTGGCCCATGAATAAATATGGGCCTTGAGATCCCACTTACATGAGTAATTGTAGGAGAATACATTCATCCCAAGTAAGAGATGAACAATAGGGGCAGGGGGCTGGTCCAACTCAGTACATCCCAAGTCTAGGTTAAGAACTTTGAATGTTCTCGCTCACTGTTAGTTTGGAGCTTGTTTATTCGTATTTGAGATAGACGATGGAGGTGCGCACCACGAACGGGAGGGGTGTGTTTATGCCCTTCAATACTTCCTTGTGCAAATCAGCAACTGCTATTCAGCACGAGATTGAGCTCACATGGGATGCAAACTTTCTTTTGCATCTGATGGTCCTTCTTGGGTGAAGCTTTAAAACTTTGGTCTTTGGTTGTACTTTGTCGTAGCGAAGGATCTTATAATTCTTATTATGTTTCAGTATATCTCTATGCATGTTTGGCTTTCTCTCCAAAAAAAAAAAAAAAAACTAATATTGAGCCAAGTTTTACTTCTTGGAAAAGAAAAACTAGAGTAACTATCCAAGTACACACAAAGCCAAAATAGGTTGTAGGCTCATTCAAGTATTGCATCTTGTGATCTTCAAAGAGCCAAAGAGCGCTTTCATCTTTCTTCCTAATTTATATATTAAATTATAGAGAAAATTAGGATTAACCAAGGAATAAAATTTCGGGTTTCGAGGAAATTTCGATGGAAATTTCGATGGAAATTTCGACGGAAATTTCGAAGATTTTTAAATTTCGACAAAAATTCGACGGAAACGATGGAAATTATTATCAAAATACGGAAATTTTGAATGAAACTTCACAATATGTTTATTTAACATATTATCTACTACATTGATAAAAAACATTGAAAAAAATCAAATTATATGGTAGGTTTCATGTGATATGTGATGAATATAATGCGCGCTGGAGGCAAATACTATGAAATAAAATTAGTATAATGAATAAATAAAATTGATATATTATTTATACTCTATAATATATACACTAAATTCTATATACTTTATAATCTATACTCTATATTATTTAAGATATCGTATAGAATATTAGGGTTTAGGTCCTTTAGGATATTTTTAATTATTTTTTATATAAAAAGGTATTAGAGTTTATTGGTTTAGGGTTTAAAAACAATTAAACGAAACTCCAACACGGCCAAACGAAATCTCAAATCATTTTTTTTTCAATTGCCCAAAAACCTCAAACTAGGATATGGTATATGATATTAGGGTTTAGGTTCTTTAGAGTATTTTAAATTATTTTTTATATTGAAATATATTAGAGTTTACAAATTTAGGGTTTAAAAACAACTACATAAAACTCCAAAAAAGCCAAATAAAAACCCAAACTATTTTATTTTCTTTACAATTGACCAAAGGCCCCAAACTCCAATCTACCCTAAACCTTTTAATTTTTTTTTCTCTTTTTTTCTTCTTTTTTTTCTTTTTTTCTTTTTTTCTTTTCTTTTTTTCTTTTCTTTTTTTCTTTTCTTTTTTTCTTTTTTTCCTTTCTTT